>NW_028288890.1:306414-612829 GCF_059628265.1 Tinamus guttatus
GTGCCATCAGAGCTAACTGTACTGGGACTATATTTCCCTTCTGCTTTTAAATAATTTGCTGTTTTGACGTTTTGCAATTCCATGTTAACATGAACATTAGTTACGGTGACAATTCTAACCACTTCTCCTTTTTCTTTATTGAAAGAAACAAGAAGCTCTGTAATCAGCAGAATTAATGAAATTTGGTATCCTAAGGCTTTCGGTTTCCTTCCAAGGTATGGAAGAGTCGTATGACAGATTTCTGGAATAACTGTTAGTGGTGACAGCTAATTAGCAGATATTGGGCAAATTTTTAAGTTGCTCTGCTTCTCTTAGACTGGACAGGGATCAAGGGAAAAATGAGGAAATTCCCATAATGCTGCTAAGTAAGCAGGAGGACTTAAATTCTAATCCAAAGCTGGCAGAAAAGTATCAAGTTGAAGCACAATAAAGTATTGATATTTTAGTTAATTATTGCTAGTACTTAAATTACAGCACCATCTAAAAGAAGTGAGTATTGGTGCTTTATCAAGATAGGTACTGTACATAGCCATGAAACATCTGAACCTCAAAGCATTTGGTGTGATCCATATTAAACCTAACAACCGAGGTTGAACTTGCAAATTAGCTTTTCTGCTCTTTTTATTTTTGTCTGGGTGATTTTTTTTTCTGGTACTTTGTGTTTAGCTTATTTTATTAATATACTTCTAATTTTGCAGGCATGTTGTGGGGCACCATCTCTTAAAAATGTTACTTTTTTCCATTACTTTCTCCTTAGCTATTTAAGGATGGTTTCAGGACAGAATCAGCGGCAAAACTAGGAACTTTGGGCATGCCCTGGAAGACTGTTAGCAGCCACTAGATGGCACGTTACAGAGGGATCTCTCTAAATAGCAACTTGACATTTTCCGTCTGTTAGCATGATTAAAGGAAAAATAATAATAAATGTATTTTTAAAAGGAGAAAACTCACAAGGACAGTAGCGATTAAGTTTTATTGAAGAGTTATTATTCTGGACAATAGATGATTAGTGAACTCAAACCTACTTTGTTTCCAGGCTTGGCACCTTGATCATTATTAACTCAAATCATAAAATTCAGTGAATCACGTTATAAATTGTTTTATTGGTTCCATGCTGGAAAAGATTTGAGGCTTGTGAAATTCCTTGATGATTTGAAGTTATATATTTCCTAAGTCCTTGTATTTCTGTTTTCTATTTTTCGATTGATTATATATTTTACTGCATAAATTTTAAGTTCATTTTCTGACTTTGCAAACACTAAAAGCAGCACGATACCTTCTGAGAGCAGAGAGTTTTGTCCTTGGGACACAGATGGTTGGAGTTTTGCACAAAGATGCCACCTTCTCCCAAGACACGTGGATATCTGCAGGAGGAGCCCTTGTTTCTAGGGTCAAAATGAAACTGCTCTTGCAGCTTCTGGAGAAAGTTGTAGAGCTGCATACATGCTTATGACTATGTGATAAAACCTTCCTTTGGTTTCCTTTGTCTTTACTGTCCACGGGGTCATGGACAGCAGTTTTCACTTTTTTTTTTCCTTCTATGTTGTTTTTATAATATTTTTATTTTTACTTTGTTTAAAAAAAAACTCTTAACAACTTCTGAGTTTATTTAAATGAGTGGAAGGAAATCTCTGATTTCTTCAAGCCAGCTTCAGTATTAAAAAAAAGAATTTGACTTTCTCCTATCTTGTCTTTAAAAATCATCATCTCTTCTTTTAGGTCTGCTTGCGATTTCAGTGCTTGATGGAGTGGCTCTTGCATCACTTGCATGATGCTCAAATTTCTGTAGAGATGTTTATGAAGAAGTACCTTTATCAGCTGTAAGCTATTTTTATTCTTGTGTTTGCTTAATGTTCACCTGATTTTCTGCCATGGTTGTGTGTATTGGAGAGGTGTATGTATCAGGGTGAGTCCTTCGTCATCTCTAATGTGTACATGTGTGCGCCTGTAGTGCTCTGTGTGTGTTTCTGGGCAGGACATGACAGCAGCATAACTGCAGGGAAAATGGAGGAGGTGACTGCAAGACACCCACTTACTCACTGGCATCTGCTGTGGGAAACCTGCATTTTGTGGTTTTGCAGCGCGCTCACTTCTTAGGCAAGGCAGGCAAGAAGGCAGACATCCCCTTCTCGTTAACAAATTTATCACTTACGACTCCTAATGTAAAACAAACCTAGTGTCAGCTCCAAAATGAAGAGCTGCATTGGGAATCACACCTAGCTACAGCAGGTGCTGAGCTGGCAGTTTCGCAGAAGATTGTGAAATTTGATCACACAATGGGAAATAGAGCCACTCCTTGAGGGCAATATCTGGAAACATAATGGGGAACCACCCTTCAAAGGTGATCTGTGTAATAATGGGGCTTAGAAACACTTTCTACCTGCTTTGCTTAGAAAATTATAAACATTTTTAATAGTGTCGCGGGGTTGTTTTTTTGCACAAGCACACTATATTTAGCTATACTTCAACTACTCCTGCCTTCAGACTCTCCCAAGGCAATAAACTGCCCTGTGTCTACTTTTCAATACCATCATTTCAGGTGGAATCTATTAATGAGTTTTCCGTTCTCTTTATGTCCTGGTATCATCGTTACCTTCTCTTCTCTCTCTGTAGATTATTGCCCTGCCTTTCACCTGTCTCCTCCTGGAAGCTCGGGATTTGAATACCCTTCAAGTAGCTTTTGCTGGAGCCATTTTATGGTAAGTCTCTAACCTTTATATACTCATCTATGCTAATGAACATGGAACACCCAGCATTACTGCATTGGCCCCGTGACACTCCGTGCTACTTGATGTCTTTCTTCTTGAGATTGCCATAAAGATTGCACCTGTGCTCCTGCGTGTACTTATGCACACCACAGCTTCTGAATAATGTAGAGTAATAGAAAAGACTTCAAAGAATCATAACACAGTTTTGAAGGGCAGGAAGGAGAGGATGACGGGAAATGTTATAAGAATTCAGCATTTCCTGCTTAGCTAAGCAGTAATTTAGGAGGACATATAAACTAAGCGCAAGTATTTCAAAGAAAACAAAAAGCAAACAAAAGCTGTGCTCACTGCCTCGGTGCCAGAAACAAAGAGCAGGGAAGGGAGAGGTTTGCAGCAGATCTTCTGCTTGGGTTTGTCAGATGAGCAAGGTAATGAAAATATTTAGACAGACTTGGGTATTATTTGATAGAGGTAAATACAAAGGGAAAGGTGAGTGGGTTAGCAGCAATCTAAGTATGTCCTTACATGAATGAGATCAATTGTTGAGGAATTCTGACTTTTTTTTTTTTTTAGATCAAAGCACTTTGTGCTATGTTACCATTAATTAGGAGGGGAGAAAAAAAAGGAGAAGGATTTTGAAGAGGTTGCATGCTATTTAGAGTGAATTTGACTCATAACATCATTTGCATTAAAGCAGTGGTGGTGAAGTATGATTTTAGTAATGTACTAGACTGTGAAAAAACTTAGGTAGGCAGCAACAAAACAAGTGATTTAACCTGAAGTGCAATGACACGCACTAACTGTTCTGTTAGAGCCAGCCTTGTCTATTGAAATTAGGTGCTTGATTTTCCAAGTGCTTTGGAAATTCAGATGCTGATGGACAACGAAAAAATCCACCATCTTTGTTAGTTTGGTCATTAGGAATCTCTATGCTATTGAAACTCAGATCCTATAGAATAAGAATTAAAAACTTTAACTGTCTGATGGATTTTTGAAAAGATAATGTTGGTATTGAGAATCCAAGTAATTGAGAGTACAAGGAAATTATACTCTCATTAATAAAGCAATTATTATTTTAATGTTACCAGAAATAATATCTTCGCTAGCTTCCTGATTACTGCAAGTTGTTTAAAGAAGGCATGGACAAGCAGTTGAAACATGGAAGGCAGAAGTGCAAGTAGTGATATTTTTGTAGAAGAAAAATCCCCTTAACACAAGAGTTATATAAAAATCTTTAATTCAATTATACATACTTCAGGACACAAGGATTCCCCTATTTTCAAGACAGTATTACTATTTCTATTGCAACCTTCCAGGCTGTAATCTTACATAAATAACAATAGGACATACATTCTAGAAAGAATATCTCTTACATTCAAAACAGTGTGAACTGTAAATAAATATGTTACAAAGTAATAGAATGATCTGACACTTTGATTTGTCTGTAATTGTGCAATACATGCCCTAGTATGAATGCCCATAGAGTATATAACAATCTTATATACATTTTGAACATATACACAAAAGCCTGTGTATTCACAGGGAGGTAAATATTAGTATAAGTTTTGATGATACAGTCATGAACGCAGTCTCAGAGTATCTTTTCTCCCTTTTACTTATGCACATCTTTCTCTCTCACTGTAGATTTTGGGCTCCAGAAACAGAGCTTGAAAGACGGTTAGTGTACGTACCACTTGGGGAAAATTTGCCACTACTACATGAAAAACAAAATCTAAAGATATCTGTAACAGCTGAAAAGCAAAAGGCTACCTCAACTATCTGCTGGGGTAACAAAATTGCTCGCTAAAACAGAACCATTAGGCCATTTTATTGCTGTTATCAGTGAGTGATTTTGCTTATAGGTGGCATGTCCTTTCCCGCAGAATGGGCCATCTCAACCAGCTCTTGTGCAGATGATATCTTGCTCACATTGCAGTTCTGTCAAAGTTGTTGGTTTCTTTGTCATTTCATGTTACTAGCACGAAGTTGTTCCATTTGCCCAAGATGGAAAGGTTTGCAGTTGGAACAAGGATGTAGCCCAGGTGTTGATGCTTAGAGTTATTACCAGAACTCCTAGGATGTTCAGTACAAATCCAGCTTTAGCCTAAATTATGAATAGAAAGGGTTATTAGTTGAACAGATTATTTTTTTCCTTCCCTGCTCATTGGAGCTGTTTGTATGGATAGTTTTCTGTCTTGCCTCTTTGGCCTTTATTCACAACTCCTGCAGAAAATCTGCTATACTGAGTCCTCAGTAGCATATTCAATAAGGCTCTGAGTACATGCCAAAGTCAGAGTGACCTTCTACTAGTTCATACATGTATGTTCTTTTCATTCGACTTCAGTAGAGTAGTCACTTTTCTAACACTCTTTCAAGAAGAAGCAATATGGGAAGATGAAAAACTACCAATGAGGACTCTGAAAAGAAACTTGCTTTTGCTCACCATATCTATAACCTTGAGTTGTCCGTATGAGAAGACAATAGCATTAGGAGGAGTAGCCACCGGGAGCATGAATGCCAGTGATGCAGAAAGTGTGCAGGGCAGCATGACATAGAGTGGATTGAGGCAGATTGCTTGAGCCTGTGCAGGAAGGAGAGCAAAGATGGTGTTAGCTGATACAAAAAAAAAAATATACAGAAATCTCCTGAGGGAAGACTGCATTTGTCCATGTCAGAAACCCCATTCTTTCACCAACGCTGTAGCCACTCGTATTTTGGTTCTGCGTTAAAAACTTCTGTTCAAACTCTTTATTCAGCAAAACTAAGAATCGGTTTTGTGGTTGGTGCTTTGTGTTCCTGACTGTATAACCTGACCACTGCTGCAGTACAGATTAATCTTCATGGCTGTATTTAACTCCAAAACCAGGAAAGCAAATGTAAAATGACTTCAAATTAGTTAAGAACAAAATTAAATTATCAGTGGGAATAGGGTAGCCCAAAATCTGAAGATGAGTGGTAAGTTTACTAGGCAGCTGGAGTCAGTGGCCTATGCAAAAGGTTTTGGTATAGCTTATTCAGATATCTGGGACCAGGATTTTAAACTGCAGAAATATTTCCACCCCAGCAACAGCCATCTTCTGTGGAAATGCAAAAGTCTGAATTAGGTCATAGAGACTGACTAATGGTATCTCCTTTACAGAGACTTCTGGAAGGTTGGTGGTTGGAGTGAAATACAGTAATGGAATGTTGCAGGGAAGCAAATGCTGCTGCTGCCTCTGTCCAGAATAAATAGGGGAAAAAACAAGTACTGCTGGCAGTGACCTCATGGGGTTGTTTAGGCCAGAAGGCAAAATCTAATAGTCCAGTGAATTTAATCCCTTTACTTTTCACCTGCAATGATTTTAGAAAGGTTGAACTAAACATATAGTGTATGCAAATATATATGCATATACATATATATGTATATTTTAAATCTTGTCTCATAATCAAACATATGAACCAATGCTTGGCATTGTCAACTAGTTAGTTTGTATAACTGAACAGATAAATATTTGGAGCAGACTTGAAAGCTGTTCTTATGAAATATTTTGAAACATTGGAACTTACCATTGAAGCCAGAATAGGGAGGAAGAGGGTAGTGGTGGCTACGTTGCTAGTGCACTCCGTGAAAGTAGCAACGAGGAGGCATAAGACGAAAGCAATGGCTGGAGGAGGGATGTTCTCCAGAGGAGTCAGCTTGTCGCCTATCCATGCAGACAGACCAGATTCCTGTTAGGGAAGTAAAGGAAGAGGTCTGTCAAGATAGCAGGCTGCAGAACAAATTCCCACATCACTGTCCAGTTGAATTCCCCACCCTCTGTTCTTCTAAAAATTCTTATACAAACCACTTTTGACAGAAAAATATAAAGGCTTGTGTAGGACACAATAATTCAGTCGATATACTTTCCTATTCAGTGTACTTTCCTAAAAATCTCCACTAAGATCTTGGGACTCACTTTCTTAAATACCTACATACACCCTAGGATATGTCCTAGCTATTGATGTGTTTCATCACAGCTGAGTCCGAGATCTTCACAGATCATCTGAAACGATTCTTTCATCTTTTTCAGACACTGGAAAACACCAGCATGTTCCCTATTATTCCTTGAATCAGTCAATCAGTCCATAATTTGGGCATCCTTTTTATTCAAGTCTTTCTCTCAAGTGGATGTATCCTTACTGTGCCTATGTTGCTTCTTTGTGTACTGTGGCTTAGCTTTCTTATGTTTTTTGCAGACATTATTCTTCTCTGTCGCCTTTATGTAATGTCTCAGCTACCATAACTTGTCTTTTCTAACCCTGAAAAGTTCTGTCTTGCAGGAGGGTTGAAACCTGTCTTGAAAGGACTCATCTAAGTCTATGCCCTACTGCAGGATTCTCTCTATCTAAATTATTCCTGACAGATGTTTTTCCAATTTGTAGTTAAAAATCTCAAAAAGATTTCAAAAGCTCCCCAAATGATTTATTCAAGTGCTTAACTATCTTTATAATTGAAATACTTTCCTAATGAATAACCTAAATCTCATTTACTGCAGATTAAGCCCTTTAGCGCTTGTCCTAGACAAAATAAGAATAAAAAAAGGAATACTGTCTTCCCTTTTCACACAGCTTTTTATGCATTGATGACTTTTTAGAATAAATTAATGTAATTTTTAGCATTTCATTTTTTCCGACAGTTTTTCCAGACCCATGATAATTTTTCCTCTAAAGTTTATTCGTATAATCCACATATCATTGAAGAATGAGTTCCAGAACTTAATATATTAAAGTACCTGAGGACTTGCCAGTCCTGAATGAAAGGATTTAATTTTACATGTCTTATGTATGATGCACCTACTTACAGGTTCCAGATGCTTGTTTTTTTCAGATCTGTTTTCCATTTTTAGCTGTATCCTTGTTTTCTGTTTTATAGTAACACTTACAGGTCTTTGAATTCTAAGCTAGTATTCCCAGGTGATTGAAACCTTTTCCAGTGTGATTATTGTCTTGTAAATTTAATAAGTGTATTATCTGTTCCATTACTGAAAAAAAGAAATTTATCACTGGATTCCTCGCAAGTGTCTGCAAAAGCACATCAGTATGACAGCCTGACATTCTTGTCCACTCTCTAAGGTTTTCTAGCTAGCAGTGCGTCTCTTGTGTAGTTTACATTATATTTCCTTATGTAGTTAGTGATTGAAATGGTTTGGAAGCCCTTCCTGGGCACGCTAACACCTCGTGCAATTAAGTTCTGCCAAATGGAATGGGTAACGTATTGGGGTATTTTCTGCATTATTCCCTTTTCTAGAAACATAGTTAATTATGCTGCCTTGACTGGTAGTGCATGTTGGTTGTGCAGGCAGCAATGATTTGTTCTTCTAACCACAGCATTCCTCCTGAGGGGGCTGAAGTCTGTCTGGTGCCCGTGCCTGCAGAAACGCTCATTTGTTGCGACCAGCGTGCCCTCTCCTGTTCCAGAAGAGCACGCACAACATGAGCTGGAAATTGTGCAGTCATCAGCTAAGCAGTACTCAGGTAAGCACAGGAATGTTACCTCACTGCCTTTGGCTAAGGCAAAGCCACCGCCCAGCAGGAAAACAATATTCCATGGCATTTTCTGATGAACTGTTTTCCAGTCCAGGAGAGGTGCGGGTACTGGGATCTTTGGCTTGCTGTCTAAAATCCAAAAAGATTTTGTAAATCCTCTTACATTCTTCACAGAAAAGATAGCTTGTGAGTGGGAAGTGGTTTTAGTCTGAACATAGTCAAAACTTTCTGTCAGCAAGATCAACTAGATTACAAAATTATCTCCTAAAGGAAATGATGGGAGCTTCAGCAACAAAGATTTTAAAAGTTGACTTGCAAAAATACTAATGAATAATCTGTTGTTGCTCCAAGAGGCGTAACAAGGTGAACTAAATGTATGAGTGTATTAGAAGTAAGGAAACATATCCTTAAAGCTGTGGGTGTTTCTGTTAAGTCACATATTCTCTCCTCTAGAATCCAGCTTCAGAACTTTTAATGTACTAATCTCTGAGGCACTGCTTAGATTAGGCGCTTAGATGAGGCACTTAGTGCAGTCACAAGAAACAGTTCTGTTATGTGATATATACCTTGCCTAACCTAAAGCATGTAGCCAAAACTATGCAGGAAGTGCAATTTGAAATCTTGTTTAATGTTTGAAATTGTAAAATGTAAAGAAATTTCCTGTGTTCCTGTTCTGACACTTGAGTTTTGAGGCTTTCAGTAAACTTACTTGTTTGCTGTCTGTCTCCACCACTGGTATAGGAGAAGGATTTAGGAATCTCAGAAGGGATGATGAACAACAAAAGTGAAATGAAGACGACAACTGTAGCGTCAGTGACAAAGCTGTAATAGATCAGGCAGAAAATTAGTTTAATAGTGTTTTAGATGCCTAGGGAACTGAAAGAACAGGGTAGCATGATGATAAGTGAAAGTTTTGCATACGAATTTGGTATGATGGTAGAGAAAGGCTTGTTCACAGACTAAGTAGTGGTAATTCCATCTGGGAATACAGGTGAAATATGATTTGGGAAGTGAGAAGTGAGACTACACTTTATATTTCTAGGATTTCCTGGTTTACTTTTGCTCAGAGTTAGAGGCAAAGTGGCAATACCTTGTACCATTTTTGGTGAAGAGAAGAGTTGCCCAGCCTGGCATGAAACCAGGATCTCGAGTAAACCACAGCAGTACCAGTATTATGAAGAGGACCAAAATTATGATCTCTGCAAATGTCATTGAGCCCAACTTCTTGTGCTCATCCTTGATAATGCTGTAAGCCTGTTTGTCCTTCGCCTTTGCAGAGGCATTCGTAACACAACCAAAGTTCTTCGGAAAACTAGAAAGAAAATGGACAAGAGATACCAGAAATTTGCTACATATCTTCAAAATCTAAATTCTGTAACTCAGCCATATCGACATATGTGTATCTATATGCATGCATATATCTAAATTATCGTAGCATCAACATCCATAGTAACTGTGTTTTGCTACATGCTGTTGAGATGAATGACAAGAAGCTTCCTGACGCCAAAAGCTCATGATATAAAAAGCTGCACTCTAGACATTGATGGGAAATGATGACAAGCTAGTGTGACTGACAAGGCAATGTCATCACCAGTGAGTAAACTTTTGTCAAGCCTTTTTAATTACAAAACAAAGTTTGTTTTTAAGGAAGAGCTTAAAGAATAAGAAAATACTTTTGCGAATGTTTTTTTTTTCCTGTTAGAAGTGAAGAGGTTGGCAATAACATAAAACTGATAGTCCAAGTATTAAACAGGTAGGTAGTGCATGCTGGTCATATGGACTGACTAGACTTGAGAACTGGCACAATATTAATCGTGCAGGCCTGTAGCAACTGTCATCATAGCGGTATTTACTGGCTATATGTAGAAATCAATTAATGGAATATTGTCATTCCTGGTTTGAAGCACAACATGTTTGGGGGCAGGGGATATGACAGAAATGCTGCAGAATAGGTTATATTTGGTTAAAGTTTCTATTTCCACTGAGTGCTAAAGAGGTAGCCTGGAATACATCTATCTGGGATTTGATCAGGTTCCCAGGAGAAAAACATTGCAGCATTTTAACAGGTACTTAGCATGCAGTTCTGGGATTGTCATAGGTGAGTGCCTTTTTTCTTTTTTTTTTTTTTTTTCTTTTTTTTAAACTTAGTCTGATTTACTACATTAAAATATGTATTGAGTACTTAGCAGAAGGATCAGCTGTATTACAGTTTGGAAAGGGTACTTACTTAAAGCCCAAGAACAGTATTTGCAGCCAAATCCAGGATAAAATAAGTAACAAGATCATGGTGGGAAAAGCAAAGAAGAACCACGAGGCAAAGGTGATCACATTGTTGTTGTTAGGAAAGAGCCTGTAAAATGCAGATGGTTGTCAGAATCCAAAACTTGCAGTGTCTTCTGTATATATGACTACTGATTCAGAAAAGAGGAGGTCCTGCGCAGCACCCTAAGTTACCAAAAGGTTATTTTCCTCCTCTCTGATGGCCACAAGTCAGCTGTGGCACACAGAGGCAGCTAGTGAATATGTAATCCCAAATTCAACCAGACTTACTCATCAACCTGTCCTTTCAGTACCAGATTTGGTGTTGTCCCAGTCAGAGTTGCAATCCCACCAATACTGGATGAGTAACAAATGGAGAGGGACATTCCCTTGCTAAATTTCTTGTGATTCTCCTCCAGAAGTTTTTCATTTCTCTGTTTCATCTCTTCCTCAACTGTCATAACGTGACTGTCACCTAGGTCCAAAAATACAGGGAGAAAAAAGAGCTATGGAAGTTAGATTGGCTGGGAGAAGATCCTGTGCAGTGCATCAAGACCAGGACACAGTGGTTCTAAATTTACTTAATTTAGGGCTGACATTGTTAATTCTCCTGATACAATCAAATACAATACAGTTTTTTTCAGAAGAAATGTGCGATAATCTACAAATATCCTGCTCACATTCTTCAGTGAATTAGGGGAATATCTGAACTGCACAAGGGAAGGAAGAGAATTCAGGAAAGTGCAACATAGTCGTAGGAGTTGGACTCAAGGTAACTCATTGTGTACCAGCATCTGACTAAGGACACTGGGCTTTACAGGCAGAAACACCTGAGCCGCCTCAAAGATGGGAAAGGCAACCAGTAAAGAGAACCTTTTGCATGGTTGTATATTTTTGGGTTAGAATTGTCATTAAAATCTTTATCCAACCTTACAGCGTAAAACAGGCCAGGAAATTTCCCTCAGGAATTCCTGATTATCTGATAATTTACACAGTAAATTTATTACAGTTTTATCTGATTGATGGAAGAGCA
This sequence comes from Tinamus guttatus, assembly GCF_059628265.1. Taxonomy (NCBI): domain Eukaryota; kingdom Metazoa; phylum Chordata; class Aves; order Tinamiformes; family Tinamidae; genus Tinamus; species Tinamus guttatus. The sequence continues at coordinate 317,920 of NW_028288890.1, forward strand.
TCATAAATGCTCTGTTACATGGAATGCTTAGGTGTCTTCCTCTTTTGTGGTTATAGTTGTTTCTAAATTCTAGTGAAGAAGGCACTAAGACAACCTCCATTATCCCAATAAGAAAATAAAAAGAACATAATTCACCTTTTTTCTCTGACACGTGGGAGCCATTCGATTTAATTGGTTCTTCCTGCAGTTCAAAGGCTTTATTGATGTTTTCAGACCCTTGCTCAGGTGAACTAGACTCTACTTCTGACTCATACAACTGATCCAACACGGCTTGCGCTATTGGCACCATCATGGCAGTGGTGGCAGTGTTGCTGATCCACATCGAAAGGAAGGCAGTCACAATCATGAAACCCATGAGAAGTCTGAAATAGGGAGGGTTGAAAAGCCAGTTCAGAACTCAGAGGTGAGATGACTTTTCCTATTACAAAGCTTTGGTTACAAATGTTAGGCTTGGAAAATCCTTAACAAGTGTGATCTAGGCCCTAATTTTACCCCAGTCTGAATAACTCAAGCAATGGAAATTTCTTAATGTGCAAAGCACAGTCACATTCAAGCAATACTTTTATCTTTTCCAATTTCAGCCAATTGTGCTTTTACATTCTCATGACTAGGAATGGCTGTTACTCACAGGGCCGGTTTGACTCCAATGATCAGCAAGACGCGCAAAGCAATGCGCTTGTGTAGATTCCAGTGCTCAACAGCAATGGCCACCAGCAGGCCCCCAAAGAAAAGCATATTGGTGTCCTTCAAATATTCCCTGCAGACCTGTAATACAGAACAAGGGGAAGAAAACAATGCTAAGAAGCAGCCGGAGTTTAAAGAGAAAGCATTTTCTGAAGGAGGATCTTGTTGGAAAGGCACAAGTGACTATGAACAATGAATTTGTTTTGATTTCAGATTAGCAGCTCCACCCAGAGTTCATTCTAGACACATGCAAGTTTTCTGTACATGCAGAGTACAGATGATTCCCTGGGTAACAATAGTGCAATTTTCTACTGTTTGCACCACACTCTGGAAGTCACCCTGGACATAATTTCAAAATAAGAGAAGGTGATCAATAAATACATAGGCAAACAAGGAATGGATGTCTTACTGTTGTTGAATCCATGATATTCATTAGTGGGAACAGCACAACAGGAAAAAAAGCTGTGACTGCCAATGGCAAGGCTTCTGTGCACCAAAACAGTGCCATCAATATGATAACATAAGCACATCGGGCTTCCTGATAGAAAGAGGGTAGAGGCAATAAGAATAGACTCACTTGAGCTTTGAGAGGGAAACAGCCCATGACGAAACCCCCCAGCATCTGATGAAGGATTTTGGTAAAAGGCTGTTTGCTACCCCTTTTCTCTCCCTTCTGTCTTGAAATGCAGATCACGATCAAATGAGAAAATATTCAACAATCTTGTCAGAACCGTGAGGAAAAGTGGAGCTGCACTGCTTTCAAGTGGTTTGTTTTGTGATAGAGCCTTCAATGAGGAAAGGCAAGAAACTCAGGAACAATGGATGACTTTGAACCCTTCATGATAAGAGATTGGCAGTTCTTGCATAGACTTATTGATTCTGCTGATAGAGGTATTTCCTTTTTAATTTATTTCTGTATATGATGATCAAGTTATGGAAAAAGTCATTGACACAGTCAAGATTTCTCCATTTTTTTTCTTTGCAAGCTTCAGGACATTGCCCAGAAGAACCCCAGCTGTTTTCAACAGCCTAGATTCCTTTTATTGTAAATACTTTTGTCTCATTTTCATCAGATTTTTAGACTTGCTGACAAACTGTCTGGTCACAGGTCAGTTTTAGCTTCCATTCACTTTGAGTTGCTTCTTTTAAGCAAAGCGTGATCACATATTTCATGTACCTTGTTCTTTTAATCAAATATTGATTTACTTCTGCTTTGGAGAGCAGCTCCAAACTTTGTATACAAACATTTAACTTTATACCAGAACTAGAAGGATAATTTCACATGTTTGGGCTGATAAAGAGAGTAATAAAAAGTAATATTGCAGAATGCAGTGTCATTTTCGTTCTGAGACTACACAATAATGGGAGCCAACACTGGACACAGCATGGACATATACTGGACAGTACAAATTAAAGTGTACTGGTTCTTCTTGAGAAAACAATGAAAGAGAGTTGGAAAATATAATGGCTGCATTACAGAAGATGAAATGAAGATGCCAAAATAACAGTCATCAGGATCTTCTGATGCTTTAGAACTCGGGACTTCTGAGTATGGTACAGAGGTTGCAGAGCTGGTAAAGGCAAAGGATGAGCAGGTGAGCTGAGTAGCTGGAGGAGAGAAAAAGATAAAAGGAGGCAAATTACCAGAGCAGCATCACTGGAGATATAAAGCTAAAAGGGATTTCTGAAGAGAGAAAGAGCTGCCTTTTTAGCCTGTTTTTTAATGGAAACGATAGAAACCTTAATTAAACATCCCATTGAGCACTGAAACTTATTTCCCCTCTTGGTGATCCTTTTCTTCCCATTCTGTGTTAGCAGGAGAAGCCAACGGGTTCTTCCTGAGAGAGCCTGGCAGGGCTTTGGGACATATATTGTAGACCCAGGGGTCATTCTCTTCCAGGCTGCTGCGAGCAGGCTTACCACAAACGCTGGAATAAGACTTTCCAGCAAGTCAGTAGTCCCGTAAGTCGCTTGCTCATTCCTCTGCCTTTAGATGAAATCTCTAGTGTTGGCTGCCCTTGTTTATTCTAGTCTCAAGTGTTATGAGGTTATAGGATAGGTTAATTGCTCAACAGAAGGGACGTGCAAAATTTCTACCTTTGTCTGCTTATAGCCTTTCATGCTGAAGTACAAGCTTTCACTGCCTAGCAATATCACTGAGTACAATTCTAACAGCAGAAACCCTCTTACAGGCTCCGAGGGGAAAAAAATAATACATGTCCAGGACTCTGTAAATCTTTCTGCTGTAACTGACTGCATAGAAAGCCCAGAGAGTCGTTTTCAAGTAGGAACTGAAACAGGATTGCCAAATTATTCCACAGGAAACTCCAAAGACCTGTTGTGCTAACAATGACTCGAGCAAGTAGGCTTGAACTTAGAGGCCTCAGGGGGGGAAAAAAATCATCTCGCTCAGTTTCTGGCTGCTTTAGAGCCCTTCTCATTCAGTAAGTTAAATTCTTTTGCCTATGATAAGTTAACTAGCAAAAAATTACTTTTTTGTTTTTCTTTTCAGTAAGCTTTTAAGTGATAGTTTAAGCTGTTTTGTTTGCATAGTGAAGGAATAGGAGGATATGCCTCATCAGTTACCACATTTCACCTCAAGCCAGTGCTGCTCTGTCTGTCTGGCAGCCCTCTGCTCTCTAAAGACTCTGCTCAAAAGACTCTGGAACTACCCAGATAAAGAGCTGTGGGAAGGAAGGGAATTGAGGACGGCTGCACAAAAAGAAAAGGAACAAGAGTTAGTGGAGTCAGGAAAGACCTTTGAAGAATGAGGCAAGAAACTCCGAGTTAGGAGTTGGGGAGATCAGGAGGCAGACAGAGGAGAAAGATAGGATTTGATAGGCAAAGAGCAGTGACAAGAGCAGCACACTGGGATGAACTATTTAGTGATATTGGAACTGGAATAAGGACCTGAAGAGCAGAGACTGGAGCTATCTGTATGGAGAGATTGGGCATGGGACAAAATGAGCCCAGGGGGAAGAAGCAGCAGAACGTGGCACTCTGCCCGCTCTCAGTCTAGTATTTGAATGATCGATGTCTTAGTAGTAGCTACTTCAAGATTTTATAGTTTACTTTCTCTCTGAAGGAGTTATGAGCAAGACATCCTCAAAAACTTGACATTTTACATTTGAAATCATTCTTTTAAAATATTACATAAATATGGTAAAGATTGAAATGCAGCCTCTTCCTTACTTTCCAGGATAACTTGTTCATTCAGCCTAGAAAAATCTCTCTCCTATCTGGCAACAGCAATGACAAAATGTTAGAAGAGGGTGAGGGTCGGATATTTTTAGAAAATCAGAAGAGGGGTTAAAATTTTGCCTAACGCTGTAACTTATAAGCACAGGTATGAGCTTCAGCACACTGAGTATTTTGCTAAATGAGTTAGCTGTAAAGCAAAAGATACAAAACATAGATATCATTGTCTGTGCATCTAAAATACTCACAGATATATCTGCTTATCCCTCCAGGTCCTATTGCTTTTATACCTTTGCGGTATCAGTAGTCAAAGAGGGTCTACCTAGAGAAAAGGCTGTTCAAGCAGCAAATGATGGAACTGCCTCTGAGAAGGAACCAACGTGTTCTCTTCAGTTCTGCCACAGAAAAGGAGCAATCCTAAGGAGAGATTTGGCTCTCAAATCCAATTTTAAAAGTTCTTACCTGGGTAGGAACAGCCAGAGGCAGAGGAAGAAGCAAGAGAGGTATCAGGACAGTAACCAGGTAGTTCCTGTAGGCTAGAAGCACTTGCCACACGCCAGCCATGGTGCTGGAGCTAGCCCAGTGCTGAAAGGCTCTGAAGTCTGTTCTGAGTCTATATAAATACCCCGAAATATTAAACATTGACCTCTGGAAGTTGGGTGTTGTTTTTGGAACTGTAATCAGAGAAAGAAGGAAGAGAACAAAGAAGGGAGGGGACAGCAAGAGTGGCAGTCCAGGAACTTTCTTAAGACAGTCTTCTGATGCCTGGTAAATCCAGGAGAGAATTAACTCCTTGTTGTCCTTCCAGCTTTATTAGACACAGATAGGCAACTGTAATGATCCTGCAATGTTCTGAATCAAAACCTGCGTTCAAGGTTTTATTGCTAGGAACCTTATCTAACAAATAATAAAGCTCTGGCATTCAATAGTGCTTTCTTTAAATATAGCTATTTTTCCCATAGAAACAGAAACTATTCCCTCTACCATCAGTTCAAGTTTGTTTTAAGAGTGCGTAGAAATTTTAAAAACACATCACATCATGTATATAGCACTTGGATATGAAGATGAGGGGCATTTCCCCCTCATTTCCCCCTACTATTTCTTGTAGTATCCACTGAGAAATTCTTTTGGCAGCAAAATCTACTAGGGCCAAAGACCACCCTTATAACACGGCTGTTTTCTTCCCTGTTTTGAAAGTTATAGGGGAAATGTGGGAGGAAGTTATTTTTGACTAGCCCTGTTAACATGATAGCTGTTTATATTATAAGAAAGATGCTGGATCAAAGAGAGAAACCAATAACTCTACCTTGTATTCAGTTATTATCTGGCTTGACTGGGAAAGACTAGGCTGTAATGCAGCAGTCTGCAATCTTGTATTTTGATTTGTTTCCACCTTTATGGTCTTTCAGGTTTTTAAGCATAGCCTGGGTGGGTTTCAGGGCCTTAAAATAAGAATAAAAGGTGCAGTTGTTGGGAAATTACCAGTAATTGCTGTCCCTGTTCCAGCAGCCGTCCACGAAGCAAGCAGCAAATTACCTGAACCTGCAAATGTGCAGGAGAGGATTTGAAGTTCTGCTTTGCTGAGCTGCAGGACAGCCTTTCACCTGTGGTCTACAAACAAGTGAACCTTGAGCAGGCATCAGTAAGTAACTTGCTACAACTATGACACTGTTTCTGAGAACTTGCTGGTAGCAACCTGTAACAGATTCTTTTTCCAGAATTTTAATTACTCAAAGTTGCTGTTTATGATGTAAAAACAGTCATTTCACTCTTACTAAGTTAATTTCATCTCTTAACTAGGATAAGAGGTGCTGAAAATGTGAGTGCTATGGATATGGGGAGGGGAAGTTTGAGAACAGCAGAAATTTCAGTTAAAATTGGCACATTGATTTGGTAAAAGCCCTAAATCAGGGGATAATTTGAGGAATACAACGGAACTTTAATACCAAATAAACAGTAGCAATTTTTAACCCATTTCATAGACATGTTGTTTTACCATTGGTTAGGATCAATGGCAGTGTCCCTGACCTGGAACACAGGCCAGTGTGCAAGTGGAACGACATCCACGGGGAGTCTGTCCCCCGCCTTTTAGACTCCGTTTCTCTCCAAGCTGCTGCAGCTGAGCCCTGCAAGTCTGCTCCTGCAAAACAAATGGTTTGCATCGTCACCAGGATTTGCCCGTATCCCATTAACATTCCTTCAGCGGTGTCCATGGACCGATGCCAGCTGACATTAGCTTGGAAGAGCCCCGCTTTCCACGAGCTGGTTAATGAAACACTCCTCGGCGTGCGCTTTGCAGCGAGACACCAGCTCGGGGCTTGTCTGCGGAGCTGCCCGCGGAGGCAGCACGAACCTTCCTAACGCGGCCGAGGCCCTTGTGTGTGAGAGCCGGTAAGTGTCTGCGAAAAGGAAATATTTCCTAATTTCTCATAATTTATGAACTTTTCAAGGTGATTGGTAACATTTTCCAGCTTCCAGCACTTTGGGTACTAGATAATAATAATAATAAAATGAAGTCAGGTTTAAAGATTAAATGTTCCTTGGCTGCAGTGAGCGGGGGCTGCCGGAGGCGGAGCGGGTGCAGGCAGGCGCAGTGAGCGGCGCCGCCCCCGCCGCCATGGCCATGGCTGCACGGCCGGAGGCCCCCCCGTCCACCGAGGCCCCCCCGGCCACCGAGCCCCCTGCGGCCGCCCAGCCCCGCGGGCACCGCGTGGCCGCCGTGGAGCCGCTGCTCTTCCTGGCCACTGTGGCGCTGGGCCTGCAGGGCCCGCTTGCCACGCAGTACCTCTGGGACCGCCTGGGCGCCGACCTGGGCTACAGCGGCCATAACGGCACCGGCACCAGCGGCTGTGCCAATGGCACCGGCACCAATGGCAGCACTGACGCCCTGTGGCAGGTGGGAAGCAGAGGGTCTCCGGCGGTGCTTTGGGTGGCTCCGTGGAGGGCTGGACCCCCATGCAAGCGGATCACGGCGCCTCATGTGTGTTTTTCTTTTAGGAAGTGGAAGCCCTTGTCTCCCACTGGAACCTCTATATCAACCTGGGAGGCTTCTTCGTGGGTCTCTTCTCCGTGACGCTCTTTGGGCCATGGAGCGACAGTGTGGGTCGTCGGCCGGTGCTTGTCCTGCCCGCAGTTGGCATGGCCATGCAAGCGGCCATCTACCTTCTCGTTATGTACCTGCGCCTGCACGTCGGCTATTTTCTTCTTGGGCGCGTTCTGAGCGGCCTCACGGGAGACTACAACCTGATCCTGGCCAGCTGCTTCGCCTACGCGGCCGACACCAGCGACACGCGCGCGCGCACGTTCCGCGTGGCCGTGCTCGAGGCCTGCCTCGGCGTAGCGGGCATGTTAGCCAGCATTGGGGGCGGCCAGTGGCGCAAAGCACAGGGGTACATCAACCCCTTCTGGCTCGTGTTCGCTGCCAGTCTCGCTGCTGCGCTCTATGCTATTTTCTGTCTTCAGGAGTCAGTGAAGGAACGGAAACCAGCCAAGCTGTTCACTCTCAGTCATTACATGGCCGTGTACAGGCTCTACACTACTCCAGAACGCCGGAGCTCCAGGCAGAAGCTCGCGCTCTACTCCACAGCTTTCTTTCTCATTGTCACTGTACACTTCGGAACCAGGGACCTCTATGTTTTGTATGAACTTGGCTCCCCTCTGTGCTGGGCCTCTGATCTCATCGGGTACGGTTCAGCCGCCAGTTACCTGGCTTATCTGAGCAGCCTGGCAGGGCTGCGGGCACTGCAGCTGTGCCTGGAGGACACCTGGGTGGCAGAGATGGGACTGATCTCCAATATTTCTGGATTGATTGTGATTTCTGTTGCTACTACAACCCCACTGATGTTTACAGGTGATGCCAAATTCTTAGATCCTGCTATCTCAGGGTGTTAGCTTAGAGATGCCACAACATGCAAGAGAGCAGTGTGCTCTGGAGAGGAAATAATGTGGAAGAAGCTTTGTCACTGCTTCAGCCCATGTTCCCGCAAAACTAGGACTTGCCAATAGCCGAGTTGGCCAAGCACTGATGAAACTGCAACCATGTTGATCCAACAGTGTTAGGTTTTCAGAAAGCCACACAGATGAGGTATATGCAGTCAGAGACTAAAGACCAATAGTGAAAAGGAGGGAGGGTGAACTGGGACTAAACAGTAGCAGAGAGAAGCAGTCTGGGGCTATATCTGTATGGAATTGACTTTGGAGGCTTGGAGTTTTAAGTCAATATAGCTTCAGCTGAGCTTTCTCTAATGTGTCCTGTCTTGTTCACAGGTTATGGGATGTTATTCCTTTCCATGGCAGCCACCCCAGTCATCAGGGCCAAACTCTCCAAGCTGGTGAATGAGACAGAACAGGGTAAGGAATTAGTCAGGTTCTGAAACACTGTCCTCTTGAAACAGTGCAATGAAACTGCTTTGAGAAGTCGGGACTTCCCTAGCTCCTTCAAACTCCTTTAATGTCCACTCTGAGGTCCTGAGTGACACTTTAATTTGTTAGAATAATTATCAGTTTTCATTGCTGTAGATTCACTGCATTTTCATAATGAGGGCAAGCAAAAAAAAACAAGATGAGAAGTATGACATTCAGGGTCAGGAATGGATCATCCCCTAGCCCATTGATTTCCAAACCTTTCATGAGGAGCAAGACTTAAAATAGATTATGTAACATGGTGAAAATAGTGATTTCCTCTAGCGTGACTCTTCTCTGTAGATCAGTAACAGTGGGTAGAAATTCAGTGTTGTTAGAGAGTTGTATCGTTGATGGTGGTGAAAGATCATGGACAATCCACAGTAATTTGAAGAGGCTGCACGTGCTGTTAAGGTCTGCCTTGAAATACCTCTGCAGGCAGAGAGAGGGAAGAAGGGATTTGAGATGGGAAGGATCCAGAAGCGACTTTGTAGAGCTGTTTCTTGCATTAGAGTGAAGGTGGCATATACTTCATAGCTGGTTTATGATGCTAACCCTGCAAAAGGCAGGCTCCTGCTATACTTAATGTTTAACAAGCGATAAGATGTGCTTGGCAATAAACAGATATAGATAGCCTCTTTTAAGGCATTTACGATCCAACTGATACATAATGTCCCTGCACGGTGCTGGTGGTACGAATTCTGGAGGTCGCAGGGTAGAGGAGCTGAGTGTGACATCTTCGGCGGGCTTGGCCAGGTGTAGCAGGCCTGCTCTCTGCTCACAGCTCTTGCCTCACCACACTTGATGGTGCAGACACCAGTTTTCTGATGACAAGTGCAAGCATTTCAGGAAGATTCGTGAATACTGTTAAAGAAGGTAACATGGTAAACACATTTCAGCTCATGATCTTCAGGTGGGTCTGTCTTATCATTAACTTCTTTTTTTTTTTTTGCAGGTGCTCTCTTTGCTTCTGTTGCCTGTGTGGAAGGGCTGTGTTCACTTGTGGCTGCAGGAGTGTTCAACTCTCTCTATCCTGCTAGTCTGCACTTCATGAGAGGATTCCCCTTTCTCTTTGGAGCTCTGATTCTTCTTATTCCAGCAGCTATTATTGGGTAATTTGCTTCCTATTTTTACATTCAGTGGAAAGACCTCTGATCTGTAATATTAAAACCACTATTTATTCTTCATAGGACAGGAGTTCACTATAGATTTTTAAGGTGTGTTTTCAGTTGTCCTTGTGGAAGGGAGTTTAGTGCCCTGGTAAGTGGAGGTGCAAGGCCGTTTCTTCTAGCCTCTGAGTTGCAGGGATAAACCTACAGTCCAAGTAATGCAACTGCCTACATTGAGTGTTTCAAAGTCTCGCTCCACCTCTAGCACTGAATCCAGACTCTGGAGTTGCATGTATGTACTGCCTATAAAACTCTGCATGGAAAACAACATCTCAACCTCCAGCAGCTCCTGACAGGGTCATTTCTGTTACTATGAAACTAAAGCTCACCTTGAGTAGAGAATTTTCAGTGTTCTTTCCTAGGCTTTAACTCTTTTCTTTCTTTCTTAGGTTGATAGAAGTCTGGGGCTCGAAACTTGAATATCGTCACTTCTCACATTCTTCCGTGTCACTTGCAAACAGCTGAAGAGTGACAAAGCAACAACTAATTGGCTGGTTCAGCAGCATCCATTTCAGGAGTGCTGTGTGTCCTCCCTTTGGAGGACAGATCAGTGTGTGAGGGACACCTTGGTTGTCCTTGTTAGTTTTTAAATGCCAAGTAATTGGAAATCACAGCTCTCTAGTAGGGAGCTGATTTGCAGGTGTGAATGCCTCCTCACTGTGCTGTTGACTTGTCTGTCAGAGAACCCAAGAAACTTGGACTCAAAAGCTAATCAAGAATAAAATCATTTGCAAGGCCAGGTAGTGTTTTCTTTCCTTTTTTTTTTTTTTTTTTCCTTTGTTTCATTTTTTTGAGGTTTTTGTGCCATGGTTTTAGTGATGGGAAGGGGATGGAAATCTCTCTTTAACTGCCAAGCATGTTCCCAAGCTGTTGGTGTGTGTGAGATGTACAGAGTACAACTGAAGCAGACAGGTAGCCCAGGGCTGTCCTGCCAAGGAGAGAGATCTGTGTTCCAGATCATTGCATTGTGACTAAAAAAAAAAACACGGAAATGTCACAGGCCATGCTGGACTCTTTCAAACATCCTTATGATAAGCAGTAGTTGTTCACAGGAGTGCTATTGTTGCCACTATTTGGTAAAGTAGTTTTAGTTCCACAAGGAAGAGGGGTCCTCTGGCACCTAATACACAAAGTGCAAGTGCCAGTGGCGCATCGTGTTGCTCCATGTGCAGCTCAGACTGGGATTTCAAGATCCTTATGAGAAGTAAGAGCTAAGAGGTGAAGATGCTGAACTACAAGCTCATACCCTAGTGAATAGTGGCTAAAACTGACAGGGATAAGGACAAAATTGACAGTATTGGGCCCACCTTAGAGGACTGAGCACTGAAAGGCCTGGGAAACAGCTGCTGTGTTTGCGGCAGAGGTAAACTCAGTCCTTCCTTGTTGGTGGCCTGTGCTGCTGGGTGAGCTGGTGTGAGAACAGAACTGCTATCTTTAGAGGTGCAATTTCACATTGTAGGGGTCATGATTTTGTCTGTGACCTCTCTTGGGCTGACCTTCTCAGGATTGGTTGATGCCAGCAAGCCACTAGTGTTCCTAATTGCCCAAACCCTGATGTTCCTAACTGTTCTTTAAAAAGCGTCAAGCATTGCCTCATAACATTTTCTTCCAACTGCAATAAAGCAGCAGTTCTGATGATAAGCGTGTGCACAGCATCCAGAGGTGTAGGCAATAATGTTCTCACTGTGAAATTGCTTAGCAGACATGTTACTTGTAGCATTCATAACATCTCAATTTTCTTTTATGACTCATAAAAAAGATAGCTTTAGTGGTGCAGCTGCTTGTGATTTGTCCTTGTCTTGTTCAGTGCTTATCTCTCCGTTATTTTCATTCTTCACTCTTCAGTTAAGAGTTTGCAGTAAAGAAGCAACAGCAGGGAGTTATCTGCTGTGGGGGGAATTAGTATGCCAGGGCCCCAAGTCAGGAGGAATGCAGTTTCGGGACTTGTAAGCTGCTATAACCTGCTTTTCCTGAACCAGAGTAAAGCTTGCAGCAGTGTCTTGCCTGTAACCCATCCTTAAATACACAGTAAATGTGAAATGCTGATGTATAACTTTGTTCCTTCCTCATTAGGAGTTTGTTGATAAGTACAGGAGAATTTGGGAGTGAGGAGACAAAAGATGGAGAAGTAGGGAGGTTTTTACAACTTGGTGTTATTCCACTTGGTCCTTGTAGCTATGCCAGTGAACATAACTCAAGCAGGACTGACTTGTGTGATTCAAAAGCCAAGCCCTGAATTAGCTTCCAGCCCCAGAACAGGGCTTGCTGTGAGTGTTGTGTTAGATGTCTGTGGCCGAACTGGTTGTGAAGTAAAGCTCAGCAGAGCCTGTGAGTTCCAGTGCTACCAGTTGCTAAACACCGTACAGTGGAGTGAAACTGTTGTGTACAGGCTCTACTTCCCTGTTTATTCATCACTGTGCTTGCAGAGGAGAAGTTCAATAGCATCTATTATGCTCTATACAAAAAAAAGAGAGAGGGGAAGAAAAAAAAGAAATATTTTTATGCTCTCCTCCAAGACTATAACCTGTAGCAAATGTGATCCCTGTAGTGTGACTGTGGGCAGCAGGCAGAGTGCAGTGAGCTACACCAGGCCATGCAGAGATGAGCATGAAATGTGGCTCCTCACAGAGAACAGTGTCTGGAGACCCTGAGTTCTGTGGTCAGCATGTCCTGCCCCGTGAGGGTGAGAAAGCACGATAGCGAGAGAGGGAAGCACGTGACACAGGCAGAAAGGAGGTGAGAATTTGGAGTACAAACCACATTTATTAATAATGGCTGATAGAACAATTTTAAAGTCTTTCTAGTATGACAAAGGAATAAGAAAGGGTGAGAAGCATTTCTCTCTTCAGGACCTTCTGCCCTGACTGGAAGGGGTTGGGATTGAGATGCTTTGCAAAGAGTAGAGGAGGTTCATTAGGGTGAAGATAGTAGATTGATAAGAAAAACAGGAAGAGTTACAGTCTGAACAGCTGGAGCAAGGGGTGGAATCTGATTTCAGGTGAAACCAGCTAAGACGACAACTAAATCTTCTCCATATTGAATATGGGTGAAGAGGTTAAATGCTGGAGAGCTCCTGAGAAACCAGAAGCCCTTTTAACACAAGATTCTTGCTTCTAGTATCTTTCTGGGGGGCTTATATAGTGTTGCAAGCAACAAAATCTTTAGGAATCTTTGTGTAGGACTCCATCAGCGGGCATGGAGGCCTTGACCTTCAACCAGTGACTCAAAACTTCTCCCTGAAGCAACTCACATAAAAGCCCTGTGGTTTTTATCCTTCAGCATATTCACCTTTGGGCTCATCTGCTGGCTTCCTCATCTTTAATCTGAAGATTAGCTAGATTCTGTTTCTGATTACTGCTGGGTGGATATGGACATTAACCTTCTTTCCCCAGAAAGCAGAGATGCCATTAACTATGAACTGGTAAGAACTGTCCATAAAGATGTGATTAAGCACCTGAATTAAACCTTTTTTTTTTTTTTGGCTTTACCCAGATATTCATGAATCTAAGCAAATGTTTGTGTTCCTGAAAGTTAAGGCAGGCAGAAAGGCTTCAGGGGGAGCCAGGAGAAGGACAAGGTGACTCGACTGCTGGCCTGGAGCATGACTGAGCCTCCTCATTCCCTCCTGAAAGGTAAGGGTTATCCTGAGCAGGGACAGGCTGAGGAGCTTTCTGCCCTATGCTCTGCAAGGGGGTGCATGAGCCAGCTCCCCAGAGTGTCTAGGCGGGCTGCAGCCACCTGGCCATGGTTTTGCTCCTCGTAGGAGGACTGTGTGTGCAGTGCATCAGGGTATCCTTTGCGTCAGAAGAGACAACTCAACTAGGTGGAGCTACAGTTTCAGGTCTTAATTGCAAAATGGTACCTTGTTGAGGGCCTGCTCCCCCTCCAAGCAGGTGTGAGGAGGAGGAGGCCGGAAGGGCAGAGTTCAGAGGAGGCGTGTTGAGGTTCCTCAGCTGCAGTGCTGATAGTGACGCAGCCAGTCCTGCTCTCCTATCTTCAGGCCTAAGCAGCCTCCGCCTGGACTTCAGAAAAGGGGTTAGAAGGGACCCAGAAACAGTCACTACCTGGCACTGCATCCCGCAGAGGGCAGGGACAACCCTGAGCTTGGGGAGTGTAGCCAGGGCTATCAGATAAGTGCCAGTCAGCAAGGAAGTGGGCCGGCTCCTGTTCAAAGAACAAGCCGTAGGAAATCTGTATTGGAGAACCTACATATAACGTATAGCCAGTGTACAGTAACTCCACGGGTACAGCACAACTACCATCTTCCATACTTGCATGGTAATATGTTTTCAAGAGTCCCAAACCAGCCTCCTGTACCCTGTATATAAATACCTGATAAAGTGGCAAAGCAGAGGTGTCAGGGTAACGGATTGTTTTTAAAGCACTTCTTGCAACAGCCCTTTGGAAACTTCCCTTGATCTAAAACTGAACTGTGGCCAGAGCTAAGAGCACAAAGTGGTTATGCAGCATGAGGAAGGAAAGGCCTCAAGGAAGAAGAGAGCTCGGGTGCTGAAGGGGCAATAATGAGGAAGTGTCTTTCCAAACGAATGAGAAGGACCTGACTCTCCCTGCCGAATGCATTATCTTCCCCAAACATGGGGATTTCCTTACGCCTTAGCTACTGTTTGCCCTTTCCTCTGTGAAGCTACCAACCTTAATGATATTCCCTGGCTTCCCAGCAGAGGCCATAAGACGCTCACGGGCTCTTTCAACCACTGTTCTCTCTGCTGTGTCTTGCTGTGACCCCTCATTACCCCTCCAGCTTACAGTACTTAGAGGATCCCTTCTCTAGGGATGCGATTTTTAGGTGTTGCTGCAGCTATTTGAGTAGGGGTGGGACTGTGCTTGTCTCCTGTGCACTTGCTGCACTGGGGAGGCATAACCTGAATGTCCTGAAAGGAGGATGTGACAGGCAACCAGTCCCTCCTTGAGGGGCTCCGCTCATGTACTGGCTCAGGGAGTACCAGCCTAGTGCTAAAGGTTTCCATTTGGGAAAAAGAAGGACTAAAGCCCTGTGACTGCACCAGTCACAGGCCCAAGCCAAGAGGTGGGTCAGGTCCAGAGGGAGGGAGACTCTTGGGCAGCAGTAAAATGTAGGAAAAGTCACAGGGAGAGATTTGGCCCCACCAGAAAAGGGGTTATGTGGAAGATCTCTGGAGGGAGCGAGGCAGCTGTGTTGTTTCTAGGCCTGCCCCTGGGAGGGCAAGCAGTCCAGGCCATTCTCTGACCCAGCGGAAGAGTCCCTGGAGGAACGGCCCTGGAGAAAGCGGATGATTTTGTCAATTGTGGCCTCCTGGTACTCATGGGACCATCTGTATTGGAGGGGGAAACAGCAGTTACATTTTCTGTTGTATGAGACATTGCAACATAGCTCAGATGTTGGGCCATGGGCCAAGGATTCCCTTTTCCCACATCCAGTCCAGCTTTCCAGTAAACGCCCCTTTTCCCTGTGAAAATGGAGGAACGCTAGATGCTCCAGGAAGGCCCCATGGATCCCTTCAGAGGGCTACAAACAATTTGGAAAGGCAGCTTGGAGCACTACTTCCCCACAGAGAAGCAGGAGGCGAAAGGTATCCGGTGTGGCTGGAGGGGACAGCAAGCTCCTGCCAGGGGACAGGGGTGGTGAGGATGGGTGTCCTCCCAGAGGAGAGGGGGCAGAAACTCTGTTTATCCCGATGGGACCCATGTGCAAAAGCAGCAGAAGGGTCACAGTGGGGACCTTTGCTCTCCCCATACTCTAGAATACCTCAAGTGACTCAGCTCCCCTTTGGTTTGCTCTGCCTCTCTCATCCCTTTCCCTCAATCTCCCTGTGCTCTTTGCTACTGCTTAGGCAAGCTGTCCTTTCCAGTGCCAAGGCACCCCGTAGCGCAGGCTGCTCTTACTTACTTGATGCCGTTGAATTTTAGGACAGCTCTCATGTCTTCAGGAAGTGTCAGTGGATCAGGCCACTCGAAATGGTCTGTGACCGGCACGATGTTCTTCCCGGCGTTAAGGGCTGTCACGATCTCCTGTGCGTATGTGCAGCGCTCAGATTATGCATCATTCCATCACCAGCCCACTCCTCCTCCCAACTCACACCACATTCCCATTTTCTGGCATCTCTTACCTTGTGCACCCAGTCCTTGCATTCAGGGTCTCCCATGCATTTATCCAGTGCGTTTGGCGAGAGGACCAGCACAAAATTCCGGGCGCTCAGGACGCTTTGGATCAGTTTGTCCTCGAACTTCCCTGCCTCCAGCTTCTCCACATCGATGAAGACACTGAAGCCGTGCAGCTGCAGGTGGACCTTCAGCAGGCTGGCGGTGAGAGGAGACAGCAGCGTGAGGAGCGCTGTGCCTGGCTTTTGCGCGCTCTCCCGCCACCTCAGCCAGAACATTGGGAAACAGAGAAGCAGGAAAAGGCTTCTGCAGAGCACAGCGTGGTCCTGGAGATGTCAGCTGCCAGCCCTGCCTCGCTACTAGAGGTATCTGGGCTTTGGCAGGAAAACAAGGAGTAGGACACTAACTCCCGGCTGTGATCCTCTATAGCCCTATGAATACAGCGTAAGAAAAGGTGTCAGTGTCAAAGAGGGACAGAATGGCAGTTATGGGACTGCAAATTATCCTGTTAGTCACGCAGCCTTTGGCGTTTGTTGTCCTTGTTTGCATCTCATCTGGTGGCCCCCCTCCCTGCCTTCCTGCCAGCTGCAGCGCTCCCTTTCTTGTGTGTGCAGCCAGCTCCATTGAGGCTCTCTGTAAACCCTTCACCAACCTCGTGCCTGGGCTTTAACCCAGCGTGATCGTGTTGCCCACCTGGCTAGTTGGGAGCCGGTGCTCCTTCGGTAGCTGATAAATACATCAGTCCCACTGGCTGAAACTTGCAGCGTTATAGGGGAGTGAAGCGTTTCTAGACAAAGCGAATGGCAACAGAAAGTTTAAAAGTGCCCAGTAACTTGTCCCAACCCACCCCAGGCTCAAGGCTTGCCCCCTTGGCCCCCCACCCGCACCCCTGGCAGCAGAGAGGATGCGGACGCGGTGGAAACCCGTGTCGATGTGGCAGTCCTGCTGCAGCTGCTGCTCCGTCACACGGTGCAAGAAGTTGCGGTTGATGCCGCATGTCAGGAGGTTGTACGTGTACTGGCGAAACTTGGGGTCGATGCTGCCCAGCCAGTCAGCCAGGTTGCTGTGGTCGCAGGTGGAGTAGTTGGCGAAGGTCTTAAGTTCCGTCAGCTCCCGGAAAAACCTGGCAAAGCAACAGATGAAACGTGGAGCGGGGAGGGGGAATTGCTGAACCAGGCAGAGCCTAGAGATGCTTGATAACACATGGCTTTTATCTGCACAGGAGAGTGCGCTTACATGCTGTGATAAAGAAGGAACAAAAGAAACAGAGAAAGAGGCAAAGCAGCTGCATGACTCTGGGAGCATTGGTCTGCAGGACACCAAGCCCTGAGGAGCTCAGTCAAGGGAGGTAAGTTCCCGTTTTTCTGGGTAATATGCAGGATCCTGCCTCAGTTTCTCCACCAGTTTCTAGGGAGAGTCACTCCCCATGCCACAGCTCTCTGGGGCATTGCCCCATTGCAGGAATCCCTCCAGGCCTGTGTACTGCCTTGTAAAAGCCCTGGTAATCCCTTTTCAGGATCTCTGGTCTTGCCTTTGTGGGAAGAGCACAGGTATTTTCTGTGGCTCTACCACAGTGCTGACTGCCAGGGAGAGGCCAGTGTGTGCTAGGGGTGCTCCTCTGGTAGAGTTCCTACCTCTTCCGAGTGATGCTGGAGTCCATCCCCAAATCCTCCTGCAGCTCCTTCTCCGTCAGTCGCAGGAGTATGTCCCCGTCCACCTGGTGGTCCTACCAAGAGAAGCCCAAAAGGGCGTTTAGGGGCTGCAGAACCTCAAGCAGGGGTTGCAGAAAGCTGCCGCTTGCTGGAGACAGCTGAGGGGCCTGAAGCCATCACCCCTCTGCTGGGAAACGGGACCAGCAGGAAGGAGACCTGGCACACGAGCCTCAGTACCCACATGTTTGGGCTACAGTTTCTCTCTGGGATGTGATACCCAGACTTGATGCCTCCAGAGGTGTGTGCGAGAGGGGAAGGGAAGGAGGGCTCTTGTAGAGACGTGGCTGGTGGTGGGAGATGCTGTGGCCTCCCTCAATCCTGGAGCCCCAGAAGGCCAGGCAGCTGTTCCATCCAACCGCTTCTCAGCCCCCAAGTGCTGATGTGTGTGTGAAGACGCTGGAACAGGGTGGTACAGGAAGAGCTTTTGGGGTGAGATGCCTCCACCTCTAATGTAGGGGCAAAAGGGCCCACCCAGCTGTCCCTCCCCTGCCACGTGCCCTACCAGGAAGCTCTGGCAGTACTTGTTGAATCCGATCTGCTGCAGCCACGTTTGCACCTCAAAGGTTTTCCAGTTGGGAACAGTGGGCAAGATGCGCCGAGGCACCTCCTCCCCTATCGTGCGCAGCACCTTTTTGGCCAGGGAGGAGGTGGTGCCACTGGTGGAGTAGCACACGATCCTCTTCAGGCTCTGCGTAGCCCCGATCTCGCTGAAAATCTGGGCACACAAAGGGAAGACCCATGACTTCGCCTGCCCTTCCTTGCCCCCGCACCCTGTGCTAGGCCATCCTCAGGCCGAGATACTCAGTGGGCTCAAAAGGGAGCAAAGAACATCAAGATGTCCCATTCCCTTTTGCATCTTCCTCGTGCCGGCCAACCTACCCTTTACCTTTGTTTTCTTCTGCCTGGTTTTGATGGCAGCCTCTGTGCAGAGGTAGAAGGCAGCGATGCACTGAGCCTCCAGCCGCGAGCTGTCCAGCAAGGGCACCAGGCGCTGCAGGTCAGCGGCTGTCCTTCCCTGGCTGTTGTCACTGCTGTCCAGCATGTCACACGCAAACTGGCCCGGATCCAGAGAGGCGATGAAGGGCTCCACCAGAGCCAGCGTCCCCGACCGCTCCACCTCCTTCTCGATTTCTTTGTTGGTGGCCAGCACCGTGATGGCCAGACACGCGTGCAGACGGATCAGCTCATCATCCCTTGAGAACGCCAGCGGGAAGAGCCACTCTGCTGTCTTCTTCTCGATCATGAGGCGCTGGTTGGCCTGCCCGCCATACATGGCACAGTTGGCCAAGGCCATGGCACAGTGACGCAGCACGACGGGATCTGTCCAGCGGCACCAATAGAGGATGGCATCCAGGCCTCCGTCAGAGATGAGCTGGAAACAGGTCTCCTCAGTGTGTTTGAACATGTGTTCCAGGATGCCAGAGACGCTCTGCACCAGCTGGGGAATGTCTCGCTCCTTGGCTAAATTCAGGATCACTCCCAGACCGATCCGAGCAATCCGGTCCCTGGAGGAAGGAGAAACACAGGCAGGTGAGGGACAGATGGCTGTGCAAGTAGTGAGAATGTTCCTGACATGAACTCTTCCAGATCCCAGTGATATTTGCCCAGTGAGAGACAGATGTTTCCCCACAGGCCCTGCTGCCGGTTTTGATAGAGGAGCTTGTGATGTGACAATATGTTGGACCCTGTGCCAGGGACTCTCTTTTGCTCCACTGAAGAGGTGCAGAACAAGCAACAGTGCAGGTAAGAGAATGCTGGGCAAGGAGTAGATCTCACTCAGCTGTCCTGGGGTGTAGGAACTGCTTTGTGTTCAGGTGTGAAAACTTGTTTGCCCCTAACCAGTGTCATCACCTGTCTGCCTTCCAGCTTGGTACCAAGCGCAGGACAAGGTGCTTCACCTGGGGCTGAACGACTGCTCCCGATATCATCATGTCGCAATCCAGGCCGTGACTGAACCGCAGGTTCTGGCTCCGTGCTATGAACAGCAGGGTCCAGTGCTTCTGCAACCTTATGAGGCAAAGGCAACAGATGCTCTGCACGCAGCCGTCGCGTGGCCGGGACATGGCCATCCTGCCATCTGCCTGGACAGGAGCAACGCCTGCTCTCTGATGAAGACAGGGAAAGAGTTTCCAGGTGAGTAAAGGTACGCTGGTTGCATGACTGAAACCACAAATACCCTCTGGCTGACGCTGTGCAGCCTTTTGGGACTGTGACAACTTCATTTCGCTCATATCACTGTCCCAATAAGGTCAGTGTGGGAGGGAGAGGCTGCAAGGCCCTTGTGAAAGGTTTGCAAACTGTCAGGACTAGTGTGTGAGTTGCAGTGATCTCCCTGTCCGGTGCTGGTGGCTACAGGACTGGCTGTGGGGATACGCTCTGCTTTGGGCCTTAGAAACAACTGCTCTGGTGCAGTGGTGGATCTGCCCCATCTTCGTGGCACGCACGTTGGCACAGATCTTCCTTGTGTTGCTTGTGGGACCCAGGAGCCTAAGGCAGGATCAGTGGCAGCCCGTGGCAGTGGTGGGGAGGAAGGCACGCCAGTGTCTCCACGTTGACAGGCCAGAAGGGTGTTTCTGGGAAGCCAGCGGCCTGCACGGCTCACACTGACCTTGGGGTGGATTTGGCAGCAAATGCTGCGGAGAGCTCTGGAAAAAAATCCCTCACTCTGGGGCTGGCTTCAAGCCCAGGCTCTGCCATGGCCAGATGAGAAATGAGACCCATGGGGTCCCCAGAGCCATAGGATGGAGCCGGAGTCGAGACCAGTCCAGCTCCAGCCTGAGCCCTGAGGCACTCAGGTGCCAGGAGAGCTCTGTTAGGCAGGGGCTTGTGCTCGGGGGCTGCCCCCTCCGTCCTTGCCTGGAGGGAGGTGGCAGGGCAGAAGGCCCCGGTGCCGCAGGGAGCAAGGCGAGGCTGGGGGGCAGCTGGCTGCACCGAGACCCCGGCCCAAAAGAGCTCTTGGAGCGCAGATGTGACTCCTGCAGCTGCTTTCTCCTGCCAGGAAGTGATGTGCTGGATTCAGATCATGCCCGTGACGTTTCCTTGGATTAATTCCACCTTAATGGACTTTCCGGCTTAGCTCTTTTGTTTCTCTGGGCCTTGCTGAATGCAGTGGTGGGCAAAGACCTGGTGCCTGTGAATCCATTGCAAGTCCAGCGTGATGCCCGTCAGTCTGTGAGCTGACTGATGTCTAGAGGTAACTTGACCTTCTTCCCTCCCCTGCCCTGAAGCTCCGCATGCCCCTGCTCTGCCTCAGGGTGCAGCTCCGGGAATGGCACTTCAATAAATGTTTCCTAACCCTGTTGATACCTGCAGACTTGCAGGTGCTTCCCTTCCTTGCAGGACAACTCTGCACAGCTGCTCCAGTGCTGCCTGGCAGAGCCTGCTCCCGCTGTGAGATCCCTGTGGATGGTTGAGGACAATGTCCCTTCCAGCTAACGTGCTCCTTCCTGAAGAGCCTGAAGCCCTGGTGAAGGACAGTCAGGAGATGCAGATGCCCTCAGGT
This sequence comes from Tinamus guttatus, assembly GCF_059628265.1. NCBI lineage: Eukaryota > Metazoa > Chordata > Aves > Tinamiformes > Tinamidae > Tinamus > Tinamus guttatus. Next base: position 338,685 of record NW_028288890.1, read on the forward strand.
GGAGCATGGCAGCGGTAGCCGTTAATGGTGCAGGAACCGGTGCTGGAAAACCAAGTGGAGCAGCCAGCGGATCAAAAGTCTACAGAGGAGCTGGGGAAATTCCCTGACATGGAGGCCCTTGGGGTAAGATACACTGCTCATGAAGCTGCAACAGGACTGTGAACTTTGGCCAGGCTTTCTCAAGCCTGATGCAGCCTGGATGTAGACACATGGCCACTGCCACTGTCTTGCTGCAGGAATAAGCAGGGTGTTAGGAGAAAGGAGCAATGACCACTTGGTGGAGAGAAAGCACTGGCAGTGATGCAGGACTGCAGTGTTGGGAGGGCAGCTGCGAGTGAAGTCAAGGGCTGAGCCCATGCAAAACTGTTCTGGGGCTGCTACCTGCACAGCAGATCGCAGCGCTGGGCTCCGGGGCTTGGAACGAGCTTGGGCTCGCTTGGAGCGAGCTGCAGTCGCAGCCGGTGACCCACAGCCCCTCTGCAGTCACGGGTGGAAATGTGTCACGGGGACAGCCCAGAGAGTCCAGACATCAAGGCTGCAGCAAAAAGGGACAAATGACAGAGTTCCTCTGGAGGCTGTACCTGTCCTGGGCATCCCTGTCCAAGCCCTGGGCAGGATGCTGCCTGCTCGCTTGCAGCATGCAGGAACAAAGGGACACAGGATAGAGCAGTGTCAGCACAGCCCAGCGTGCCCGTGCCTGCCTTCAGCTCCTTCAGACTCCTCGACTCGCTTGGAGTGAATCCGGTCTCATCTCTAAGCAGGAGAGGGGGACGTCTTTGCCTGCACAGCGCCCATGCGGAAAGGCCTGAGGCTGGTGCAGCTGAAGTATGGGGGCAGCTCCTCCTTGGGCTCTGGCTCTGCTGGGACGAAGTCACTGCCGGGCACATGCAGGGGACACATGCAGGGAGGGTACCTGCACAGGGAGCTCTGCCCGCCAGGAGGGACACAGAGGGGAAGGTTGCGCTGCAGGGGGTCGGGTTAGGGTGTCCAGGGCATGCGTTGTGCTGGGGCCAGCCCTGGCAAGGGGATACTGTGCGCCTGGGCTGAGATCATTGCAGACTCACCTGTTTTCTGCCACCAGGATCTGCTCCAGGAGTTTTCCTGCCTGGCACTTGGTCTCCAGCTCCGCCGTGTGCAGCAGGTTCAGCAGCAGGTCCAGGCCGCCCTCCAGGCGAATCGCATCGCACAGCACTTTGGCCACATCCCTCCCCAGCGTGGGCATCCCCCAGGCTTCCTCCACGAGCTGGAAGATCTCCGCGATGGCCTCCCTGAGCTTGGCCTGAGTGGCCGCCTGCTTGGCAGAGGCGAGGGCCTGGTGCAGGGTGGGCAGGATGCGGTCTAAGGCCGCCTGCACGTCCGTGTTCACCCCGGGAGAGACCTCGCGGTGCTCCCTGGCGCTCCCTCCGCCTGCCCACCAGCCCGGCTGGCTCACGCACTCCGGCACCACCAGCCTCTCCGCCCCCGACATGGTGAAGAGCCGGCAGAGTTTATAGACGGAGACGAGCAGCGTGAGCACCATCGGCAGCCTCTAGCGCAGCATCCTCGGCCGCCGGGAGCGCCCGGGCAGGGCGCCCGCGCTCCCTAGGGAACCCAAGCTGGTCGTAGGGGATGACGTGGAGATGGAGGACGCAGCTGGCCAGGTGCCTGGGTGCAGGGCTGGGACACTGGCTCCCTCTCCCCTCCCTGCTCTGCCGGGATGCGGAGCTGGAAACCGGGGCAGGAACTGCCTGCCCAGAGCCGAGCTCCGCATCTCCGGTCCCCGAGCTGATGTCACCCCGTTCAGGCGCCGCCCTTCCAAGGAGGGGCTCGGCAGCAGCATCCCCCTGCTCGCTGCAGATGCTCTGGCATCTCTCCAGATCCCTCCTTCCGCCACAGCTCAGCTCCCTCTGCCTGCCCCATCTGGGCTCGGGGCGGCCTGGCCGTCCCCAACGCCCCCTCCCTCCTCGCCCGAGCTGTGACGGCTCCCAGGGAACAGGGGCTCCGTGTTGCCCGCATGGCTGGTCCCTCCAGGACCCTCTGTGATCCGACGGGACACGGGGTGAAGACAAAGAGCCCGGCCATGGCTAGTTGTGGTTGCACACAGGCAGTCCTGGCCCTGCGTTTCAAAGGTATTTTGAATCAGTGCAGTGAGGACAGTAGCTCCCTGTGCTGTGGTGCGAATCCACAGTGGCTTTGCTGGGTGGGTTCAGGATTTGCATTATAAAAGAAAGAACAGAGACAGCCTGGACTGCTTTATTTTTTTTTTCCAGGCCAGACGTGCTTAGGGCAGAAATGTTTTGGACTCTTCTTGCTTGCGTTGGGAGGAGCAGCTCAAATCCTTGGCTCCAAAGCCAGTCTGCTGCCAGCTCAGACGGAGACTTAAATTCAAGTTGATGTTTTGATGCCACAGTCTCTTTTAATCCTCTCTGAAGCCACACAGAAGGGATAGTCACGGGAAAGGGACATTAGCTCACAGCGAAGGACGGTAAACAAGGCGATCCGAGGGGCACGGGACTGCAGGAAACGCCGAGCACGGAATCAGTAAGGATTTTCCCGATAAATTATTATTAACCAGGGGTAACCGTGGTATGGGTTGCTGCGATTCAGTGCAGCAGAGGGGTTTGCCACCTTGGAAGGGAGTACTGTGCGCAGGGGCAGAACTCAAGCCATTGCTTTTAACTTCATACAAGCTCGAGGAGTTTGTCTTTCTTTTTTGGGAGTAGTTTTTAGCAATGCTACAGTGGGCTCTGTGTCTGCTCTGTGTCTCCTGCCTTGCCCTAGGGAAACTGGCCTGTTGCCTGAGCTCCGCTGGCTGGTTCTGCTCCCCCCTGCAGCAAGGGGCTCCCCAGGGCCTGGTTATCCCAACCGGCCCCTCTCCCGGGGCTCTTGTCCCCACGGTGGCTGTGGGCCTGGGGAAGAGCTTGCCCAGGAGCCAAGTCGGTGGCTGCTGCACCCAGGAGGCTGGAGCTGCAGGCAGCAGCTCTGGGGCTTTGTCTCTGCTGATCAGCAAAAGCAGCGTGGACGCTGCTGAGCCCTTCTCATCCCCTCCTCCCCCACCGTGCAGCCTGCCAGGGGCACCTGGACTCCCTCCGACCCCACTCATCCTCCGGCCTTACTTGGGTGAGGGTGGGATGAGTTTTAATGCGACGCTGGTGCTTGTGCGCAGGTAGGATCCCAGCCCTGATGGGACAAACAGCGGGGAATGGGGCTGCAGGAGGAGTCCTGCCCACGCAGCCTGCTTCTGGCTGCTGGCCTTGGCTCTCCAAAGCTTTCCTGGCAGGCAAACATGTCTTTCTCAACATAAAATCCAAGGCCTTCCCAGCAAAACTGACACCAGCCGGTGCCAGAAGCTGCCTGGGTCTGACCCAGCAGAGACAGGGCTCTTGTAGAGGCAGTGGCAGCACCCACCAGCCCATTCCACTGCTTCTCCCTGCAAATCTCTTGTCACTTATTAAAGCTCAGAGCTGTGACACTCCTGCCCCCGGGTTGGGGAAGACCCCCACGTCGCACCAGCCGCAGCAGTGGAAGCAGCCAGAGGCGGTATCTCTGTAGCCTTGTGTGCGTTTGCTCCTTGCCCCTGATTACATAATCATCCTGGAGTTATCAGAAACTGCAGAAAGGAGCTGAGTCAACATTAATTAGTAACTCAAAAGATTGTCCGGAAAAGGGGTGATGGGAGCAAAATACACAGGCTTTTATTTGTCTACTGCAGTGAAAGTGCACAGGACTTGCCTCCCTCCCTCCCTCCAAGCCACTCACTTCTGGCCCCTTGTGCCCATACACCAAGGTGGCATCTGTCCCATCCTAAGCTGCCACCTCTTGGTGCTCCCCGGTTCTGGTTCCAGCATTGCTGACACTGAGGAAACCAAAACCTCTACAAAAAGGTGATGTTTCAGGCAAGTGGAATACCGTAAGATTTGCCAAGAAAAGAAAAAAAAAAAGAGTTTCTAAGGCCTGAAAACTGGGATGACCTCCTGTCATCCCCGTCTCTCTGAATCCCCGGCCAGGCTGCATGCGTGCATGAAGTCAGGCAGCAGGAGACCTGTGCCCCAGCACCCGGCACACAGGCAGCCTCGTCCCCATCACGCGCAGCCGGCTCTGCCCCGCAGAGGAAGGCCAGGAGAGGAGTGCATCTCTGCCCCTTTTCCCTCCGCTTTGACCTTGCCCTGTTTGTTTTCTCCCTCCGGGGCAGGCTGAGCAAACAGCGGAGTCCGGGGCTCCGGCTTCCAGCACGCCACAGCCCGCACACTCACAGCCCGGCCCTGCTCCCGGTGCCCACCATGAGGCTGCTCTCCCCTGCCCTCTTGCTGGGCCTGCTCGCCGTGGCCCAGGCTGCTGAAGGTGAGTGTGAGCCCCCGGCCAGCTGGCCTGATGCAGGTGGTCACCAGCACCTGGTTGCAGTGACGCTGCGGAGGCAGCGGATGTGGTTATGGGGCACTCGGGGTGGCTGGGGGAGCCTGGGCAGGGTGTAGAGGGAGACGGGCAGTAACTGGGATCCCCGGCTGTCCTGCAGCGTGGGGAAAAGCCCAAAGCAAGTGGCAGAGCACAGGGGTGTCTGCAGGGCCTGTGGCGCCAGGGCAAGTCCCTGGCAGGGCGGTAGCTGGATCGCGTGGAGCCAGCAGGCAACTCGGATCATGCTGGCTGCATCCATGACTCCTGTGCTGTTCCAGGGAGCTGGGGGCAGCAGGGAGGTGCAGAGGGAGCCCCCGGGCTGGGGGAGGCCATGCAGAGGTGGAGAGCCCCTTGGGGGGATGGGACAGCATTGCCTTTACTCCTTCCTTGCTGGCTTGTGGCTCTTCCAGACTCCTGCGTGGGCCGCTGTGACAGCGGCTTCGATGCAAAGCGCAAGTGCCAGTGCGATGCCCTCTGCGTGTACTACCAGAGCTGCTGCAGTGACTACCCCACCGCCTGCAAAACGAAAGGTACCGGCCCCGCCAGAGCCCTCCGCTCCCGGCAGCGAAGGGGCTGGCCAGGCAGAGCCGGGACGCGGTGCGGGGACGCAGCCCTGGGCTGTCAGCGCGGTGCTTTGGGAGCACCCGTGGCCTGGCCGCAGTCAGGGCTGGGCTTTGGTGGGTGGGTGCTGCAATGCCAGGCGTTTCGGGCAGCTGGATCTGCTCCAGCATGGGGCCCTGGGCTCCAGGGGCTCCTGGGTGGCCCGGGAGCAGTGGCAGCAGCAGCGGGCAGGCAGGCAGCAGAGCACATTGCTCCGTGCAAGGCTCCCATTCATGTGCCAGTGCCCAGACCCCTGCGTGGAGGCATGCAGGGCTTCCTAGGACCCTCCTGTCCTCTCCACAGTGACTCGGGGCGATGTTTTCGCCTTGCCGGAGGACGACTACGTTGACTTCAGCCAGACCACAGAGACCAGCCCTGAAGGGGTGACCGAAGCAGTACCCACAGACTGGCCCATGACCCTGCCACCTGCGCTGGCAACGCAGGGGACTGAGGTGGACCCTGAGCAGCCGCTGCAGGAGGAGGAGGAGCCCGTGCAGGAGCTGCCCACCACCACGCTGGAGGGACCTGTGGAGACAGACCCGGAGGAGGACCCGGAGCAGCTGTGCAGCAGGAAGCCTTTCGATGCCTTCACCGACCTGAAGAACGGCTCCCTTTACGCTTTCCGAGGTACCTCGGGGCCCTTCTCCCCGTCGGTGCCCCGCTCTAGCGCCTGTGCGGCAGGGAAGGGTCCCTCCTGCTCCTCCGGTCACCCTGAGCTCCGCTCTCTCCCCAGGAAAGTACTTCTATGAGTTGGACGAGACGAGCGTGCGGCCCGGCTACCCCAAGCTCATTAGTGATGTCTGGGGCGTAGAGGGCCCCATCGACGCCGCCTTCACGCGCATCAACTGCCAGGGCAAGACTTACCTCTTCAAGGTGGGCAGAGGCGCAGCAGACAGGGCTGGGACTGCTCCCTGGGCGGCTGATGCTGCGAGCGAGGACGCAGCCCTGGCACTTGCTCTGTTCTCGCCCCGATACCCTCCATGCACACGCGCTGCAGCCTCTGGGTCCCCCCACATCCCTCCCGCTGTCTCTGTAAGGGAGGCTGTGCTCTCTGGTCGGAGAGAAGCCACAGCTTAGTGGCTATTGCTCGTGGTTGTAGCAGGAGCACAATCCCACAGCAAAGAGGGACGGTCATGGCTCTGGGCTCTGAGGCAGTGCTGCTGAGCAGCAGGCCAGCACGGTGTCCCCAAGCAGCACAGCCTCAACACGGCAGGCCCAGAGCCTGGGGGACACTGCTCCCTGCTCCTGCCTAGCTTCCTGAGCCTGCCTCTGTCCCACACTCCTAGGGCAACCAGTATTGGCGCTTCGATGATGGCACCCTGGATCCCGGCTACCCACGCGACATCTCCGAGGGCTTCGAGGGCATCCCGGACAACATCGACGCAGCCTTCGCCCTCCCCGCGCACAGCTACCACGGCAACGAGAGGGTCTATTTCTTCAAGGGTAAAGGACCCAGCCCCTCTGCACCCACCCTCGAGCCAGCAGCTGTGGGGCAGGACACCTGTGTCCCCCTCTGACAGCGCTGCAGAACGTGTGTCCCCTCGTCTCTACCCTGCTAACGCGCTGCCTGTCCTGCTGCTAGATAAGTATTACTGGTCCTACGACTTCGCCCAGCAGCCCACGCAGGCCGAGTGTGAGAAGTCCTCGCCCTCGGCTGTGTTCAGCCATTACGCCTTCCTGAACCGCGACAGCTGGGAGGACATCTTCCAAATCCTCTTTGGAAGCCGGATGGGTGAGGACAGACCAGGGGAATGGGCTGCACGTGCCCACTGGGCACAAGGGCTGCAGGCATATGGAAGAAGAGGGATATCATGATGCCTGGGAGCAAAGGGGGGTGGGAGGAGCTGCCCCGTTGGGCTGTGTAGGAGTCCAGACCACAGGCAGGAGCCCCCTAGCCATGGCTGTGTCACCCGCAGCATCCCATGTACACCAGCCCAAATTCCACCTGTGTCACCCATTGTGTCCCATGCTGCAGAGCCTGTCACCGGCCACTTTGCACCACACCATTGCTGCTGGAGACTCTTTATTCTCACTGGAGCCATGGGAAAACCCCAAGACTGGGCAAGGGAAATGAAAGGTGGAGAGGAGGAGACAAGAGCTCAGCACTGATGGGGCTCTTCCCAGCCAAGGCGGGTGGCAAAATCAGGGCTCTGTGCCCTCTCACCTCTCCTTGGGCCTGGGGACCTTCTGAAGCAGCTCTGTGGGTCTCCAGAGCTGCCAGGGCCCGTCCATGGGGCTGGTCTCAGCCCAGCTCGGGGGGATGCTGGAGCCTGAGCATTACGGCCCCTTAACGCCCAGCCCTGCCTGTTTGCCAGCCGGGGCGAGCGGCCCGCGGTTCATCAGCAGAGACTGGCGCGGGGTGCCCAGCCGGCTGGACGCTGCCATGGCCGGCAGGATCTACGTGGCCTCCCAGCAGCCCCGCAGGAGGAAATCTCGCCGCCAGCGTAAGAGGTACAAGAAGCAACGGTCGCTGAACCTGGGTTTCTGGAGTTGGCTGCAGAACGACTCCGAATCTGCGGGCGTTGAGACCGACTGGCCCTCGGGCTTCCAGTGTGAGACCCTCCAGAGCGTCTACTTCTTTGTAGGAGGTGAGTGCGGGGCTGCAGGAGCTGGGCAGCAGGGGAGAGCTGCGGGATGCGGGGTCACTGCCACCCCGGGGCTGTCTGGGCACGGGGAGGGCCCCCTTGCTCTGCGGCATCCGTGGGATCCCGCGGGAGGGCGGCTCCCCCGCAGCCCGGCCTCAGGGCTGTCCTGACGGCCGCCCCGCTGTCCCGCAGACAAGTACTACCGCGTGAACCTGCGCACCAAGCGCGTGGACCTGGTGCGGCCCCGCTACCCGCGCTCCATCGCCCAGTACTGGCTGGACTGCCCGCAGCCCGGGGAAGAGAGCACCTGAGCCGGGCCCGGCCGCGGCGCCCTGCAGCAGCACCCCTAGCTAGAGCCCAATAAACCCTGAGCGTGGTGCAGGCCGGGGAGCCGTGTCCGTCTGTCTGGCTGTGCGTCCCCAGGCAGCTGGCATTTGCGCAGTGCTTGTGGTCAGACGTCCCAATGTCCCCCCAGAGTCTGACTGTCCTCCTGGATCCACCCGTGCGTGGACTGGGCTGGAGCCCGGCTGCCAGGCCCAGGTGACACCGCAGCAGGGGCTGACGCTGCAGTGGAGCTGGGGCTGCTCACATCTGCTCCGCCAGCCAGGCCGGGGTCTCTTCCCACTGCAGGACAGGGAGGGCTCCGGCAGCTTCCCGCCGGGAGCAGGCAGGGTTAGTGCCCCAAGGAGCAGCCCCTTTGCGTAAGGTGCAACCCACGCGTGCACCGGTGCCAGGCTGGTGGTCACCCAGCTCCGAGTAACTACCCGCCCCAGGTGAAGGGCAGGGGCTGTATCCCGGCCTCCCCCACCGCCCTGCTCACCGCTCGGCTCTGGCAGCCCTGGCCATGGCGGGGCCGAAGGGATAACTTTTCCCTCGGGACTGGTCCTGCGCTCCGGAACCCGCTGGTCCCAGTTTTCCCTTGGGAGCGGGTGCCGCTGGGACGAGTTCCTGGTGCTGCTCTGGCTCCTGCTGTGAGCACACACGAAGCCCCTGACCCACCTGCCGACTCCTCCAGCACCTTCTGGGGGGTCGCGGAGCCCCTACTTGGTGCTGCAGGGGTGACCCTCGGCCGTGGCTCTCACCGCTTTGCCTGGTGTGACCGGGGGTGTCTGGGGAGCTGACGGGAGCCGGGCAGAGCTGCAGCCTCCTGGCCGGGTGGCGGGAGGCTGGCGCTTCCCGCGGCAGCGCCTGGCCACACCTGGGGGACAAGCGGAGCTGTGAGCCTGCCAGGCTGGACACCTCCGCAATGAGCCCAGGGCCCTACCTGGGACACGATGGCACTGGCTGGCTCAGGGCAGCACGAGGGGCAACAGGAGCAGCTGGAGACGAGAGGTGGTTTCTGCACGAAGGAGAAGGCAGCAAGTTTGTATGGTCCTGGTCCTGGCCCTGCCGCCGCAGTGCCCCTACGAGCCTGGGTCCCGTTCCCCTGTGCTCACCAGCGCCCAGGAGGCACCGGGGCCGCGGGCGCTCCAGGAGCTGCGCGGGGCCCTGGGGGCCGGGACGTCCCCGAGGAGCTCGGGAGCTGCCCGGGGCTGCGTGGGCAGCAGCGAGGCCGCAGGGCAGGACTGAGGCAGCCTCTGGCCGATCTCTGCGCCCTGCCTGGGCCCTGGGATCAGTGTGCTGGGGTTCCCCGGGGCATTGCCGCTCTGCAGCACGGCAGCCCATGGCAGGGGGCCAGGCGCGTCCAGGCGCTCCTGCCCCCTGCCCACGCTGCCTCCCTGGCACAGGCACCCCCAGCCCTGCGAGACATCGTTGGGCAGGGGCTCCTGCGCGGCTGGGAGGCTCCAGCCGCCCCCCTCGGCTCCGAGCTCGAGACTCCTGCGTGCGCAGGGCAGGGTCGCGGAGCCGCCAAGCCCCAGCTGCTCGTTCCCCACCACAAAGTCGCGCAGGAGCCCGTAGACGCTGGGCCAGGCTGGGGCTCTCGGCGGGACCCCATCTGCGTCGTCCTCACCTGCGGCCCCAGGGCACTGCCCCCTGCGAGGGGACGGACGCGACGCTGCCCCCGCGGGCAGCCCCGGGGCGCCCTCCGTGCTCCCCGCGGGCAGCCGGGGCAAGCAGAGCTGCTGCCGCAGGGAGAGGTTTTCCAGCCGCAGGGCCTGGATTTCCTCCTCCAAGGTTTGCAGCAGCCGCGCCCGGGACACCTGGGAGTGTGAAGAGCATCTCAGGGGGGAGCCTCCTGCCCCCAGCCAGGACGGGCACCCGCCACCTACCCTGTTAAGCACAGGCCTGGTGGTGACGCTGCGGGCCCGGCTGGCGTAGCGCAGTGTGCTCAGCGTCTCCGAGAGGCAGCGCGAGGATGGCGAGACGCAGGCGACCTGCGCCGAGGCAGAGCCCGCCTGAGCAGCCCGTGGGGAGACCCTGCCGCGCGCCCGCCCGGTGCTACCGCCGCCGCGTACCATGAGCGTGACGCCCGAGCCGCCCAGGGCGCGCGCCAGCAGCCGCGTGAGCTTGCTGTCGCGGTACGGCACGTGCGGCCGCTTGCCGCGCGGCTTGGCCAGCAGCGAGATGCAGTGTCCTGGGGGAGGCCGAGCCCCGTGGCACCCCTGGCGCCTCCGCCGGGCTCCCCGGCGCGCGGGGGGCTCCCGGGGCCTCACCCAGGGCCAGCAGGCTGCGGTTGATGTTGTTGGCCTCCACGCAGAGCTCGCCTGTGGAGCCCGTGTCCTTGACGCGCTCGCTGCCGGCCAGGTCCACGAAGCAGAGCGTGCCCTGTTTGCTGCCGCGCTGGGGACCCGTGGGGCTGCCGGTGACACGCCGTCCCAGCCGCCCTCCCCCCTCACCCGCTGCAGCCGTGGCACCCTGAGCCCCCCAGCACCATCCCAGCCACCCCCCAGGTTTGGGTGCCACCCCTAGGACTTGGCCCCTTCCCACAGCATCCCTGAGGACGGGACCCCCCAGCACAGGGCTGGTGCCACCCCCCACAAGGAGCCCCATGCCCGGATCAGGACGCACGCTCACGGCCCGGCTGCGGACGTGCACGGTCAGCAGAGCGTGGCTGCGGCTCGAGTGCTTGTTGAGGGCGTGCGCGGAGCTGCGGCGCCGGCGGGAGCCTGCCCGGGGACACGGCGAGATGCGGGGGTGCCCAACACCCTCTGCCACCCACCCGGCCCCGCTGCAGTGGGGCCGCTGCTCTCCGGGAGCCCCGGGGCCAGCGCTAGACCTCGGGCACACGGGGCTGAGGGCCCTGCGCTGGCTCCAGGGCCCCTGCACAGCCCGTGCCCGCGGCGCAGCACCTTCCAGGAGCAGCTCGGCGATGGCCTCCAGGCTCTCGAATTCCACGCTGAGCTGGTTCTCCACGTAGAAGCCCCGGGATTTGCTCCACCGCAGGGGCAAGGCACAAGGAGGCCCCGGGCTCAGCAGGTCCCTGACCTGGGGGCACAGGGGGCTGGCAGGGGGGACAGGGGCTGCCGGCGGCGCAGGGCACGTGGCGGGGCAGCACTTACCTGCTCGTTGTAGATCTCCACGTAGGAGGCACTGAGGGCCAGGCCAGCACCCCGGCTCTGCTCCAGGAGACATGCGAAGGACCTTTGCATCAGCCCCAGCACGCACGGCACGGCTGGCTGGGCCTCGCTCTGCGGGGACACAGTGGGGACAGCAGCACCCTTGGGTCCCCATTGGTGCCTGCTCCCAGCACCCTGGTGCCCGGAGTGTGGCGAGAAGAGCCGGTGCCCGGCCAGGATGAGGTAAGGGACGGGGACGGTCCATACCTGCGCGAGGGGCCCCATCAGGGTGTAGGTCTTCCCTGAGCCCGTCTGTCCAAAGGCAAAGACGGTGCAGGCGAAGCTGGGGGCGGATGCGGAGCCTCGGGCACGGCTCCGGGCACAGTGCAGGGATGCCATCTCCCGGCACGGCCCGGGCAATGCAGATGCACCAGCCAGGCCTGGATGGGGCTCGTGGGCAGCCAGGCACAGGGTGGGCCATGGGGACACACGGGGACTCACCCGCCTATCGCCAGCTCCACGAGTTCTCTCATGCCGCTGCCTTCGAACACGGCTTCCTGGGAGGTGCCCGCGTCGAACACGGCGCTGAAGCCGAAGGTGGCATCGTGCCTGGCCGCGCTCACCTGCGGGCGGGCGCAGGCTCAGGGGGTGTTGGTGGCCCTGGCCCTGCAGCGCAGTGGCACTCACGTGGACGGTGCCGTCACCCAGGCTGCGCACCACCCGCCGGTCACCACGGCGCGTCTCCGCACAGGTCAGTGGCCGGACCCTAGCAGGGGGGACAGATGTGTCGCTGCATGGGGACACACAAGGGGTCCCGTTCTCCCTTCCCACACCCCCAGGCGCCTCCCTGCGCTGACGTGTCCCCCCGTGTGGGACAAGGTTCCTGCTCCATCCTGTCCCGCCACCTCCCGAACCCCTGCTCCGGTCCCCCCTTACCTGACCACCACTCTCAGGCTCGTGTCTCTCCCGGCTGCGGTGCCTTCCTGCTCCCCTGGGCTCCTTGGGGACAGCAAAGAGCAGAGCGGGGAGGGGAAACAGGTGCCTCTCCTACCCCTAGGGTTTGCCCGGAGCCCCCTGCGCTCTCCCACCTTTCCAGGAGTCCCAGTCCTGGAGCGTGTGGCCCAGGTACCTCCCTGCTCGGCCAGGGCGGGTGGCCAGGCACTCGCTGCTCCGGCCCTGGCTCTGCTCCCGACATGGTGCCTTCCCCTCCGCCACATCCCCAGGCCTCGCGCCGCGTCCCCGCTCACTTACGGTTTCCGCGGGGCCCGGCGCAGCGTTTTGGTCCTGGCACCCAGCTGGGGCTCCCGTCCCCAGTCCCCCTTGGGCTCCATTACCCCCTAGTGCCCCTCGGTCGCACATGGAGGGCCCTGGAGGCGGCTGGACGGCCCCGGCACAAACCACCGGCGGCTGCCCGGGGCTGCCCAGCAAAACAGGTACCACCGCTCCGGTTAAACATTGACCCGTGCCAGCCCCGCGGGAGAGCGGCCGGGGGAGGGCAAGGCAGAGGGACCGGCAGCCAGCGCTGCCTGTGTCACCTCGTCCCTGGCGAGGAGGGACAGACACCTTGGGGCTGCCGGGCTGTGCCCTGAGCCCCTGCCCCTTGTCCCCACAGGGGCCAGCAATGAGACCTGGGGACAGCTAAGAGTGGCAACCAGCCCACAGCCATTGGGGGACCAGGGGAAGGGACGGGTCCCGGGAACCATCGGGGCCACGAGCACCGGGAGCTGATGGGGCTACCGGTACCGGAGGCGCTGGGCGGGGGGGTCGGATCCCGCCGCGGGTGCGGGGGGCCCCGGCAGCGCCGCCCGCTCGGGGCGGTCCCAGCCCGTCGGGGGGGATAAAAGCCGGCTGGGCGGCGGGGCCGGGGGAGCGGGGCAGGATGAGCGCGGCCACGGGCGCCCCCCGGCCGCTGCTCCGCTTCCCCGACGGGGCGGGCGGCCCGGGCGGCGGCGGGAGGGCGGCGGGGGGACCCGGCGGCCCGGGGCCCGGGCCCTGCGCGGGGGGCCCGCGGAAGCGCCGTCGAACCACGTTCAGCCGCGGGCAGCTCTCGGAGCTGGAACGGGCCTTCGCCGCCGTGCCCTACCCGGACATCGCCACCCGCGAGCGCCTGGCCGAGCTCACGCAGCTGCCCGAGGCCAAGATCCAGGTGAGCGGGGCCGGGGGAGCGTCCCCGCCGCCGGCCCGGGGCGCCGGGGCCCCCCCGCCCTTGGCCCGGGCCGCCCCGTCGGGCCGGTACCGGCGTCTCACGGTCGCTTTCCCCCGGGCCAGGTCTGGTTCCAGAACCGCCGCGCCCGCCGCATCCGCAGCGCCAAAGCGGAGCCGCCGCCGCCGCCGCCGCCCGCCGAGCGGGGCCCCCCCGCGCCGCCCCCCGACGCCGCCGCCCCGGCCCCGGCGCTGCCCGAGACGGGGGCGCAGGGAGCCCCCCGGGGCCTCCCCACCTCGCTGGGCTCCATCTCCGACCTCATCTACAGCGCGGCCATCACCAACCTGGGCGAGCCGTAGCCCCCCCGCCGCCCGGGGCTTCATTAGCGCCGGGAATTACCGCCCGCTCCTTCAGGTCCCGCCGTGTCATCCAATATCCTAAATGCCGGTGAGGCCGCCGCGGGGATGGCCCCCCATCAGCATCCCCCCTAATTCCGACTAATCTTTTGGGAAAATACCTTAATCTGAGGCCGTATCCGCGGATGATTGTGGTACAGCCGCCCCTAATCCGCGGGCACGTTTGCAGGTGCCGCCCGATCTGCCCCTATCGGATATTAAAGCGCGTTCGCAGAGGGGCTTAGCTGCCATCAGAGCATTAATCACCGTGTCCGGCCCTGGCACGTTGCCCGCTCGGCAGGTGTCCTGGACCCCAGTGTCAGGCAGTGGCGGCCGCAGGGTCCCCTCCCTGCTGCAGGGCCACTGCTGCACCGAGCTGCCTCCGCTCTCTGCTCTGAGGCACCTGGGGAGTCCCCGGGCTCTGCACGGGGCTGCTTGTCCTCCTGGGTTTAAGTGACTGCTGGGGGAAGCCTTGGGACAGAGCCGCAGCTCGTGGTCACACCTGGGCCCCTTGCTGCCATCGGAGTGACCTGCCCCATCTCTGGTGGCCTGGAGCTTCCAGGAGAGCAGGAGCAGGCAGCTCCCAGTGCCAACATCTCCCCATGGGACAATGCGGCACGAGCTCCACCAAGGGCAGGGCCACACGCGGAGCTGCCAGGGCCGCGGCTGAAACGCCACCGTGGTGGCAGGGCCGCTGCCTGGGTGCTGCCGCTCTCCGGGAGAGCTCTGCGCGGACCCAACGTGCACACGGGATGGGGCAGGTCACCCCCATGCCACTCACAGGCGAGGGATGCCCTCCCTAAAGAAGGGAGCAGGAAGAACAGACCCAGGACACAGGTTTCCGCAGGAAACGGAATGGGATAGAAAGGAAGATTTGCAGCTCTCTAGAGCGTCTTTTAGAGACCGGGCACGGTGCTGTGTGCACAAAAGAGGCTGCAAACACAAACACAACATATTTATTTCCAGAAATTCCCAGCAGCTTCCCAAAAGAACCATATCAGCAGCTGACGACTCTCTCTGTGCTGGCAGAGTAGGAGTCCGCTGCCATGGGCTCCTCTGCTCTGCAGCTGCGAGGTCTTGAATCCATGATTTATTTGGGAATGTAAGGAGCGTGCAAGGATGAGGCCTGAGGGATGCAGCAGTTTTCCTGGTGCAACCAGCCGATAGTCCCAGGACAAACCTGCCCAAGGTAAAGGACTCCCGGGCAGACGCAGTCACAGCTTCCCCAGGTCTCCTTCGAGGGTCCGCACCATCACGTAGAGCTCGGCCAAGCCGACCACGGAGGCCACGATGACTGCGGACAGGACGCGCTGGGGACACAGAGACAGGTGAGGGAGCCCCCACGGGCGGCTGGGCGCGCGCGGAGCCCGCGGGCGCTCGCTCACCGCAGCCGTCTCCGCAAAGATGTACTGGCTGCCCAGGTACGTGCACGCGAACGAGGCCGCCACGGTGACAAAGAAGTTGAGTATGGCGATGACCACAGCCTTAACGGAGCGAACTGGAGACGGGGGGAAGACAACGATGTGGTTTTTGATGTGACGTTTCCCTAGGGTGATTCTTCTGCCTGTAGCTACACCCAGCCCAGTGTCAGCGGAACAGGCTGCACTCACCTTGCCTCCCAAAGTCGGCCAGTGTCCCGTACCGGTTCAGCTCCTGAAAGAAAGGAATAAAACAGCTTGTGGTGTGTGGTATTTGGTTACAGGAGCAGCCCTGACACAAAGCCCTGTCTGAAAGGCTCATTCCAAACTTCAGGCAGCCTCTGCGGGCTCCAGCAGCGGTCAGACACGGTGCGGGGAGGTTGTTCTGCCAGGCCTGGGGTTCCCTGGTTTGTGCTCGTGGTCAGGCTGGGACAATGCAGAGGAGTCACTCTAATCCTGGCTTATGTTCCCACTCTGCTACATTCACCCTACTCAGAGGGTTTCCTTTGCTCCCCGCCACGTCACGGCCTGCCCTGATTTTGAGGAACTAAACAGCGTTCCTGTCTCCTCAAAGGAAAGGGGAGGGAGCCCCCACAGAGGCGACATGAACTCCAGGAGCCTGAGGGAATCACAGGGATGGAAGGAACACGGAGACCGAAGGCTCCCGCGCCGGGGGCTCCGCGGCGGCGCTCACCGCGGCCGTGACGTTGCGGGTCATGCGCCGGTACTCCTCGTTGGCCAGCCGGGCCCTGATGCGCTCCAGCCGCGCCTCCAGCTCGGGGTTCTGCGGGGGCAGCGCGGGGCCGTGAGCGCCGGCGCCGCCGCGGGCGCCCGCCCGCCCTCCCCGCGCACCCACCTACCCGCGGGCGCACGGGCACCTCGGGCAGGGCGATGTCGCTGCCCTCCAGCAGCTCGTGCAGGTAGAGCGGGGACCCTGCGGGAGGCGGCGCTGAGGCACCCCCTGCAACCCCGACCGCCCCTCACAGCCCCCATCTCCTCCCCAGCGCCCCCGAGCCCTCCCCCGGCCCCACAGCCAGCCCCAAACACCCTGACACCCCCCACACCTCCTCCCCAGCACCCCCAGGCCCCCCTGGCCTGCCCAAAACACCCCGACAGCCCCACAGCCCCTTCCTCCATCACCCCCCGGCCCCAAACAGCGTGACACCCACCATGTCCTTCCCTCTCCATCGCCAGGGCTGCCCAAACCCAAAAGCAGCCCCAAACACCCCGACAACCTCCACGTCCTTCCCCCTCCATCTCCACGGCTCCCCAGAACCCAAAGGCAGCCCCAAACACCCCAACAGCCCCCACGTCCTTCCCCCTCCATCTCCAGGACTCCCCAGAACCCAAAGCAGCCCCAAACACCCCAACAGCCTCCACGTCCTTCCCCCTCCATCTCCAGGACTCCCCAGAACCCAAAAGCAGCCCCAAACACCCCAACAGCCCCCACGTCCTTCCCTCTCCATCTCCACGGCTCCCCAGAACCCAAAGGCAGCCCCAAACACCCTGATGGCCCCCACGTCCTTCCCCCTCCATCTCCGGGGGCTCCCCGGAACCCAGACCAGCCCCAAACACCCCGACAGCCCCCGCCGTCCTCCCCCTCCGGAGCCTCCCGCGCCCCGTCCCGTCCCGGCCCACCTGCCTGGCGCAGCGCCGCGTGCAGGCGCCGCAGGAGCCCGAAGGGCACGAGGCCGCCGGGGGCGCGCAGGGCCGCGCGCAGCTCGCGGTGCAGCGCGGGGGGCAGCGGCTCCAGCTCCCCGCCCGCCGCCGCCGCCCGCCGCAGCCGCGGCCCCCGCGCGCACGCACGACGCCATCTCGCGCGGGGCCCGCCGGGAGGCCGCGCGCGCGCGCGGCACTGTGGGGCCATGGCGGGCGGCGCGGCCCGGCGCTGCGTGGCGGCCGCGCTGAGGCGCTGCCGGGGCCGCGCGCTGCCCCTCTGCGAGCCGGCCCCGGCCCGCGGCGGCCTCGGGCTCGGGCTCGGCGCGGCGGGGGCCGCCCCCGTCCTGCTGCTGCCGCGCAGGCAGCTCTCGTCGCGGTGAGGCCTGCGCGGGGCCGGGTGGGCGGGGGGGGGGCGGTCAGGGTGTTTGGGGCCGGTTTGGGGCTTGGGGGGTGGTGGAGGAAGGGGCTGTGGGGCTGTCAGGGTGTTTGGGGGCCTCTGGGGAGCCCCGGAGATGGAGGGGGAAGGACGTGGGGGCTGCCAGGGGTGTTTTGGGCAGGCGGCAGGAGCCTGGGGGTGATGGGGAGGAGGTGTGGGGGGTGTCAGGGTGTTTGGGGCTAGTCTGGGCTCTAGGGAGTCCCGGAGATGGAGGGGGAAGGACGTGGGGGCTGTTGGGGTGTTTGGGGCTGCTTTGGGGAGCCCTGGAGTTGGAGAGGGAAGGACGTGGAGGCTGTCGGGGTGTTTGAGGCTGCTTTTGGGTTTGGGCAGCCCTGGAGATGGAGGGGGAAGGACGTGGGGGCTGTTGGGGTGTTTGGGGCTGCTTTTGGGTTTGGGCAGCCCTGGCGATGGAGGGGGAAGGACGTGGAGGCTGTCGGGGTGTTTGAGGCTGGTTTGGGGAGCCCTGGAGTTGGAGGGGGAAGGACATGGTGGGTGTCACGCTGTTTGGGGCCGGGGGGTGATGGAGGAAGGGGCTGTGGGGCTGTCGGGGTGTTTTGGGCAGGCCAGGGGGTCTGGGGGTGCTGGGGAGGAGGTGTGGGGGGTGTCAGGGTGTTTGGGGCTGGCTGTGGGGCTGGGGGAGGGCTCGGGGGCACTGGGGAGGAGATGGGGGCTGTGAGGGGCAGTTGGGGCCACAGAGGGTGTGTGGGGAGGCAGAGGGGCTGTCAGGGGGCAGGGATGGGGGAGAGGAGATTTGGGGGTAGCCGGGCAAGGGGCGGGCGGCTGCAGGGGATGGGGAGGGCAGGACGGGGGCTCCCGGTGCGGGTCAGGGCTGTTGTGGGGGTGTCAGCCCTGAGGGGGGAGCGGCCGGGGGCTCCCCCCGTCCCGCAGCCTCCGCAAAGCCGCGCTCGGCCCCTAGGAACCGCCCGGAGGGCAAAGTGCTGGAGACCGTGGGGGTGTTCGAGGCACCGAAGCAGCACGGCAAGTACGAGACCGGCCAGGTGAGCCAAAAAGGACCCGACGGGCCCGGTGAGCGGCCTGGGGGAGCCCGCCCCGCAGCCGGCGCTCCTCGTCCCTGCTGCGTCCGTCAGTCGTGCGCAGTTTGTCAGTCGTGCGCAGTTTGTCAGTCGTCTGCCTGCGGGACACCGATAAGAATCTGCAGCGCGACACAACTGCTCCTCCAGCGGCGTTTGCTCCGCTGATTTTAAGCAGTTTCCCTTTGCTGAGTGTGAGGAAAAAAGCTGAACTTGTCATTTCCATGCTCATTCCTCAGATATCTGCTTCTCCGGCTTTGATCTCTTCCATTCCAGTCTCCTTTCCTTTACTTCTGATGTCCAGTGTAACTGATTTAGTTATAACTGTTATAACTGATTTAGTTGTTCACTTTAATGGGACAGAGATGATGTGAATTTGTTCTTTCATCCCAAGCCACCCTGGTTCCCCCTTTATCTCTATTATCTACACATTGATGATTCTCTCTTTATTCCTGATGTAAACACTGCTAATGCTGCCTCCATGCATTTTTTCTAGATATTATTGGAAAAAAAAGGGCTTTTGGCACGTGTTCTGTTGTACCTAAGTTGACAGAAGTTTGCTATGCATTAAAATGTAATCGTTTTGTCTTTTCAGCTGTTTCTTCACAGTGTGTTTGGCTATCGAGGAATAGTCCTGTTTCCCTGGCAAGCCAGGCTTTACGATCGAGATGTTGCTTCTCCTGTCACAGAAAAGTGAGGATTTGTTCTTGTTTATATGCTCTTATACTGCTGCATTTACATTTCCTGAAGGCCTTTTTTAATTAGGATAAGCAAATCTTTTTAAGGAAGACAGTAGTGCAAGTCTGTTTTGCAGGAAGATCAGTTGAGAGGGGCTGAAAGAGGAGAGATTGCTGGAGTATTAATTTCAGTTAAGAGACAGGGTGGATTTGTGAAGGAGGACTGTGTCTGTCTAGAAAATAAAAACCAAGCCTCCCCACTATTTTTTTGTAGCCAAACAAAACTTTGTTTTGCTTTTTGAGTTAGGACGAGGCTCTTGTGTTAAAATTGGAGGCTGTTTCCTGTTCACATTGCCAGGGAATTGCATTTGCCACATGATTTCCCAGTTTCAGCCCGTTAGGCAAAGTCTATCCGTGGCATAGACTGTGTCTGTTTACTCCCTTCCCTCACCTCTCCCAGCCATTTTTCCTGCTGCCTGTTGGAGGTTTGCCAGGTGAGTGTGTTTGGGCTGAGGAATGAGCAGATAGAGAGCGAATGAGCAGGGAAAAGAGCTCCCCCAGCCTGGCCAGGAAGACCAGATCTGAAAACGGAGCTGCTCTTCGGTGACAGGCACCATTCGCTGTCGTCCCAGCCCATTTATCGACGTGTGGGTGGATGGCCTGAAGATGGATAATTGAATGGTTTAACACTCTGAAATATACTTTAAAAAAATACTGTTTATGAGTGGGCTTGAAAGAACAGTTTCCTGAAGGAAGAGCTTGATCCCATGTGGAAATGCTGTGGCGAGGGGGTGGGTTGGTGCTGGGACTGGGGGCTGCTCTGAGCTCCCTGCTCCTCTTTTCCATTTAGGAGCGAGAATGCAGCAGGCCATGGCTCCAAAGAAGTCAAAGGCAAAACACACACTTACTATCAGGTGTTAATAGATGCCCGGGATTGTCCACATATAGTAAGTAACCCGTAACTCTCTTGCCTACACTTGCAGAGCTTGTCCTGTGTGAATTCCCTAAATGTGCAGCTACTGGAGTAAAAAGGCTGACAGAGTGCTGCTAAGATGACTAGTGTGAGTTCTTATCCAGGGAATGTTTGGAACTTTTAGGACAAAGTCATTCTTCAGGTCGTAGTTATCCTGAGAAAGATGGTCTCAAGTGTCATATCAATATTTTCTGAGCCATACTTCTCCTCTCCAACCTCAGTTCTTCTTCCTGTTGGTGTTCATATTCTGTTGCATGTGGGTGACAGCACCAAAACCCCTCCTTGCTTGATGTTTTAGTGGAGAATTAGTCTAGAGAAATTTAAAAAATCTGGTGTGAATTGCTTCAGTAAAATAAAAATTACATGCGTGGGAGAGAACTGTAAATTAAAACCCAAATGGAAAGTGGTCTGCAACATTTTGTACCGAAAGATGTAAATCTCCCTGTTTCTCAGTCCCAGAGGTCGCAGACAGAAGCAGTTACGTTCCTGGCAAATCACGATGACAGCAGAGCCCTCTACGCCATCCCAGGTGAGTAACGTGCCCTGCTGGTGCATCCAGAGCTTTCCAGAGGTGTGGACTGTTACCATGCAGGGTTAGAAGAGTCATAACCCTCTTCTGCTCTTCTCTATACTGGAGAAGTTCAGTAGCTTTGGGTTTTTTTTTCAGGTTTAGACTATGTGAGCCACGAAGACATCCTTCCCTACAGCTCCACCGATCAAGTGCCCATCCAGCACGAGCTCTTTGAGAGGTTTCTCATGTACGACCAAACGAAAGGTAACTTCAGGCTTCAGAGGAAAGTTTTGGCACCCAGCTGCTTAACCTGTGCTAAGACGAGTGTCTGGAACTCATCATAATAAGTGTAAATCACGGTCTGGTTTGGATTTTGTTATAGTAAAGCCTCGTTTAAATAATTTTTGCAACTATGTGAGAGCTCAGAGGGGAGGACGCTTGGTTACAAAGTGCCTCTCCTGCTGAGCTGTCCTCTCTCCCGTCCCTGCAGTTCCACCTTTTGTAGCGAGGGATACGCTGTGTGCGTGGCAGGAGAAGAACCACCCGTGGTTGGAGCTCTCCGATGTCCACCGAGAAACTACGGAGAACATCCGAGTCACAGTCATCCCCTTCTATATGGGCATGAGGGTAGGTCTCTGTTGCATGTTGCACGTTGGTTCTGTGATCTGTTTTTTTTTTGTGTTTTCCTAAGCCCAGTATACAGACTGGAGTTATTTTCTGCTCTTACTGGAGAAATGACTGCTTTTCATAATTGTGATTTCATTGTCATTATTTCCAGCAGAGAACTTGAAACCTTGTTCTCATACGATTTTGGAGAACAGCTCCTGCAGCTTAGCTTTTGCTTGTCACTTGTAGGGTGTGAAATAACCTGGACTGTTCTGCAGAACAGTGTTAGCAAGATAGTCCTGAAGATTTAGGAAAGACTGTGCATTGATCTTTGACTGCCTGAGTCGCAGATGGGCATGTGTGTAGGGTGGCACCAAGGCCACCTGTCCTATAGTGACAGGCATGTGCTGTTAACCTGTGCAGCGGGGAGGTTGTGGCTGCCAAGGTCTGTCTGCTGCTTCTAATGCAGGTTAGAGGGTTTGGCTAAAGCCTTCTGGGTTGAGCTGGTGCTGTGTGCTCTTTAAAGCTTCAATTTGATGTTCCTCATCCCAAATAATAGGACCTGATGTTAGCCAACCTTTTCCTGAGAGGGAGGGCTGGGAGTTCCATCGGCGCTTGGATTTCTGAACCCAGCTGAGTGTGGCTGCCTGGGAGCCTGGGCTGTTGCATGGGATAGTTGTGATGTGGAATGGCAGCTCCCATGGATCCCAACTGATACTTGTCCTAACACAGCCAAAGAGATACCTGAAGGCAAGGACTGAGGTGTGCCTAGCCCTGTATAATGTGTCCTTAACATGGACATCTATTTTTGATCAACCCTCTATAGTCACAAGATCCTTGAAATTCTCTCCATGCCCAGAGCAGTGCCAGGACCTGCTGGGCTGCTCTGGAGAGCAGCTCTCTGTGCTCACGGGAGGTGTCTGCGTCACCCGGCGCGGAGCACCAGCCCCGGTGCTTGTGCAGTGCTGCCAGCTGGAGAGGTTTTGGCGCTGGGCTTTGAGGGACAGCTGCTAAAGTCTTTTGTTTCTCTTGACAGGAAGCCCAGAATTCCCATGTCTACTGGGTAAGTGCCTTTTGTTTCACAAAGCAGCTAATGGGAAGGAGTTTATTTGTGGTGGCAGCATTGCTGTGCGATAAGCTCGGAGGGAGAGTAGCCCTTGCCTGGCAACTGTTTCCCAGTATCAGCTGTGGGTTATTAGCAATTTGCAGCTGATTCCATGTCTTGATCACAGTCTTTCCTCTGTCCAGTGGCGCTACTGTATTCGCTTGGAGAACCTTGACAGTGAAGTGGTACAACTACGAGAACGGCACTGGAGGATATTTAGCTTGTCGGGCACCTTGGAAACTGTCAGGGGCCGTGGGGTTGTAGGAAGGGTAGGTATCGTGTAACATCTTGTATTTGTTCGGGGAAATATAACCCTTGCTTGGGCTGACTTAGCCATCAGTTTCTTAATGGGTGTTTTTAGATGGGATACAAAGCAAGCTATGAAAAGATCATGAGGAGCTTTTTATCTGTTGTTAATAGTTGTGAGCTAAAACCTCACACTGACTATTAGAGAATGATCCTAAATGACTGATAACGGGAAAACTGCAATTTTCACGCTCCTCACTGGGTGAGCTGTTTGTCGTCTAGCGGGTAGTGAAGCTCAGGGTGTTAAGCAGACAAGAAGAACTGGTGCCTGGTACTATTTTCTAGCCCATGGATGTCTGTTTTTCTTGTTGCTGTGTAATTTTCTTGTTGATGGGTGGCTGTGGAGAAGTCCTAAGACCCACTGCTGATGTAGAGTGTTCTCTTCTTGTCTTCTCAGGAGCCAGTTTTATCCAAAGAGCAGCCAGCATTTCAGTACAGCAGTCACGTCTCCCTGCAGGCGTCCAGCGGGCATATGTGGTAAGGAGCACTCATTACTGCAGGGATATTTAGATACGGGACCCCACAGCACTGATCTGGGATGCAGAGGCTGCAGTCTGGGATTAAGACTCGAAGGTGGGTAGAAGTGGACTGGACAGGACACAGCTGATAGTAAAGACGGGTGTTTTTATGAGCTACCCTGTAGTAGTCCCAGTTAGTGGTAAGAACATCTGATTCCCTGCACCGAGAGGCGCTCTGGGCTAATTTATCCTTTTCCTCTGGACTGGACTGGCGAAGAGCTGGAGCAGTTCTCCATCCCCAGCAGGTTGTGGTTTCTCTCCCCTGCATAGGGGTGTTTCCCTAGGACAGCACGAGCACTCCCTGCGCTCCCTCTGGGCGAAGCCGTGCAGTTCTGTGTCCAAGAAGTTGGCATGTAGGTTTACTCCTAATTTAGGTCAGATAAGGCCTTCAGTCTAAGCTATAGTAAAGTCTCCTCTTCTGTAAGCATGTAAGAAAGTGCTCGGGTTGAGCTGTTCTTTTCCTGTGCCTTGGGGCTGAAACAGATTCCCTTCCCAGGTGGGTTGGCACAGGTAGTGTCATCTCTGTGGGGACAAGAAATGTGCTGCCACCTCTTGCCTTTTGTGTGACAGGTCTTTCTGTTTTGAGGTTTTTGAGTAAATCTGTTTCAGAAGTTAAACTGCCTTGGAATTGCCTGAGCTGTAAAATACATGAGAGCAGCTCTTTGCCTATAAGATAGACCTTTCTTAGCATTGCTTACCATGCTGTGTATTTAAAACTGCCTGAATGTATGTCCTGGGGAAGGAAAAGAGTTCGTTTAGGGGTTTTGTATTTTTTCCTCTCTACTTGCATCATGAAGAGAAGGAGACAAAAGTCCTGTAGTTCAGAAGTCGAGCTCAGCTTGGCTCCTTTTGTCTCTGTGTCCTCTCTGTAATGAGAACCTGTTACTGTATCTCCACAGTGCTCTTGCCCAGGGCACATTCTGCAGTGCGAGTTGCCCTGTATTTGAGCGCAGTGAGGGTTCTTCTGGGAACATGGCAAATGCTTCTCCTGTGCAAGGACAAATAGATCCGGTTCTTCCATGCCCTTTCTGAAATTCAAAGCAGACGCTGCTCCAAGTTATGTCTGCAATGGGATTTCATGATTGTCCCACGCTTTCTAACCAATGGAGCTTCTGCCAAGAAATAAGAATCTGAATTTACTGGTGATAACCAGTAAACTGGAGTTTGTAAAAATAGCTCAGATGGTTCTGTCTCCTCTGGGGTGGCTTTTAGGCAGACACTGCTGTGGGTGGGGGTGACATCTCTCCTCAGGAAATGTGCTGTGACCTGCCCGGGAGGGCTGGGATAGCCCAGTCACGCTGGCAGGGAGCTGGACGGCTGCCAACCTGTGCAAACGCAGCCCCAGGGTCTCTCCGCAGGACACAAAAAGTTAATTTCTTACTTCATTGCTGATGATTCGGATGTGTTTGCCCCGGCCTCGGTGTGATCTCTGCCTTTATCTTGCAGGGGTACTTTTCGATTTGAGAGGCCCGATGGCTCCCACTTTGATGTCCGAATCCCACCCTTTTCCCTGGAAAGCAACAAAGACGAGAAGACCCCCCCCTCCGGCCTTCACTGGTAGAGCAGCCCCGGGCCGAGCCCCGCAGAGAACTGTGTGTGTCGTAACCTCCGCCTCCCCGTCACGCTGCGGCCACCAACACAGAGCTGTTAAACATTTTAAACTTTTTTGTTGTTGTTTTAACAAACTGTCTAACGGGGAGGTTTTCTTTTGAACTTAAATACCGTCTCAGGCTGCTTGTAAACATGAGCTCTGTTGCAGTTAACCCTTCCCTCGGTGGCGCTGCCGGAGCTGGGCGTTAGATCCGGGCTCCGCGTGCCTGGCCCCTTCCCGCCGTGTTGTGACTTCTCCAGTGTGAGGTTTCTCTAATAAACTGGCCCTTCCAGTTGCAACCCGTCTCCCTTTGTAAACGCAGGGCTGCGTTTTGCCATCAGATCCGCGGCTCCCCTGCACCCGTGTGTAAATCGGGGTCGGCCCCAAGGGCTCCCCGCTCCAGCAGGAAGGTTTTGGGGAGCGGAGGGAGCCGTTCTGCTCCCTGGGGCCGTTCGCTGCCCGTCCCCTCCAGCGCACGCGGCGGCGGGAAGGGCTCGTGTTGACCTGCAATACTGAAGCAGCTGGGGCTGGGTTTTCCGCTCCTGCTTCCCGGGATCCTGACTTCCCTGCGCTGCGCAGGGCACCCTGGCACAACAGGAATTCCCTCCTGTTTATAATCTGCAGGTTTGTGGGAATTTGCTTTTACACATGAAGGGCAAAACACGTGGCAAACAAGCCCTGCGGCTCTCCCGGATCTTGCTTAAATGACAAGAGATAAGCGGTAGGTTTTTTTTTCCCCTCTTTCCTTCAGGATTTGAAATGTTCCCAGTTTTCCCCTCTTTCCCAGCTCTTCTCTCCGCCCACCCGTGCACGGGGGCTGCCCGGGCGCTCTCGCGGGCGGGTCGGGGCCGCCGCGGGCTCCGCTCCCGCCATGTTGTGGCGGCGCTCCCAGCATGCCCCGCGCCTTCTCCGCGCCGCCGGAAGTGACGCGCCGGCAGCGGCGCGGCGGCGAGGAGGCAGCATGGCGGCGGCGGGCGCGCACCGGCCCGGGCCGCTGAAGCAGCAGAACAAGGCGCACAAGGGCGGGAAGCGCCGCGCGGCACCAGGTGAGGCGGCCCCGGCCCGGCCCGCGGCTCGCGGTCCCCCGCGCCGCTCATCGCCCCTCTCTCCCCGCAGGCCGCGTGGCCGCCAAGGCCGTGCCCCGCCGGCGGCGCCACCAGCTCGCCAGGGCGGACCGGCGGCACCAGGCGCTGCAGCTGCGCCGGCAGCGCAAGGAGGCGGTGAGGGAGCCCGGCGGCGCGCGGGGAGAGCGGGAGCCGGGAGCGTGGCCGGGCGGAGGACGGGAGCGGGAGTTGGGGCGATTCCGAGCGGAATTGGGAACCGCGCTGGCCGCGGGAGGAGGAGCGGGGTCTGGGGGAGGGTATCGGGCACCAGTTTGGGGCAGGGGCTCTTCCCGGGCCCAGCCCGTCCGGGCTGAGGAGGAGGAGGAAGGCTGGGGAGGAGCTGGGAGTGACGGTGTCGCTCCCCGCAGGTGCTGGCGGAGAAGCGGAACCTGGGCGGCAAGGACGGGCCCCCGCACCTCGTGGCCGTGGTGCCGCTGCACGGGGCGGCCGCGGTGCCCGACGCCCTCCGCCTCCTGCAGAGCCAGGACGGGGCCGCCGTGCGCAGCAGCGACGGGGGAGCCGCGGGCTTCGTGCTGCTCTGTCCCCGCCTCAAGCAGCGCTGGCGCTTCGTGGTCGCGCAGGCGGGTGAGGAAACGCTGGTGTCACCATGGGGTTTGGCTCCCCGGCCTCGGCAGCCTCATGGACAGAGACGTTCTGTGCACAGGGGATCTTCACGCTGTCCTGGACCTGGCGAAAGTTGCGGATTCCCTCCTGTTCCTCTTGGATCCTGTGGAGGGCTGGGACAGCGTGGGGGAGCGCTGCCTCTCCTGCCTCTTCGCACAGGGGCTCCCCAGCTTTGGTGAGTACGCAAGGAACATATAGGCTTCTAGAGGGGCCGGGTTAAGGGGATGCTTGGGGGTGATTCCTGTTGCAGTAATTAAAAAGTCCACATGTTGGCAAGTGATTCTGTGAGCACAAGTGTCTCACCGCCCTGTTTCGAAGCGCAGATCCATTGGGCAAGCGCTCTTGCCCTGCTGTCGTATTCTGTGTTCTGGTGATGGTTTCCTGCGATGATCGTGGGCCTTTTTGAAAGGGTGAAACTGCTATTTGGTTCATTTGAGTTGCAGACATTAGAATTTGTCTTCTTAATGTTTGGTAAGATGGGAACGAGCAGGCTTCTGTCCTGATCGGGGGCTCTGTGCGCTCTTTGGTAGCTCTCGCCGTCCCAGGGGGCACCGACTTGTCCCCAAAGAAACGTCTGGACGCTAAGAAGAAGCTCGCCAAGGCTGTTGAGAAGCGTTTTCCGGAGGCCAAGCTCTTCCCGCTGAACGCGGAGCCGGAGTCCTCGCTGCTGCTGCGGCACCTGGCCGCGCAGAGGCAGCGCCGCGGCGCCTTCCGCGCCCGCCGCGCTCACCTGCTGGCCTACGCCGCCCACTTCGTGCCCGGCCACGAGAGCCCCCTGCTCGGCACCCTGAAGGTGTCCGGCTTCGTGCGGGGCCAGGCGCTGAGCGTGAACAGCCTGGTGCATATTGTGGGACACGGAGACTTCCAGATGAGCCAGGTGGAGGCCCCCCCGGACCCTCTCTCTTTGAATCCCCGCGTGGTTAAAGGCCAGAAGCGGAGTCAGGACATGGATATACAGGTGGGCTACTGGCCAGGTTTGGCCCGTTAAAACATGACGTTTTTAGACTTCCATCAAGAAAGTAAGATGGGGTGTGTGTGGCTGAGGGGAGTTTCATCAAGGGGGCAGTAAACTCGTGCTCTGCCAGTGAGCCAAGGCCTCCCCGGGCGCAGCACGTAACGAGCACGGTGGTGTCACCACATAGTGAGTGTTGTGCTGAGGGGGTCTATGCTCTGCTTGTCAGCATGGGGTTTGTTTTGGTGGTGAGGGACTTGGGGAAGGAGCTAGTGCTTCACTTCCAGTTGGTCCCTAGACTGAATTGGGTGTGTTCCCACTTGGAGACTGTCCCCTGGCCTTTCAGGATGATTCTCTGAACGGTGCTGATGAGATGGAGGAGGACGTGAAGGTCCTGATGAAGGCAGATGCCAGCAAGCAGGAGTCTTTGCAGTCAGAAGTGGTCCCAGATCCCATGGAAGGGGAGCAGACGTGGCCGACCGATGAGGAACTGAAAGAAGCAGAGGGTGAGCAGTGCCTGGGTGTCCGTAGCCTTTCCGTGTCCCCTTAGGGTGTTGTGACAATCCCTGTGTCCCTGGGGTGGCTGAGGGGACAGTGAAGAAATGCACTGATCTGGGACCGTAGCTCCTGGTGACTTCCCACTCCTGCCGCGGAGCCATGTGGCTTCCCGGTGTCACCTTGTGTCCTGGGAAACAGTGGCTCTGGCCTAGAGCAGCTCTTGGCTCTCCTGGGGTCGGTGCTGTGGAGGGGCAGGAGGGAGGTTCCTGTGTTGATCCCTGGAAATCCCACAGCTTCGCTGAAGGCCAACAGGAAGGTGGTGAAGGTCCCCAAGGGCACATCCAAGTACCAGGCAGCCTGGATTGTGGATGAGGAAGAGGACACTGAGGAAGATGAGGAGGAAGAGGAAGATGATGACATGGATAATATGATGGAAGAGGCAGCTTCCCAGGTACCTTCAAGAGCTGATACTTCAGGTCATCTCCAGGCCACTGCTGTGTGTCCTAGGACAGTCCTGTCCTTTGAGCGTTTGCCAAACGTGCAAAACAGTCAGGACCTGCCTGGATTTCAGAGTTAAAGCTCTCAATCCTGTGCATCGTGTGGCTGCTTTGGCCTGTTAGCTGGCAAAATGAGTGACTGCAGCGTGGCCTGGCCTGTGTCTTGCACTGTGAGTACACGCAGGGTTTGCAGCGCTGCGTGGACGTGAGCGGAGTGCGGGAGCGGTGACGGACACTGCTGTTCTCTGTGTCAGGAGGAGGAAGGCAGCGAGGAGGAAGAGGAGCTGGCGGAGGAGGAATGCGAGACCATGACTGTGTCCGAGTGCGTGCGCGACGAGCACTACGATGAGAAGATGGAGGAGGACGAGGAGCAGATGCTGGAGAGATACAAACAGGAGCGAATGGACGAAATGTTTCCAGATGAGGTGGACACGCCGCGTGACGTGCCGGCCCGTGTCAGGTGGGAATCTGCCCTTTGCTGGGAGCGCAGCGGAATGGTCCCTCTGTCTAGCTGAAGGAAGTAGGGCAGGAAGCCTGTGATGTCCTAGCCATGATGTCTGAACCTGGCTGAAGGCTCTTCTGAAGACTCTCCCTTAGGCTCTGAGGCTTCCAGGGGAGGTGTTGGTGTGGGTAGTGGGTGGCCTGGGCAGCTCCCTGGGAAGGGGGAGCTGGGTTCTGGCCTGAGAAGGGTAAAATTTTCTCCCTTTGCCTTCTGTGAGGAGGTGAGATCTTGAGGAGCATGGAAGGGGCTGGCAGGACATCTAGACTTGTAAAGTAATTTCTTTCCTGTTGTCTGTCCTTTAGGTTTCAGAAGTATAGAGGGCTCAAGAGTTTCAGGACTTCTCCATGGGACCCCAAAGAGAATCTCCCAAGGGACTATGCCAGGATTTTTCAGTTCCAGGACTTCTCCCGAACTAGAAAGCACATCTTCCGGCAGATAGAGAAAGAGGAGGCTGAAGGGGCTTCGGTAATTCCCTTTGCTCTTGCTGGCCAGTCATCTTTCCATCTCTGTCTGTACTGTGTTCCCTTGCTCCTGGGAGAAGAGACTTGGCAGGGAAGTGGCTGCAGGGTTGATCATTCAGCCAGCTGGTTCTTAACCTGAAGTCAGAAGCCCAGATAATGTTTTCGCTTGGATTCTGTAACCCAGACATGTTTCTGCTGATACCTTTCCTATTGAAAGAGATATTCCTAACTGATCCTCTCTTGGCAGGTGGGCTGGTACGTTACGCTTCACGTCTGCAACGTGCCTGTCTCGGTGATGGAGAGCTTCAGGGACGGGCGGCCGCTCGTCCTGTTCACGCTGCTTCCTCACGAGCAGAAGGTGAGTGATGTGGCCGAGCTGGTGTGGAGCTCGTGGCAAAGCCCCCTGTCAAGGGCGCCTGTCCCTGCTGCGATGTCGGCTGCTCTCTGCTCCCCCGCTGGCCGCTCACGCCGCTGCGTCTCCCGCAGATGTCAGTGCTGAATTTCCTGGTGCGGCGGCATCCGAGCAACAACGAGCCGGTGAAGGCGAAGGAGGAGCTGATCTTTCACTGCGGGTTCCGACGCTTCCGAGCTTCTCCCCTGTTTTCCCAGCACACGTCAGGTTTGTGAGGGGCCTGTGTGGGAATCTCGGGGGTGCTTGGAAAAGGGGCTGGGGTTGCCAGGGCAGGAAGCCTGTGATGTTTTAGCCATGTGTCTGAACCTGTCTGAAGGACCCTTGTGAAGTCGCATCCTTGGGCTCTGAGGCTTCCAGAGGAGGCATTAAGCAGCGGGGGACTGGAAGGCCTTGGGCTCGCGGCTCTGTGGCCCAGGCAGGGCAGTAGCAGGCTCTGCACAGGGGTCTGTGGTCCCCAGGTGCCCTTCCCCGCTGGGGAGGGGTGCGTGTGCCTGGTTTCCCTGCAGAACAGAGCCCGCCTGCCAACATGAGCAGGAACCAGGGAAGGATGGGGTCGATGAGGGTTTTCCAGAGCTCTGGTGACTGCTTCTGGACTGAGCTTGGTCACTGCTCTTCTGCCCTAGCTGACAAGCACAAGCTGGAGCGTTTTCTGCGGCCCGATGCTGCTCTCGTGGTGACTGTTTATGCTCCTATCACTTTCCCTCCTGCCTCAGTACTTCTTTTTAAGCAGAGAAGCAACGGTAAGTTGGTGAACGTTGGGGAGGTGGCATCTGGGGAACGGGCCTTTCTCAGCTCATGAGTGCCCCTATCCAGAAAGTGTGGCTGAAAGAGCTGCGCGTCCTTTTTACTTGATGCCATTTGAGCAGATCAGCTCGTTGATCGCTGCTCTTGGTGTGGGGGGTTGCCCTGTGCTGCCACGTTTGGGGAAGTGTCCCCACTGCCTCCCTCAGCAGCGCGACGCGTTTTCCGCGTGTGTTGATGCCTCTGCCTTGCAGGAATGCACGATCTCATTGCCACGGGCTCTCTGCTCGCCGTGGACCCCGACAGAATCGTCATCAAGCGGCTGGTGCTCAGCGGCCACCCCTTCAAGATCTTTACCAAGACAGCTGTAGTGCGATACATGTTTTTTAACAGAGGTGGGAAGGGGGGACGTGGAGGCAGAGCTCCTGCTGCCTGTGGAAGGGGTTGAGCTTGCATAGGAAGGGCTGTTTCTTACCTGCTTTCATGTTTTTGTTCTCCAGAGGATGTGATGTGGTTTAAGCCAGTGGAGTTGAGAACTAAGTGGGGTCGGAGGGGACATATCAAGGAGCCATTAGGTAGGTTTGTTTTTTGTCTCTGAAGCTGAGCTGGGAGAAATGTGCATGCCCAGCCTGCCCTTCCTAGGCAGGAGAGACAGCTGATGGCCTCTTCTGCCCTGTGCCTAGGAACCCATGGTCACATGAAGTGTCACTTCGATGGACAGCTAAAATCCCAGGACACGGTGCTGCTGAACCTCTACAAACGTGTTTTTCCCAAATGGACTTATGACCCCTATGTTCCGGAGCCTGTGCCGTGGGTGAGGGATGAGACGGTGCCCCTGGCACAGGACGTGGAGCTGGACTAAGTCTCGAGGCCCAGACGGCTCCCGCAGTTCGTGCCTTTGCGCCCTCTCGTCCTGTACACAGTGAGGACAGCACTGCTGTGTTGGACATGTCAGTGCTGGGATCTGTGTGAGGGCAGCTGTCCCACCAGCTGCTGCTCAGGTACCAGTTACAGCTATTTATTTTAGTTGGAAGATATTTTCAAAAACATGGAAGCCCCTGTGTCTTGGTGGTATTGGGCTGTGGAGGCCAAAGGGGAGGCTGCGTTCACCCTACTGTCCCGTGGACCCCAGCCCACGTGGGCTGCTGCTGCACTGGGCTGAGCTTGGGGGGGATTTTGCTGCATCAAGGAGAGATCCCACACTGGACGTTGCTGAAGGTTATTGCTGAGCCTGAGGAAAGGGAAGCAGCAGCCTGGGAGGCGCTTGCAGCTCCCCCAAGGCCCATCCTGGAGCGCGTGGCTGGGCAGGGAAGCACAGGCAGCCTTCCCTGTAGCAATTCTGGCTCTGCTTTGGAGCAAAGTGGCTTTGTTCTGGAGCCTAAGCCCAGCTTCCCATCTCCCTCCCTAAAAGCACAAACAGGGCGGGTTGCCCATCTATTTCAATAGCGCACAAACCAGGCTGTACAAACCCAGCGTCGGGCTCGTCCCAGGGAGCTCTGTGGGCCAGCCTAGGGCGCGGAGCTCCACGCACAGCACCACACAGACGTTCTCCACGGCCGGGGAGACGGCCCGGAGCCGCTCGGAGAGCAGCTTCATCCCTTCCCACAGCAGCCGCGTTGCTCCCTGTCGGGACAGGGCAGCGTTTTCCAGCGGGAGAGCGTATGGAAGGGGCAACGTCTGCCCTCGGGGCCGGCGGGGGGGAGCGCGGCCGCCACGCGCGGAGGCGGCGGGCGCGGAGGAACCTCCGCGCCCGCCGCCTCCGCGCGTGGCGGCCGCGCTCCCCCCCGCGCGCGCATGCGCGCGGCGGCGTTTGGCCCTGCGCGGCCGCCGTTAGCTCCGCCCCGGCCGTTTCCCATTCCCCCCCCCCCCGCCGCCTCTTCGCCCCGGTGCCGCCGCCGCCGCCGCCGTGGGGGGAAGATGGCGGAGGGGCTGGAGCGCGTCCGCGTCTCGGCCGCGGAGCTGCGGGACATGGTGGCGGCCGCGGCCCGCGCCGCGCCGCCCGCGCGTGCAGGTAAGGGGGGGACAGCGGCGGGCGGGCGGGCGCCGCGGCCTCCCCGGCGGCACCTGCCCCGCGGCCGCGCGTCGCCCCGGCCACGGTTGCGGGCGCGTTCGCAGCGCACAAAGGCGCCGCTCCGAGGGCGCTGCGGGCGGCGCCGGCCGCGCTCGGGGCGCTCCCGGGGCCGCTGGGCGCCGGGGAGAGGTCGAGGGGGTCGGCGGGGGACGTGGGGCCGAGGCCGAGGCCGTCCGTGCCCTCGCGGCCCGGCTCGGGCGTTTGAGGGCTCTGTCCCCCACGCTGTGTTCGCTGAGCGTTGTTTTTGGTGTTAAAGCCCTTACAGAGGTGCACGGAAGAGGGTTTTTCCTATTTTTCCCCTCATCCCTCGATAATCCGTGGTTGGGAAGGGGCTGTTTGTAGCAGGGGGCTCTGGGCGAGAACAGGAGCCGCTGCCGAGCGGCCCCGCGTGAGCAACAGGCTGGCAGCAGCCGCTGCCCCGAGCAGGAAACAGCAGCGTTAAAGCTCCTCGTACGCGAGCGTCCCGCTCCTGGCTGCGCTTCCTCAGCTCCCTTCTTACCCTGCGTGCTCTTCGTGGCAGAATCTGTTGCTTGAAGCATCTTGTGAGTGAGTCAGGCCAAGGATTTGGGCAGCTTCGTCACGTTTGCTCTTTGTCTGTGATTTCTTGGAGTGCTCTGACAAAGAATTTCAGTTCTATCCTCTTGGACTTGTTGTGAGAGCGTCCAGCCCTTTGCCTTAGTGTTTTTCTTAAACTGCTTGTCTCCCTCTCGCTTTTCCTTGGCTGGTCTGTGCTGGGAATAACTCTCATCTCTCTATCTTTTCTCAGACAACGTGAAAGAAGTGAAGGAGCCAAGACACCGCAAAGACAACAGGCGCCCAGACCTGGAGATTTACAAGCCTGGCCTCTCGCGCCTGCGGAGCAAGCTCACGCTGCCAAAGCACGAGGCCTCGGAGAGGGAGAGGAGCAGGGCTGAGGAAGGCAAGGAAAGCTCCAGTGACAAAGATCCCTCTGCAGCAGCGGCTCCGGTCATGGAGGAATTTGGCAAAGGTGACGTCCAGAAGCAGAACGGCCCTTTGCAGCGAGACGAAGAGACAGAGGCAAAAGGTGGTCTCCCAAGGCAGGAGAACTCGTGCAAGGAGCCTGCTCCGGGTGAGTGGTGTCCCAAGGTCACCCGGAGAACCAAGAAGCCAGACCAGCAGATCTACCAGCCTGGGAAACGTCTGCATTCACTTGCCAAAGAACCGGCCCTCCAGTCGGCTAATGAGGAGATCATCACTAAGATGCAGCAGCTGAAAGTTGAGGGAGATGAAGAGACTGAGAAAGCAGCTGGAAAAGACAACAGCAGGAGAAGCAGATCGAGCAGAGAGGATAGAGAGGGAAGCCTGACAGGGGAAGGAGGGAAAGCTGTAAAGGGAGAGAAAGGAAGACGGACAGACCGAAGCGACAGGATCAGGAGGACGAGCGAGGAGCTGCAGGGGAAGCTGAGCTCCACGAAGCGGTACTCGCGCTCCGACAAGCGCCGGAGCCGCTACCGCACGTGCAGCACGAGCTCGGCCGGCAGCAACAACAGCGCGGACGGAGCCCCGCTCGTGGACGGGGTGGAGCGGCGGCAGGAGCGCGCCAGGGAGAGGATGCGCGCGAGGAAGCAGCTCTCCGCGTCCTCCACCGACTCCCTGGACGACGACAGGATCGACGAGGCGGAGGCGTACGTCTCCAGCAGGAACTCGGAAAGGAAAAAGCGCTCGGAGCAGAGTCGGGTCTCTAGGAGCGAGAGCGAGTGGAGCAGCAATGGCAGGGAAGCCAAGGGACCCTTTCGTGTCACCTTCGACAACAAGGCTATAAACAGAGACATGGGCCTGTCGGAAACAGAGAAAAAAAAGCCCCAGAAGGCGTTTGCCAGCTGTAAGGACTCGGAGGCTTTGGAAGCCAGGGGCCAGAGCAGAGAGCCTCAAGGCAGGGGCCGGGGGATTCTGTTCCTGCCGGCCAACACGGACCTGTCGGTGAGCACCACTGGCTCCCCCGACCCTGCTCACCCGGGGCCCCGGCTCCTGCTCGGCGGCGCCGGGAGCAAAGGGCCGCGGAGCCGGGGCCGGGGCGGCGCTGCCCGCAGGCTGTGGGACCCCAACAACCCGGAGCAGAAGCCGGCCCTCAAGAGCCTGGGCGCGCAGCTCCATTTCCTCGACACGGACGATGAAGTGAGCCCCACGTCGTGGGGGGAAGCCCGCCAGGCCCAGGCCTCCTACTATAAGTTCCAAAACTCTGACAACCCCTACTATTACCCCCGGGCCGCCGGGCAAGGCCCCCAGTATCCTTACGGCGGGTACTCCCTGCAGTATCCCATGGGCCCAAGCAACGGTGTGTACCCTGGAGCCTATTACCCTGGCTATCCTGGCCAGGCCGGGCAGTTTATCTGCAGCCCGCTCCCTGCGACTCCTCTGAGTCCTGAGATGGAGCAGCAGATGCGGAACATGCAGCAGCAGGAGCTCGG
Source organism: Tinamus guttatus (assembly GCF_059628265.1). Lineage (NCBI taxonomy): Eukaryota > Metazoa > Chordata > Aves > Tinamiformes > Tinamidae > Tinamus > Tinamus guttatus. The sequence goes on from NW_028288890.1 coordinate 373,337, forward strand.
CAAACTCCTCCGCGAGGCTGCGAACCAGGAGCAGCAGCTCAGCAATCTGCTTTCCCGGGACCGCATCAGCCCGGAGGGGCTGGAGAAGATGGCCCAGCTGAGGTTTGTAGCGGAGCACCGGGTGACTGGGTCATTCCCAGGGTGAACTTCTGCAGGAGCGTTATCCAAAGCACAAGGTCTCCTTGGGGACCCGGCAGACCGGGGGTGCTGGGTCTCCGGGTGATGGGTCGGTGCTGGCTGCTCAGCTTGTGATGTGCTGGAGCTTGGGCTTGTCACGTGCCCAAGGTGGGCAAGTGCCAGAAGAAAACTAGGGGAAGAAGCCGTTCGCCTGGGCCGGGAGCTGAACCAGGGCTGCTTGTGCCTGTGGCACCAGGGACACCTGATGCTGGGGCTCGGGGGCTCTGGGGAGCAGGACGTGTGCCCAGAGCTCCTTGGGTTCTGCTTCCTGGGGCTGCTCCCTGTCGCTCCAGTGCTCTCGTGTCCTTCCCCTGTGTGCTGGCAGAGTTCTGCTTTCTTCCCGTTCCCTGGTTATCTGCTTTTTCATTGGCATTGCGGCCTTCGGAGGCTGGCACTGCTGAATTGCTCTTGCGCAGCGTCCTGTGTGTTCTCGGTGGTCTCGTGGGAGTAGCCTGGTGATGCCAGCCAGCAAGCAGGAAGTGACACTGCTGCTCCGGAGGGCAGTTAGCTCAGCAGCCATTTCTACTTGGCATCTTCTGTGTTTACTTGTGACTTCTGTGTCTCCAGGGCTCTTCAGAGATGTATCGTGAGAGCTGACTGGCAGCAAATCTAGCAGAGGAGCAGATTTCAGGGCTTCCTTCGTGTTTCATGGACTTGCAGCATAGGTCACAGGGTGGGATGTGACCGTCCTCGAAGCAGCGCTGGAGGTTTCAGCTCATCCTCATGTTGTCCAGCGCATCCGTGGTGCGGTCCCTCTTCCAGGCCCTCATCTTAGGGGCTCTCTAGCTATGCTGGACTTCCCCCTCTCTCATCCCTTTAAGCAGCTTGTCTGCCTGCCCGCAGAGCTGTGTCCTGCATCTTGGGGCGTCCATCTGCAGAAAGGTCTGTAAACCCCTCGGTCGGTGTTTGTGCCACTGAAGGGAACGTGGTGACAGGGTGACTGCGTGTGGCCGGGCAGCAGGACAGGCTATGCCCTCCACTTTTGCCCAGCAGCCTGCAATATCCTTCTCTCTTACTCCATCAGGCTTCTCCAGACGCTGCAGCCTGACTTGTCTTTGTACCCTCCACTTTATTCTACTGTTACTGTCTTCTCTGATGCCCAGAGTGTTACAGGGGACTGGCTGCCAGAGCAATATCTGCTGAGGATGCCCTTGTCACGAGCTGTCCCCAGGCCTGGGCAGCTGTTTCTAGCCTGCCTGGCTCGGGACAGGAATTTTGCTCCGCGCTCTGGGCAAGGCTGTAAGTTGCTGGCGAAGAGCATGTGATTTCTTCTACTTGGAGACTTTATTTGCTTCAGGTGTAACGTTCTCAGCCTCTGCTCATCTTTAGAAAGCAGCAGCGTTGGCCCGTTACTGCCAGAGGAAGCAGGCTCTCAGTTTTGGGTATTAGCTGAGCTGAAGGGAGGTGGGTTTCGTTCCAGCGGCAGGATTTCTCCTGCCCTCTGGTTCTCTGTGAACTCATTCCTGCCCTTTGTAACCGGCTTTGGGCTCGGGAGGAGCGGAGGCTGGTGCTCAAGCAGAAGTGGATGAGGCTGTTTTGGCAGTTTGCTGCCCTGTGCTGGTGTCTAGAGACACCTGTGCCCTCATGATCCCGGTGACAGAGCAGGATGTCCTTGCCCTTTGCCTGAAGAAAAGGGAGATGCTCCTTTCAGGTTTGCTTTCCTGGGCAGGAAGGGTGCGTGTTTGCAATCGCCTCCATCTCCCTCTCTCTAGGACACATGTGGAAATACGGATTCGCTTTCGGAGCGCGTGCCGGGTGGCTCCGCACGTGTTCCCTGCAGCTGGGGCCGGGGCCGGGTGGCTGCTGCTGTGCTGACTCTGTGTGTCTGTCTAGGGTGGAGATGCTGCAGCTCTACGAGCGGTGCATCCTCATGGATATCGAGTTCTCCGACACCCAGAACGTGGACCAGCTGCTGTGGAAAAACGCCTTCTACCAGGTGATCGAGAAATTCCGGCAGCTCCTCAAGGACCCGCTGGGGGAAAATGGTCAAGAAATTCGTAACAAACTCCTCCAGCTTCTGGATGAGGTACGAAGAGAAATGTGTCTCCAAACCCTCTTCAAGCTTTGGGTGGGTTTGTCTAGTGTTGGCAGAGCTGGGTGACCAGCCCCCTGCCATCCTCCACGTATCTCTGTGCCTTATGCCTTGATTGTATGAGGAGGATGCTCAGGTGAGTTGAATATGGGTAGTGTTCCAAGTGTAGGTGGACATTTGTTACTATTTAAACCAGGCTTGTTTTGGCATGTTCTGTATTGATTAGAAATTGTTTTAGGCTAAAATGAAATAAACTTTCTAAAGTGGAAATAAAAATGGAGGTGTTTGTGCCACCATGGTCAAATTTATTTTAAACTTTTTCTGTTGGCCTGTGCATCTCAACTTCTTTGCCATATGTAGGCCAACAGATCTGAAAGGAAATGTTTCACAAAGTTGTGTTGTTGGGAAGGGACTGCTGGAGGGCTTTAGTCTAATCTGCTTCAAATAGGACTATGGCTAATACTCTATCAGGTCTATTTTCACTTTATTTAGCTAAGTCTTGGAAACCTCCAAGGAAGAGAATCCCTGACCTCTTTGCCTTTTTCTGAAGAGAAACAGCCCAAAACTCAGGGAGAAGTGCCTTTTTTCCCTTGCATGTGGCAGGATGGTGTGGTGATACTGCTCTCATCATCAGAAATATCATAATTACCAAGTGTGTGGCTGTTTTGCAGGGCACGTCCTTTTTCGATGGCCTGCTCCAGAAGCTGCAGGTGTCATACCAGTTCAAGCTGGAGGACTACATGGATGGCATGGCCATCCGGAGTAAACCCCTGCGGAAAATGGTAGGTGGCTCCTTCCTGAAGACATCTCATCCCGTTTTTCACGCTAAGCTCCCAACTCGTGCGCTGTCCTAGCCGAGAGGTGGGCAGCTGTGCTCCAAGCAGATACCCATGTGTCTGCAGGGGACCTTTCCCAGCTGTTAGAGACATTAACTGTCCCGGTTCACATTTCTTGTCAAGGAGTCTTTTCACACACCAGTTCTGTCACCTGGGCTCATGTACCTGGTTCCGGTGACCCGGGCTAGCGAAGGGAAGGAAGAGTATAAAGGTACCCTATTTTTTGCCTTAGATATTGAACATCTATTTCTGTCCTTATAATCCAGAACAGCAGAGAAGGAAAGCAAACAGTTGTGCTGTCTCCACGATGCTGGACAGTGTATTGCCTAGGTGGCTATTGCAGTGTGAGGGACAGCTGGGAAAGGGTATTTTAGTCCAGCTCCATTCCGAGCAGGGACACATCTAGCTACAGCTGTCATGTTCAGGGAGCTCATGGTCTGGATGAGCTAGGAAGTTCTCATATCATGTGCTGAATGTTCCTGTGTCCCCAGGTGAAGTACGCGCTCATCAGTGCTCAGAGGTGCATGATTTGTCAGGGGGACATTTGCCGATACAGAGAGCAAGCGAACGACACGGCCAACTACGGGAAAGCACGCAGGTACCGTGGCCTGAGCACGGCTGCTCCTCTGTTTAGCTACAAGGGATGCAGCTCACTTCGGGTTTAAACTTGCCTCTTGCTAAAGGAGTGTTTCCATACCCCTTTATTTTAGCCTGGTCATGTGAGGCTGTAAGATGTACATGTGTAGTTGTCTGTCCTAGAAAGCAAGCCAGCAATTGTAGTCTTCCTCCATCGCCCTATGTGGTCCTGTGCTGATCCTGTGGCAGATTAGCCATATTAAAAAAGCTGCTTGTTGGTGGCTTTACAGCTAGGAAAGGTTTCCATATCCATCTGTCCGCGTTCTGACAGCCTGAGGAATTTTGGGCACTTGTTCTTTCCTCTCACTCTTGTTTTGTCTAGTCCTTTTTTTCTGAAGCCGGGCAGAGTGTTGGTTTCTGTAGCAGATGGAGCAAAGAGTGGGGAGGAAAGTGAGCCTTGGGGAGCAGAGCAGGTAAAGCTGCTGCATTTGGGGCCTGCAGACATTGTGGAGTCTGTTAGTGTCTCCAGGTGCTGCAGAGAACTTGTTCAGCTCACTGGCCTGTCTGAACAGTGTCAATAGATGTGTGTGGCATAATGTAAGCTGAAAAATAGATAGGAAAACTGAGGAAAAAGAGAGAGAGGGAGGGAGGGAAAAAGAGGGATGAATCGACTGCCGCTGAACGGACATCCCTTCCCTTAGGGTGACTTAGTATCCTGCAGATATTGGAAATGAGATAAACAACCAAGAAGATTTGGTGCCAGCTGCCGTGGAGTTAAAAAGCAGATGGGAAGACAAATAGTCTGTCCTGTGTGCCCTAGGCTGCCTTGGGGACAGTGATTGCTGGCTCTGGCTAAATGCTTGTGTTCAGGCTGAGCCAAGACAAGTTCTTCCTCCAGATGCATCTGCCAGTTTTCCTTGTCCCAGGGACTTGGCGTGGGTTCTGCACCCTCTTACAGGCAGAGGGCACTTGTGCAAAGGGCCTGGTCCCCGCAGGGCTGCCCGTGCTGTGGGGGGAATCCTGTACCCCTAACAGTGGCCAGGGGTTTTGATGTCCTTTCAGTAACTTCTCCTGATTCTTCCCTTCCTCAGCTGGTACCTGAAGGCTCAGCAAATTGCTCCCAAAAACGGCCGCCCCTACAACCAGCTGGCGCTGCTGGCCATCTACACGGTAAGATACTCGTGACACCAGGATGCAGCAGGGGTAGGGAAAGCCCTCCAGGACAGTTTGGAGAGTCCAGCTGGTGGAGAAACACACTGCTTAAGGCAACACGTGAAGATGATTTAATTGCAGGGAAAGGAGAAAAAAATAAAGGAAAAGCTGTTGGCAGGGTGGGCTCTGTGGATTGTAGGTGTTGCGGGTGCTGGCAGGTTCGTTATGTGGTGAAGGACTCTGTGGCTGGTAGAAGTTTGGGGGCTGTGCTGGAGGCTGTTGGGACTGCTATGTCATCCAGAGGGCCAGCAGAAGGAGGTGCCTTATCACAGTGTGCTCTGCAGGCAGCCTGTGGTGGGGAGAGTGCAGAGAGGTTGCTCCAGTGTGAGAGGATTGAGCCCAGTGGCAGGGTGAGATGAGGACAGCATCCTGCACTGCCACTGGCAGGAGTCTGGCAAGGCCTTCAGTCTGCCTGGACCTCTGCTTTTTGTAAAACTTGGAGCAGTCATTTCTTATTCATAGCGCTGTTGAAAAGAGTCAAAAAGCCCCAAAGCGCCCGCAGTTCAGTATCTTTTACTGTCACCCCTTGCTGTGGTGTTTGCTGATGGGCTGGGTTGTTGGTGCGAGGCCAGAGCAAGTGTGCAGGCTGCTGTGTCATCTGCAGGGTGCTCCTAACCCTGCCAAAATGCTGCTGCTCTGCCACCGTGCAGGTACTTGTGAAGCTGGGGAGAGAGTCCAAGGCCCTGCTTGTCCACAGAGCTGTTCTTACCCCGAATGTCTTTCTGTCCCAGGCAGATGTATTGAAGGGAAGGTGAAGTGTGTTGGGGCTTGGCCAAATGCTCCGGAATAAGGGCCGGATTCTGGTTGTGTTTTTGCAGCGGAGGAAGCTGGATGCCGTCTACTACTACATGCGCAGCCTGGCCGCTAGCAACCCCATCCTCACGGCCAAGGAGAGCCTCATGAGCCTGTTTGAAGAGACGAAGCGCAAGGTGAGTCTTGGAGCTGAGCTGGGTGCTGCAGCTGCCTGCGCTGCCTCTTCTGTGCTGCAGAGCTGTGATCCAGAGCAGAGGCTTTGGATGTGGAGTCACTGCTGATCTAGTTCTGAGAAATCCACTTTGGGAGTCAGAGGAGATGCCCGCCTTTGAAATGATGGTTCCTCTCTGCATCTCCTCAAAGTTGTTTATGTTTTTTGGGGGGCAGTGGAACCTCTTGTTTCTGGGTCACTGTAACCCAGCCAGGCTCTGCAAGGGCTTACTGTGTTTTGGAGGGTGGCTTTGGCATGGTCATCACCTCATCCCACAGATGCCCCTGTGAGCAAGAGAGGCTGAAATCCCTCTGTGCCTTAGAGGGTCACCCCAAATAAAAGCTTCAGCATGTTGGCTCACACTGCTGGGACTGGACATTGCCTTTCTTGATTCAGGGCAATCAAAAAAGCTCAAAAAAAACCTCTCACCTGCACTAATCTATAGTGTCAGAAGTCAAATTTACAGACCTTGCAGTGGGTTGGTGTAGTTTGTAAGCTGGAGGAAGGCTCTTTGTAAATGAAACAACTCATTTTCCGTGAATTTTGATCCCTTGGGGGGGCTCTGAATCTGTCCTATCTGCACAGGCTGAGCAGCTGGAGCAGAAGAAGCATCAGGTGCTGGAGCTGAGCCCCAGCTGCCGGGGAAAGGGCAAGAAGTCCACGTTCCGACAAGTCGGAGATGATGCCACGCGGCTGGAGATCTGGATTCATCCCTCCCACCCCCGCTCCTCCCAGGGCCACGAGTCCGGCAGGGATTCTGAGCAGGACAACGGTCTTGGGAACCTCAGCCCCAGCGACGTGAGTACTGCAGGACGCGGCGGTTGGCTTTGGTGTCATGTGTTTGGAATGCAGTTGAATGACACTGGATCTGTTTTGCTTTCCTGTTGCTAAATTTTCCAGTGTTTTGGCTTCTCCTATGGGAGCTGTGCCTGGGTCAGGCTGAAGAGCTGGTGACCTCGTGCCTCTCATGTTTAAAGCATGTTATTACCATCCCTTTCTTGGCAGCACATGCTGGTGTGGCTGATATGGAATAGGGAAGGCACAAACAGAAGATGCAGTGAAATGCGTTGCTGAAGGCTCTGACTTGGGTGAGGTTACTGGTGGGAAATGAGGTCAGGTGCTGAAGAGCAGAGTTCACAGTGATTCCGGGAGCTCTGAGGCTTGCTCTGCAAATGGGTCACTTGTGCCGATGCCAGATGACTGGAGGTTTGCACTGGGAATATGAAAACGATGGTTTTAATTTCCAGTGTAGGTGTAATGTTTGCATTGTTGGTATTTCCTCTTAGACTGCAAGGAAAAAAAAAACTTTCTAAACTACTTCCTTTCGTCTGCAAGGCGTAAAAAATAAGACTAACAGCACCTCGTGTGTGTTGAAGCTGTGTACCTTGCAAGAGGAGCCCCAGTGGGCTCTGTTTGTGAGGCACGGGAATGCAGGCGGAGGCAGCCCTTGGTTGGGAGCTCATCCTCTAGGAATCCTCGCACTGTTTTGGCACTTGCAGCCTGCAAGGGAACTTGCCAGGGAGCTCTGGGCTGCCTGTCCTAAAATGGCTGTTAGGGATGTAAGTTTAGCAGGACTGGGAACTTCTCCGCATCCTGCAGGGCCCAGAGCTTCTTGGAGATTATTGCACTTTTGTAACTAGCTTGTGACTTCAGCTGGGTGGAACTGGGCTGAAGTCTTAAGGTTTTGGAAGTGAAGCTCTGGCACATCATTGCCGTAGCATTTTTGAGATGTTACTGCCCTCGATTGTTTTCCCTTCTCCTCAGCTTCTCTTCTGGGAGACCTTTGCTCCCTCAGCAGTGCTGAAAGGAGCGTGTACCAAGCCGGAGCCTCTGTAAATCATTGATGAAGATGGTTTGACATCAGATGCTGCTGTTTTGAGGCACATGTACAGCCCTCCAGTGTGAGGTAGTTTATCTGCTGGCAGAGCTGGAGGCAGTAGCAGCTTGTTGTTCCCAGTGCAGTGATATTTGCTAGAGCTTGCCCTGCTCTGCTCGTGGAGGAGCGCTGCTCTCTGAGTGCAGGTTCTAAGGTCTCTGGGCTCTAAGGCCCAGCCTTAGTCTGGGATTCCTCATCTGCTCCAAAAGCTGCTTTGTAGAAACCTTTCTCCTCTGACCGACATGCTCAGAAATGCAGCAGCAAAAGAGATGCAGGCCTGAGGGTGCAGGAGGCTTCTCCCCGAGCTGCCGGTGTGCTGCAGCGTGCTGCCCTTGCCTGCGTTAGCTGCAGCGCGACCGCGGCGCCGAACTGCTCCGGAGTAAAAATAACCACGCGAAAAAGAAACTGGAAGTCGCTGTCGCTGTCCAGGTTTCCGAGCTGCGGCCTTGCAGTGACAGGGGCTCCTGGCGGGCCGCGGGAGCCGAGCAGCCGGGTCCTGCCGCTGTGTGGCACTGTTTGGCCTCCGAAGGGCCCTGCCTGCGCCCGGCAGCCGCCGTGGAAGGGAGCAGCGCGGCTCCCAGGGGGACGTGTTCCCCTCCTGACGTGGCATTTGAAGGAACTGGCTCTCAACTGGTGCGTTGCCTGCCTGGTTCCTTCCCTGTCAGCTTTAGCTGCTGAAAAACACCGAGACGAGCCTGTCTGTGCTGACAGCTCTGTGGGAAGCTTCTTGAGCATCAGGCTTTATGGTGACTGTGCTGTTTCAGGGCCAGAGAAGGGAATTTTACAGGGTACAATGGGAAGGCACCTGCTTTCAGGAGCAGTTGTAACACCTATATAGAGCCAAACAGCTCGGGACATGAACAGGGCAGAGATGCAGGAGAGAGACCCTTGAACCGTTCGTACAGAAGCTGCTGCTTCAGGTCCAGCCCAAGCCAAAGGTGATGGACGTGTTTTTCCTGTGGATGAACTGGCCGTTTGGTAGGCAGCACGGAATGGGATTGGGAGGATTTCCGTTCCCGGTGGTCAGTTCCTCCCTGGCGAAGGGCACGAGCTGCCGGTGCCGCGTTGCAGCCCTCTCGGCAGGGCTGAACGGGCCCCCCCGGGACCGGCCGAGCTGCAGATCTGCAATTTGCAGCGTGCAAACGTGTGCTGCTCTGCACTCACTTGCACTTCCTTTCTCCGTGCTGGCTGTAACACAGAGCTCGGTGCTTTCTTTCCAGGTCAGGCAGCAGCTGCACGCAGTTACTGCGATGGGGAGGCTGCAGGAGCCAGGCCCTGCTCTAGGTGTTGCTGTGACAAGCAGGGGTGACACGCGGTGCTGGTAGTTTGCCTTGGCACTGTGTGTGTAGGTAGAGTTTTGGCATAGCTGCTTCTTCCACTGTTTTCTACATCCTGTTTTCCAGGAAGACACAGAATTCCAGGAATGCACCATCTGTCCACACCAAGGAGCATGCCTCTGCTTTTGGCCCCTTTCTCAATGATTGAATTTGGCACTGCTGGCATGGAGGGCATCCTCTGTCGTTGGCACTGTTTCAAAACAGTCCGCAGAAGTATTTGGGTTGCAGCCTGCCCTTTTAGGGCTGTGTCCGTTGTGCCTGGAGCCCTTTGGGGTTTCATTCTGTGAATTTTTTTAGCTGTGCTCTGCGGTCTCCTGTCCGTTGACTGTTTCCAGGCGTGCAATGATGTGAAAGCCCGGGCTGCCCTGGTTACCTGACAACATTAGGTGGCTTTGGGTAGGATTCCAATAAGAACTTCTCACCCTCTCCAGAAAAAAAAAAAAAAAGAATCAATGAGCAGCTCTTTTTTCTTTAAAAAGGCACTGGGGTGGCAAAGTGAGCTGAAGAGCTGGGTCCTATTTCTTCTCTGCCAGTGGTTTCATTTGCCTTGGGTCTATATTGATCTTAAATCTGATAGTACTGTATGCAGCTTACTGTGCAGGCTGTGAATTGGTAAAGTAAACAGGGCAAACGTGCTGTCAATCTCTTGAGAAAGTGTTAATATTACACTGAGCTTGAGATTTTAATCACCCCTGTCAGGAAATGCTGAGTTACGGTTCCCACAGTCGCTCTTGCCCTGCTGCCCGCGCTCTGCTGCAGACACTTCCGTGTGCTATCGCGCCGCGCGTTCCCGGCGGGAGAGCGCTCCGGAGCGCTACGATTAGGGAAGAGAGGCTCTCCCTTGGCACTCCGGTAATTAAATGACGCTTCTCTGCAAATGTCTGAATGCTTTATAATCATTAAAGAATTAAGCCTCGCAGACCTGTGAGAGGTCAATCCAGCAGAGCGATCAGACGTTTGGTTCGGCCACCCGAAAGCACTTTGGAAAGCTAAAACCAACTCTCTGGCTACAGGAGCTTTCCCATTTGCACTGGGCCTATTGGTTAGGGACAGGGTTGTTGCATTAGCCCTACTCTGCATGGAGCAGGACCCCTTGCAACAGGGCAGGAATTCTGGTGAGATCATTAGATTGTGTAAAGAAATGGAGGTTAAAACTTGCTCTAGCTTCACAGCAACTTGCTCTATCTCAGCAATGGGGAGCACGGACAGTGCGTCACTGTTTCCACAGGGGAGCAGTTAATGTCACCAGGACGTCTACCAGCAGAACAGGAGAACAAGGTCCCCTCTGTAGGCTGAACCTACAGAGGTTCTTACCTTTATGTTCCCGCTTTGCCACCTACTGTGCTCTTCCATGGAAGACTGTTGCGCAAACAAGTGTCATTCCCTACTGCTAAGGAGGGATTGAGCACGTGGGGACGTGCCCAAGGGTGGCAATGCTGCAAGCAGCGTGCACCTTTGGCTGCTTGTGCTCTTTCAGGTGAGAAGTGCGACCCTCTTTTGGACCCGACGCTCTCTGTTTCTCCCAGGTCTTAGGAAATCCCATCATTGAGGGTGCAGGGTGCTGGTCCCGCTTGGTAGTGTGGGGACACTCTCCTCTCGAAGCAGGGGTCTTGTCCTGCTTCCTTTTCCCCAGCTCCGTGCGGATGCAGCTCACTTGGGGGTTGTTCAGCAGCGCCTGCTCGGGACTGTCTCCCCAACCAGCTGTGACTTCTTTTCTCTCCAAGATGATTATCTCATCTTGGAGAGAAAGAGTTCCCAGCTTCTATCTTGGTCAATCCTTCCCCCCTGCTTAGTTTTATTTCTTACATCACAGTGCTGCAGGGGCACCACTTATATCTCCCCCCGGCAAGGTGGGAAGTGGCACCTTTGTGACTGCTGGAGCAACCGGGTGCCACCTTGGTGGCGGGCTTGTGTCCTTGGTGGGAACAGGGTCACTGTCCTGGTCGGCTCCTGCCTCTTTCACATCCGTTTCTCCCGGCTGTTTGTTGGTTCTGCTCTGTGTGCTTGTTCCTCTTGGGCAGCAGCCACTCGGGTGGCTTTGGTGGCTCCTGTGTCTAGCTGGCTCCAGGTGGGGTCCCTTTTTCCCTGGGGAAGCTGTCCCAGGGGTTGTGTGTGTGGAGACGGCTGCTCCCAGGGAGCAGTGGGATGAAGCCTCAGGGATGAGACCTCACGGGGATTTCAGCACCGTGTGTGGATGTCCCACAGGGGTGCCCCGCGCGTGGCGCTGGCCCATTGCGCTCCCACCCATCCCGGAGCCCTTTTCCCTTATGTGGGACTAGAAACAAGGGACAGACCCAAGCGGCCTCCACGCAGCGTTCCTCCACGCAGCTCCTGTGGCGAGTCCCTGCTGACAGACCTACCAGCTTTCCCCGTTTCCTGCCTCCGGGGATAGCAAAGTGCCTGGGATGATCCCACAGGGACATGCGGGCTGCCTCCCTTCCCCTCGCCACCCCGCGCTGCCCCGGAGCCCTCCGGCCTGCGCTGACTGCTGGCTCCTCGCAGCAATTCTACTCCCAACGTTCCGTTCCCCGCGGATATCGGGAGGCCTGGAGAGCCAGCAGGACCTGCAGCTGCCTCCGGGCTGTCTGCTGGGGCCGTCGCTGGCATCTGTGACATGCCTGAGCTGCACGAGAGCGGCGGCAGAGCAGCGTCCCCAAAGGGAGGGGACACACAGAGCGTCCCCCGCGCTCTCCTGAGCACACGTGCTGGCAGCAGGACACGTGCAAGGTCCTGCAGCGGGGCCTCGGGTCGGGCTGCTCCCGAGGCCTCGTCGCAGGGATGCGGTTCCCGTTGGGTCAGGGAGGGCAGAGCTGCCACGCTGGCCCCCTCCTTGTCGCCACGTTGCCTCGTGTTCGACCTGTATCGCTGCGGTGCCGCGATCCGCTCCCACCGAACGAGCCCGAGAGCTCCCCGGGCGGGAGGGCAGCGCCGGCAGCCGCCCGTCCCCTGCTCCCCGCGTGGAAAAGCGGCGGGAGATGCCGGATCCTTGACTCGTGTGCCCAAAGCAGGGCTGGATGGGGAGGAACGCGGAGCTCTCCCGCCCCGGCAGCCTCCCTTCCTCACCCTGCAAGCTTGCAGGAAGCAGTCGGGTTCGGTTACTCATTTGGGGAGGTCAGGACCAGGTCTGTTTTTTTCCCTTTGTGTTTAGGAAACGGTTTACAGCCCGTGCGAGCGCAGGGGAGCAGGTGGCGTGCGAAGAGGCTGCTCAGCCCCTTTGCTGCTGGACTCACCGTAATTCTCTGCCCTGCCTCCTTTTCTGCAGCCCCTCTTTTGGTTGGCAGCGCGCGCGCCTCTGAGCGCGTCCCCAGCCTGCAAACCCTCCCCGCCTCCTTGCGTGACCTCGGTCACCAAACCACCTTGGGGCTTTATTTTTACTCTAGCCGTTTAGTTTCGCGTGGTAGGGCTGGTTTCTTTCCCCTAACAGAGAGAAGCCTCCTCTGGGGAGGAAGTCAAGAGTGCCAGGCTGCAGTTGAAGCTGGTTACACACTAAAACCACACTCCTAGCCTCTCTGGGCTTGAGACGTGACATTCAGCCATGCACTAGCCCTGGCTTTTCTGCCCACCACTTGTTCACCCTCCTATGTTCACACCTATTTTTTTTTTAACTGTATTTTTTTTCTTCAAAACGCTGGCAAAATCCTCCTCTGCTGCAGTTCCTGCACTAGAAACCCCACCGGAGATGCTCCGAATCCTTGTTTGGACCCTTGATGTCCAGTCGTTACTGCTCTGGAAAGCTCATCCGTGATGCTGCCCTGCTCTACCTGCCGCAGCTCCCTGGAGCCCGCGGCGCCGGTGAGCGGTACCGCACGTGTCCCCAGACCCGGCACGACGCTTTCCAGCACAGCTCAACCTTTTGTCACTACCCGGAAAGTGGCGGCTGAGCCATCGATGAGAGTTTCCAGAAGTTGCTGTTATTTTTTTCTTTTTAGACCGTGCTGGTGGTTTTTATTTAGCTGTGAAGAACCAGGCAGGGACTAACGTAGCTTGGAGGGGAGAGACACTGACATGTTCCCCTTCCGGTAACAGGCATCTGGTGCTAACGTGTTTCAAAGCATCGTGGTGGATCGGAGGTGGGAGCGCTCCAAGGACGTCGATGACTTGGGCCTGCACGAGGGGCTCTGCTCTATCCCAGGGCTCCGAGAGGCTGTGCCGAGGGGGGCAAGGCCTCAATTTGAACAAGCTTTTCATACTCTAAACCCAAGTACAATCATCCAGCAACCGCCTTTCCCTGTCATTCACTCTTTCCTCATTTCCTCTCCTGCTGGTGCTGATCAGCCCGGGATTTGTGTGTAACCAAACCCCCTCCTGCTGCTGCACATTAGTCCTTCCTCGTGGCAGCGGGTTTGCTGATCCGGGCGCTGCACCGCAGTGCGGGAGGGAGAGTTTGCAGCTCAGACAGGAGAGCTGCAGAAATTGGCAGTGCTGGTAGAGGAAGTAAAATGTCTAATAGCAGGGTTGGGAAATTTCCCAGAGCAGGGTGAAGGCTGTTAGCCTGATTTCTCTGGAGCTTTTTATGTTAGTCTAACCTTGGTCTCTGTCTGAACTTGGCCCAGTACAACTTTTTCTCCTATGTGCTTTTTGGGATGGCACCTCTTATTCCACAGCCAAAACAATGATTTCTGCCCTGGGGAATGGGCAGTGTTTATTTCTTTTTTCAGTGTTGAATGAGCAGTTTCCAGACAGGTTTCATATGCACCGTGGAGGTGGGTACTAGGAAAGAAATTTCCTTCCGGAGGAGCAGGGAGTGGAACCTGCTCGAATCTGTGTCATTTCCTCTGTCCTTGGCTCTACTCTTCCTCCCCAGCAGCTTTTGTTGCCGCGCGATTGGAAGCGGGGAGGGAGATGCCTTAATGCCCGGCGTGAACCGTCCGTATGGAAGCGGAGGCTCTGGAATTACCCTGCGAACGCAGCGGGGTGGCAGTGCTCCCCCTTCTCAGGGGACTTCTCCTGCTTGTGCAGAGCTGTGCTGAGCGTGACCGCTGCCATCCCCGCTCGTGACATGTCTGGGAGCACAGGAGCACGAAGAGAGGCAATAATAATAATAATAATAATAATAATAATAGTGTCCTTCTGGAAGGCTCTGTCCCTGCTCTGCTTATTGCCCAAATATCTTCTCTGTTGGCTTTTCTTCTGCCTTCCTAAGCCTTGCAGGGTTAGCTCTCTCCAGTTATTTTCCTTCCTTAATTTCTTTGTTCCTCTTTGCAGTTCTGATTACAGGCAAGTAAGGACTAGAGGCCTCGCATCCCCCTCTTGCACGCTTGACCCCACAAGCGATGCGCGCCGTGGTGCTGAAGGCGGCTGACAACGCGCTGGGCTCTGGTAACAGCCATCTCTTATGGCCAGAGCTCCTCACGCGTTGCTCGGTGTCGGTTTTCTGCCTTGGGGAAGGCATGTTCTTCGCTCCGGGCAAGGATGGGTTTGGGTTTTAGCTGCTCTTCGCTGCTTGGAGCTGCATCAGTGCAAAACCCGCGGCCGGCCGTACCTGGTGGACAAGGAGCGTCTCCGTCCCGTCATCCTTCTTTCAGCGCTTAACCAGATGCAGCCTCAGAGTGGAGCATGTGTCCTAAACGACCTGCAGCACCAAAGCCAATTTGTGAAAAGTTGTGTGCTGAAAGTTAACTTGATATCTCAGCTGAGGACTCTCTCTGGCGTGTTTGCATAGATTCATCGAGTTTATGGCCAGCAGGGACCATTAGATCATCTAGTCTGATCTCCGGGATATCACAGGTACTTAAATTTCAACCCGCTACTCCTGTATGAAGCCAAATAACTTGTGTTTGGCTAAAGCAAAACTTCCAGAAAGGCATCCAGTCTTGAGAATCCACCCTTTTCCTGGGAAGTTTGTTCCAGGGATAATTGCACTGGTTCTGAAACCTTTGTGCATTATTTCCACCGTGAAAGTTTCTCACTTGTTCTCTTATATTCTGCTAGTGTAAAGAGCTTTAAATACCACGGAGGCACTTTGCACTTGCAATCAAATCACCTCCCAGTCTTTTTGATACACTAAACAGATTGAGCTGTTTAAGTTTTTCACGGCAAGCCATCTTTTCTAGCCTTTGAATCACTTTTATGGCCGTTTTCTGGACTCTTTCCAATGTTTCAGCATCCTTTTAAATATCCGGGCACTAGAACTGAACGCAGTATTTCAGTGTCAGTCTCGTAGCTCTGTATACAGCGCTGGCAAGTGCTGTCCTGTGCCTGCTCCCTGCTTGTACCTGCAAGAGATGCATTAACCCTTTTGACCAGGCCTCCCCCTGCGAGTGTAGCCACCGTAATCCCTAGAGCCTCTGCTTGGGGTGAAGCCCTGGGGACTTAATCCGCACGATCCCGGATACATAACAGCACATCTAGTGTAGGAAAAGCACATTTTGAACTGATCATTGTTACCTCACTGCATATGGCTCATTCCATCTTCATCTCGCAGGCAGTGTGTCGACAGAATTTATTTTCAGTTCGTTGCTGAAGATACTGCTAGCCCCTCTGCACCAACCTCTTTTCAGCTCAATGAGAGTTCTCTAAAGACTGCTGCTTTTTAAGATGTGTTTAAGTTTAATTTATTTTTCAGGAATGTTGCATGTTGCTAATTTAAATGCTTCACAAGTGTCTTGGTATATTTATATGCATGTGATTTCTTTTTCAACCAAACTTGTAATTTATTTGACCTGTTTTTCATAAACAGAAAGCTTTTATTAAATAAGTATAGTTATAGATCAGACATTTGTTTCAGAGCCAGCGTAGTCTCCACTGCCTGATTTTAGTTTACTAAAGTACACAGTTTTCTTGCCCACATTTCTCATCTCATCTGCCTGCTGCAGAAATGAAGGGAAAAATCAGAAGGTCGATGTTTTAGTGAGGAACTTCCCGAATGCCTCTTTTTCCTTGCTGAAATACTGACTTGTAACTTCTTATAGTCGTGGGATATATTCAGGAGTCATAGCATTTGCAGGCCAGAAGACTGGGAAGCTGCACGAGTGCCTGAAGTTCTCTTTAGCTGTAGATGAAATTTGTATGTCTTGAGCCCGCAATACTCCAGGATTCCCTCTTTCTTCTGCAATGTGTCCAACTGGATTTTACATTTGTGTAGTGCCTCACGTGAAGCATCAGGATTCCCACCGGAATTGCTTCTGGACAAGGGAAATCAATCCAGTTCTGGGCAGGACGTTGTAACAGAAACCTGTGGTAGGTTGTTTAGCAGGGAGCAGCAAGGTGAGCTCCGTGTCCACTCATGGCTGCAGGTAACACGTGGAGAGCAATGATTATGGTAATTTATCCACAACGCTGTGGGTATTCTATAAATCTTGCAAGTAATGAACACGATTTTAACAGCCTCTTTGTCTCCTCTCCCTTATGCAGCCATTTGTGCAAAACATTTTCCACCAGCTCTTTACCCGTAAGAGAAAAGATCTCCTAGTATCTTGCCAGTTAAGCCAACTGCAGCATCACGGGTTTTCCCAGAAACTTTTTATCACTGCTAGGTCTTATTTGGAAAACACCAGCCAGGCTCGTGCTTTGCATGCTTGGGATAGCATGGGATAAAGGCTTGGACTTGTAGGACATCTCTGGGAGAGGTAGAGAACTGTTGAGCCGAGTCTGTGCCGCTCTGGAGGAGCTGCCTGCGGAAAACAGGAACCATCCTTATGGAAACCGTGGCATGGTTTGGGTGTCTGCGTGTCTTTTCACCCCATCCCCAGCAAGGAGACCATGCCTGGAAAAGCCTGGCTGACCAAGAAACCCTGAAGATATTTGGGATGAGTGTGGTACGTGTTCTGGAGCAGAGCCGTGTGGCTTTGTGGTCTGTATCCCAACCCCTTGTCACTGAGGATACCCCCAGACTCCAGACTTTGGAGAATGTCCTGCTGCGCTCCAGCCCCTTCCACTCTGGTGGAGACAGCTCATTCGTTACAGACGGTCTTGCATCTGTCTCTTGATTAATGGACTTGTCTTTTGCAGCCTATTTTGACTCTGACACTGCTTTCTGCTCCACAGATGCTTTGCTGATGTTGAAGAAAGTTTGCCTTGCTTGATAAAGACCAGATCCTGAAATTTACTTCCAAACCTGAAGTAACAATTTTAACTTGAAATGGTTTTTCCCCAGGAGTCGCCGCTCCAGAATCTTCCCTTATTTGGTGCCTCCTTCACAGCTGGGGCTGATGCTCAGGTGCAAAGCTCTGTGCGCTCGTCGCCCCGAGCCAAATGGACGCGCGCGGAGTCCAAGCGCGGCAGCTCCGCTGGCCGGCCCCCGCTGGTGCCGCTGCTGTGCGCCCTGGTGGGCTTCCCTGTGTCATGGTACGGCGTTTTCAGCCCATTTTGGCCAACGTGCAGTCCCTCAAGGTTGGGTCTCGCTTTCTTTTCTGGCTCCAGACCCGGCAAACCTTCCCCGGTGCGTCCGCCTGCCCGTTCCGTGTGTCAGGGCCTCCTCCCCGCGGCCTCCCTCGGATCCGAGCCGGCTGCTCCGGCACCGGCGCCATCCCCGCTCGGCCTCACCGTGAGCGCTTGTTAGTCACTGTTGACTCCCTTCCATGGTAACGAATCCCGTTGGGTGACGGTGCGAGCGCTCCCCGCGCAGCGGCGAGCCGCTTCCTCTGCCGAGGTTGCCTCTTCCCAGGTGGATTTAGTCTGTCTGCACTTGCTGACTCATGACAGCCGAAACAGCTGTTTTCAGCTCCAGGCACTACTGTGTGCAGGGACCCCTTCTTCTTCTTGACAGCTGGTTTGTTTTTATAACTAATGCCTTCACTACACGCTCATATCGGTGATGCCCGCCTTGCGACCGGGAGCGCCCAGGGCCCTGCCGTGACACGGCCCCGTGGCTGGAGCACCCTGGCTTGGTGGGCTCTTCCCTACCAGAAGACAAGATCCCCACTGGCGCTGCCGGACTTGATGCCGTACGCGGGGGATCGGCCTGCGGATCAACCTTCCGGGTGCTGCTCTCAGGAAGCCTCTGCAGGACCCTCCGTCGGAGGCTCCGAGCGGAGCGAAGGAGCTGCGGTCCCGTCGATGGGCAGGTTAGCAGGGCTTTGGGGAAGAGCTCAATGCCCCGTGTGAACGCACAGGAGCAGGTGCCGGCGCTTCCTCCCCGGCGCGGTGGAAGCCGCCGTTTCCCTCGCGCTCGGCGGCAGGAGCAGGGAGGGCTCCCGGCGCCCGGTGGCAGGTGAGTCACTGCGGGCAGAGTCATTCAGAGAGCGGCCCCAGTCAAAGCGACCCGTGGCCTTAGCGTGAACTCGGAGATGAAAGGTCCAAAGGGAGGCGATGAGCTCATCAAAACCTTGAGGCTGTGGGAGAAAAAGTGGTGAAAAAAGCCCAGAGGTGCCTGCCTGAGATGCCCCAGCTCTGGGGCGCACAGGCCTCTGCCCGGGCTTGCTGGGCTCGTGCTGAAGCTGGCAAGTGAGAAACACGCTTCTTCCCTGCGGGCAGGGATCCTATCCTCATCCCTGCTTCCTTGTTTATCTATTTATTTATTTATTTTAAGGTGTGCACATGTGTATCCCTGTGGATCGCCGGTTTCGCGCCGTGCGGCTGGTTTGCCCCCGGGCCCGCAGGTGGAAAAGGCAGCGGGTGAAACCCCACGCTGGTGAAGATGGGGATGAAGCCGGGCGCCGCTGTGGGAACGCGCGGCCTCGTGCTTCCCCGCGCCGTGCGGGTGTCACTTTCCATTCGAGGCGGGGAGTTTTGGTACTCCCCGGCTGCCAGGAAGGCGGTGGCGAGGCCGCGCGCCCGGCGGGGCTGCGAGAAGGCGCCGCTGCCCTGTCCTACTTGCTGCTTCCCTCGTGCACGGCCTCGTGGCAGAGGTAGGTCGAGCTGCAGCCACGTCTTGTCGACGGGGAACGTCTCTTGAATACGTCCCTGTCACAGCACAGGGCTCAGGGACTCTCTTCGCCAGCCCTTGCAGCGTGGTCTCGCTGTGGGAAAGGTCCCCTTGGGCTCGGTGTGAGCTGTGAGCTCAGAGCTGGTGGCCTTTGCCGCCCTGCCATAGCGGCCACATCTGTGTCAGGGCATGTGACAAGTGCTGGAGCCACCAAGCTGGTCACAAACGAGTTTTTTTTTGTTTGTTTCCCACAAGCTGTTGCGTGGGGAAACAACGAAAAAAAAAAGTGTTAACGGTTTCAAGCTCTGGGTTTTCTTGGTGTCTTAAGGAGGCTGGGGGAGAAGCAGCTGCCCGGGCTGCATTGGGCAAGTGACTTAGGGCCCTCGCTTTGCCCTGCTGTCCCCGTGTTCCCCAGTCTCTTCTGGGTTTTCTCTGCAGAGTTAATAAAATGGTAGCAAAGAAAGTCGCGTTCCAGTGCAAAGGGCTCTTCAGGGCAGCCGTAAAAGCGTGAGTAAGCAAGAACCCCTGGCTGCGGGGGCCAGTTTAATTGGTCTGGCTTGTTTTATGAGACAGGTTTTATGTTGAAACTCGCACACGGCCCAGGAGCGACGCTGCGGCAGCGCGTCGTCCTCCCGCGCGGTCCCGGGAGGATCCAGCCCGGGTTAATCGCACCTAACGGAGCGGTCACACCTCGCCGAGCCGCTTGCATAAGCAGCAGCACGAGCTGAGGCGGGAGGAAGCAAATGGCCCTCGTCGCTGTCCTTGCCTGCTGGTGGCCTCCTGTCACAGGGGCTCGGGGACAGGGCCTTGGCGAGGGGACGTCCCTGCCTGGGGACATCGGGTGCTTCCTCTGTCTGTGCCTCAGCTTCCCCCCGTGGACAGCAGCGCCGCCGGCCTTCGCGGGGCAGCCGCAGCCGCGCTGCAGCGCTCGGCCCGGGTCACTGCTGGCCGTTGTCCCCTGTGTGGTCCTCGGGGCTGTTGGGGTGGCACCGAGGGGGCCTTGCCCGGGCCCGCGGGTGCTCGGGGGTGCCTCATGCCCGCGGAGGCAGCGAGGGACAGTGCCATGTCACCGTGACAGCTCCGTGGCCCAGCAAAGTGGCATTTACCCGCCCGCAGCCATCTAAGCGGTGCAGAGAAGTGGGCAAGCCTGGAGCACTGCTGGGCTAGCAGAGGTGATGCAGAGAGGTAGAGTCTGACTCACGTCAGATTTTGGCGGTGGTGGAGCAGAGCGGGCCGGGAGGCTCTGCCTGTGCTCCGTGGGCAGCCGCCTGCGGGTGCCCTTGGCTCCGCGTTGCAGGATGGATGCGCTGCGGAAAGGCCAAGTCCTGCCCCAGCCTCGGCACTGCAGGGTGCTGCAGGCTTTCCAGGGAAGAAAACCCAAGATTTTCTGGTAAAAGCAAGCCCAACTTCCCTCTCCTTGGTTGCTTGAGGCTAGAGGTAAACAAGGTAGGGCAGCATCCAAGCCTCCCTTGCCCCTGAGAGCAGCGCACGGCACAAACGCGCGTCCCCAGGGCGCTCCGTTTTCCACACAAAACAGTTAACGGGGCCGTCGCCGAGCAGGGCTGCTCCCAGCTGCAGAGACTCCGCTCTGGGTTTTTCTGCAGCGTTTTCTTCCCTCTCCACAAGCAGGAAGCGTCCCGGGCTCCCGGCGCGGCGGGAACCGGCGCTGGGTGCCCGCGGGCCGCGCGGCCCCGGCAGAGGGTGCTGTGTCTCCACCGCCCGCCCGCGCGCTCCAGCTGTTTGGCACTTGCCCGGCCCCGCGTGCATGATGTTTGTAAGAGCTCGGGCATGTCCATTTGGTTCCCATCTCTCCAGTGCCACCCCCGGCATCCAGGCCAGGTTCTGCTGTCACTGGGGAACGGTCTTAATTCACAGGAAATCGGAGAGAGTTTAATTGTTTTCTCCTCTCTCTCTCTCTCTCTTTTTTTTTTTCCCATGCAGCTGAACAAAAGGTTCATCCTCAGTTTTCTCCATGCCCATGGGAAGCTGTTTACCAGGATTGGGTAAGTGTGCAGGATGTTTATTTTATTTTCCTACATTACAAGTCTTTTTGGAATTTAATATTGTTAGCAACTAAGCTGTGTTTGGAGCTGAGGGCACAGGGTGTGAATTCTTGCAGGCCTAGCCTCCTGCTTCCTATTCTCCTTACCCGCCCTGCGCTCCGTGCTGGAGGTGCTTGGGGCTCTTTTTGCCCCCACCTCGTGTCCCGATCCCGCTCGTGCCCTGGGACCCTCTGGCAGCAGCTGAGCTTGGCCACTGTCATGTGCACAGGAGGGCCTCGAGGCCGTTTCCTCTCTCTCCCATGCCCTATCCACACTCCTTCCTCCCGACATTCCCTTTTTCCTTCTCCTCTCCCCTTGCCCCACTCGTACCCTGTAGGGTGGTGGCTCTGGGGGTGCCTCGGTGGCTGCTGCCCACGAGGAGCACGAAGCCATCGGGACAAAACCATGCAGTGGCCGGGAGCCGCCGTGCGGAGCGTGTCCCGACGCGCCGTGCCCTGGGGATCCGTGCTGCCATGTCGGCGAAAACCTCGGAGCCGAGAGCCGCCCTGGCTGCGGGAACTGCTCTGTGCAAAGCCCCCCTGGCAATGCCTGTCCTAAAATAACTGAGGAGATCTCCCTGAAGCTAAAGTGAGGCTGATTCAGGCCTGGGCTGTTGGCGCGAGACCTCCCCCGGGTGCACACGCGGTCCGCGCTCCCGCTGCAGCCGCGGCGCTCCCTGCTCCACCTGCCCTTGTCCCGGGAGCAGCTCCGCTGGCCCCTTCCATCTCTCGTGGGATTTTCATGGCACAGGGAAGGGTTGAGACACCTTTTCCAGCACACTTGGGCAAAAGCGGTGCAGACACCGAGTGGCATCTTGTCCCAGCAACTGCTGGGCTCTTGTGACTCGGGCGTGCAGCTCCCTGCCTGGGTCAGGGCTCATCCTCCCTCGCTCCTTGCAGAGAAGGAGCCTGGCGGAGCGGGAGGCCGAGGAGCAGCCTAGGGTGCCAGCGAAAGCCTTGGCCCTTGCCATGTTACACAGGCCAGGCAGGAGTGGCATTTGCTTCCCGTTGGGCCCTCCGTGGAGCAGTGGAAAGCAGGAGACGAGCCGGCCAACTTGTTGATGGTCTGGGCCTCCGAGGGAGCGCGGCGGAGCGCGGCGCTCGCTGCCAGCGCCGCGCGCTCCGCCTGAGTCACAAGGCACCGATTATCTGATTGTGGGCAGCAGGCTGGCCCGGCGCGAGGACGCGGAACTGGATGTCCTCCTGCCTGCAGGGAGAAAGGGAGCGGGGCCGCCGCGAGCCCCGCGGGCTGCGCGAGGGAGGGCAGAGCACGCAGGGAGCTGCCGGGCCGCGCTCCGGCTTGGCCGCGGGCCAGCAAGGGGATTAATGGGGATGTTGCAGTGATTGCTTGCACATTTGGCTCCTGAGACTTTTGTGAAATTAAGATGCAGTTTTTGAGGCCGTTGCTTCCCAGGACAGTCATTTAGAAAAGCCGAGTATGTTTAATAGCAGAATATCCCCTGAAGTGCTTAGAAAGGAACTAGAAACTAATACCATGACACAGGAAGAGAAATCGTCCAGCCCTGCTAAACAACTTCCGTGCTTGAAATAGGTAAAGGGTGAGGAATAGTTTAGTCCACCTTGGGCAGGATCTCCAGACATTTATCTGTTTTGGGGGAAAAAAGACAGCGGGGAAAGGGCACGGAAGAGATGATGTTGTCCTAATTAGCCTCTTTGGCTCCTAACCCACAGGTAAGCAATTTATTAAAAGCTTCCGCCCGGCTCCTGACCTGTTGGTTTGGAGCTCAGTGGGGTTACCGCGCGCAGCGCCAGATGTGCTGCCGCAGCAAAGCACAGCTGGCGGGGCGAGGACGCCTCGCTCCTCGCGCTGTTACTCCGTGGCGGTAACGTCCAGCTCCCGGCTAACAACGCGCCCAGCAAAGGGCTCCTCTCTCCCCGGCGTCCTCTCGGCCCTAGGAGGATGTTGCCGGGTGTGTTGGATGTGCTCTGAGATCTCACAAAATCAAGAAGTCTTCAGAAACCTTCAGTTTGCTCCAATTCCCTGGTTGTGCCCCAGATCCAGGCGCGTTGCCTCTCCAAGGGGGAGCGGTGGTTTTGCACTAACACAGGCTCCGTTCTGCGCAGACCAGGGGGGTCTGTTCCCTGCAGCCTGGGCACAGGGTAACCCTGCTGCTGGGCAGGCCCTGTTGCTGAAAACCATCCATGAAATCAGGTTAAGAAGAAAGCCATTTCTGTCTTTAAAAATAGAGCCTCTTACTGCCCTGAAAGTCTGTTGGGGAAGCCCAGCAGAATTGCCCATGCGGGTTACCAGAAGTGGCTTTCTAATCCAGGCTGTAGCGTGCTGGTATCACAAGATCTGAATCCCTCGGGGGAGATAGAGGAAATTGCTATGGAGGCCCCTGAGGTTGGTGGCCCCGGCTCTGCGTGTCCTGCCCGCTGCAGGTTCTGGCTCTCCCCTGCTCGCGGTGTCACCGAGCAGTGACGCTCTTGCTGGGTCTGGCTGTGGCTTTTTGAGGAGGGACACCGCGAGCTCAGCAGGGGAGGCAGTGGGACAGGAGGACTTTGCTGTCACTAGGCTGCAGGTTTTTAACAGCTGCTTGGTTAAAAAGTTGCCTTTGTGGGACACAAGGAGAGGGATCTTTTGGCAGAGCTGTTGTGGGCAGCCTCATAAAAAAGGCACAGTCGTTTTCACCATTTAACCATGTTCTTCTTTGCAGCCGGTTCAGTTTTTGACCCCTCTTGGAAGATTGCTGAGGACGCAGCAGCGTCCTGAGGAGTAACCTCAGCTCATTCCCACAGGGATGCCATAAGAAGTGCGGGATAAACATTCCCATTTCCCGGGTTGCGCTGAGGGCTGTGGCGTTGACAGGTCACCCCGCGCGCAGCGGCGGCGCCGCGGAGCGATGGCAGCCGCAGCGTTGACACAAGCAGCAGCCAGGGGAGGCCGGGCACCAGTCTGCGCAGGACACGCACGTCCCTTTGCCATGGGCAACTCCGAGTGATGAGATTTGGGAGCCCAACTGCAGCGCCGGGGAATGCGTAGCCAGGGGGCTGGTGCTCTGAGTCCCCTCCTGCCGCGTGAGCCTGCGGGCCGCGCGCTGCCGCGGAGGAAACGCGCCAGGATTGCCACATCCGCAATGTGGCACCAGTGTGTGCAGTTTGCTACGGCCTGCCCTTCTTGGGAGTCCCATGGGCTGCGCCTGGTCCAAGCGAGCTGCTGGCCTCCTGGCACCCTTCCCAGATTGGTAGAAGTCAGTAGAAAAAAATGGTTGGTCAGAAATGACTCATAAAGGCCGTGTTTTCCTGCCAGAGGAATGCTGCCTGTCAGTGACAACGCAATCCCTCACGGAGGAAGGCTTCAGCCGTCTCCCTCGCGCCGCCTGCACCTTCGCTCCCGAGGCGGCGGCTTCCCGCGGCTCCGGGATGGGCGGCAGCGGCCCCGGCGCCGCGGGGGTGCCCGGGAGCGCGGGGCGCAGCGCGCGCTCTGCAGCCCGTCTCTCTGTGTGCAGGATGGAGACGTTCCCCGCCGTGGCCGAGGAGGTGCTCCGGGAGTTCCAGGTGCTGCTGCAGCACAGCCCGCCGCCCATCGGGAGCACCCGCATGCTGCAGCTCGTGGCCATCAACATGTTCGCGGTGCACAACGCCCAGCCCAGAGGTACCGCGTGCCACGGCGCTTCCTTCGCGCGCTCGACGTGTTGGCGGAGGGTGGTGGCACTTGCACGGGCCGGGGAGCAGGGCCTGGATGTGTGAGGGTGGCTGTGTGCGCGTGGTGACAAAGGGACCTCGGCTGGGTGAGGTGGGCGGCGCAGAGGAGGCACCACAGCTCCCTGGGGCCTGAGTCATCATCTGCGAAGGCCGCAGCTCGTGGCTCTTCCTGGCGTTTAGCTCGGGCCCTGCTCAGCGCCTGCTCCGGGAGCATCCCGGAGGCACCGTCCCATGGGGAATGCTGCTGCCCGGGGCTGCCCGGCGCCTTTGCAAGGTGATGTGCTGGGAGATGCTGCTCTCTGCAAAGCCCTTCTGGAGGCTCTGCCTCGAGTTAAGGCCCCTAGAGAGCAAAGCAGACAGAGTATCAATCAGTAGAGATGACCCCAAAATGGAATCTCTGCCACTGAGCTCAAAACAACTTCCAGGGCACAATATTTTGCCCCTGCTACCCCTCCACACAAGCACAGGGGCAGGTGCCCAGGTCTTCGGAGCTGCTCCTTGGGCAGCTTGGACACAGTTTGGAAGCAGGGATGGGGCTGCCCTCCCTGCTTGGCAGGAAGCGGCATCTCCCATGCCAGTTGCTTGGAATTGAGATTCCAAAGATGGAGCCCTCTGCCTGGCTGGGGAATTCCAGCCCAAGCCGTGATGTGGGCAAAGGGGCTGTGCCCCGAGAGCCCCCGGGGCAGGTTTCTCCCTCGCGAGCCAGTTGGCCGCTCGCAGGCCCCATCCTCTTGCCCCACGGATCCCCTGCGCCGGCCGCGGGTCCCGTTAGCGAGCAGCCCTCCTGCCAGGTGCCAGGAAGCTGGGAAGCGCTCTGGGATGATGAGCAACTGCCTCTGCGCAGCCCCCGTGCGTGTGTGAGTAACCGAGTCTGCTGCAGGCAGGAGGGGGTGGCCAAGAGGACGGTTTGTGTGAGCTGTGCAGCAAGCCCCAGTGGCAGGGCTGGATCCATTCCCGGCTCTCAGACCACTGGCCTCTGCTTTTCCATCCGGAACCGCGTTGTTGGCCGTCCGCGCGAGTGTCAGAAAGGGAGCGCTTTGCATCTCGTGTGAAATACAAGTACTCGTGGGGCTTCCCGTGTCCTGCGTGAGGAGCTGCCGGCTGCTCCCAGCTCTGAGATCTCTGGAGGGAGCCAGACCGGGGCCCCGCCAGAGCCCCACGGCTGCGCGTGGAGCGGCTGGAGGTGCCACCAAGCGCCCTGGGGTGGGCTGCCAGCCTGCTCGTCACCTGCTGCCCACGGAGCCCCTAAAGGGTTTGTTTCTCTGGAGGTTTCTTGCTCTGGTGAGCCCTCAGCGTCCCTCCGGGTGCTGCTGGCCGAGCAGACGCCGCTGTCGGTGGGTACCCGGTTGGGCCCGAGGTGCTGGCAGAGCCCGGGCTCGGTGCGGGCAGCGCCATGTCGACCTGGGGGCTGCTGCAAAGCAAAGGGCCCGGGGATGCAAACGTGCACGGGGACGTTTGCTAAGTTGTTACCGGGTGCCCATCGTGGGCTGCCCGGGGCTCGCTCCGTGCGGCCGGCAGGAAGGGGCCTGGTGCCTTTCCCAGCCCGTGAGTCCCCTTCGTGGGCATGTGGGCGCCCTCCAGAGATCCCCTCCCACCGTGATCCCGGAGCGCGGCCGTGTCCGACCTGCGTCGCCAGCTCCAGCAGCAGGAGCAGAGCCGGGGGCCGGCGGCACAGCGGGACGCGCTCCTGGGAGCCTCTTTTCCCTGCCCGCCGTTGATCCCGTCGGGTCGTTCCCTCCCTTCTCTCCCAGGTGGCTGGAGACCCGGCAGCTCCCGGGCAGCCTTCGGCCTCGCTCGCTCACCCCGTGTCTGCTGCCTGGTGACTTCCTTGCGCTGGGAGCAGCGGTGTGCGCAGTTGCGGGGTGATGTTGCAAGTGGACGGGTTTGGACTCGGGGAATTTTTACCTAATTTATTGCCCGTTAACACAACCTTCTAATCACTAGGCCATGTATTGAGAAAAAAGAGAACATAAATAATCAAACACTAACGTAAACACCCTTCCTCCCCTTCCCCAGGCTCGACTTAAGCCAAACACCTATCCTAGCCCCTTCCTGATCCCATCTTTCCCTGTTTGCACTGCGGATGACACTCGGCGTGTCCCTGTTCCGTGCGTGGGGCAGTGCGGGAGGTTGGTGTCGTGCACGTTGGTGCTTTCTCCTCCTTTCTTACGCATTTTCCTCGGCTCTGGCATGGGTCCGTTTGGCCCCCTCGTTGCCTCAAGAAGGTGCAAAAGGGAAAAACTTGGTGCAGTCCTTGGAGCTGTGGTTCAAGGAAAGCCCGCGCGCAGGAGGGACGGATGCAGGCGGCTGCATCCCGCTCTCCATCGCTGCATCCCGCTCTCCATCGCTGCATCCCGCTCTCCATCCCGGGATGGCTGTGACCACCAGGGCCATCCTGGCTCTGGCTGGGCGGGCCTGTGGCGGGGTGGCCCTTTTAACAGTTTGGTAGCCATCTGCACCGTCAACTTGCAGAGGAGTTTGGATCCCTTTATCCCGACCACAAACACTCCAAGAATTTTAATTTTTTTTTAATTCTGTAATTTGGGGAAATAAAACTCTGGTTTCTGAAAAGACTAATTGAAGCCGTGCTTGCGGCAGGGGCATCTCGGTGAGGGGAGAGAGAGAAACCCCCTCCCAGCCCATCTGTGCCCAATTTACTCCGATCTGGCCTCTCTGAGGCTTTTTTTTTTCTTTCTCTCTCTCTTTAATAATTTGTTTTATAATTCCTGGAATCAAACCCATCTCAGACACACTGTTTTATTTTACTGTATTATTGGATTATACTTCCTATAAATCACTGGATGTTATTCATAGGCCACCACCAGAATAACTTCCCCTCTCCCCCCGACGGGCCCGCATTCCTCCCCAGCGCGCCCCGAAGTGGGGGCGCAGCGCGGGGCGCCCTGGAGACGCTTCCCGGAAATCCCAGCCCCTTCTCCCGGCCGCGGGCGCGCGGCAGCGGGCGGCAGCACCTGGATGCCTTCTGGCCCGCGGGGTCCTGTCGCTGGGGCCGCGCGGGGTTTGGGAGGAGGTCGGCCCTAGGCGGGAGGGGAGGGGGGCTGCCATATGTGCATCCTCAGCACATGGAGAGGATGGAGCGCGTCCCGCGGGGCCGAGCAGCGCCGGGGCACGGAGCGCGCCGGAGGAGGAGGAGGAGGAAGGAGCCGGCGGCCTCGCTCCGAGCGGGAGGCCGTTTCGGCAGGGCCCCCTGGACCAGCTGCCGAATGAGGGGAGAAACCTGCTCCGCGAGCCGGGCCGCCGGGCGAGGAGGCCTCGGGGAAGGCAACCGGGCCGCGCGCCCCTTCGCGGCTCTCCCGGCTCTGTCGGCACAAGCGGAACGAGCTCTGGATTTCCGTGCTAGGAAGTGCTGGTGCAGCGAGGGGCGGCTCTGCCCGCTCGCTGCTGCAGCCTCGAGCAGTGTGTGCTCGACACAGAGATGTGCTGCGAGGTGGCAAGTGTCCCCCGACCGCAGCGGCGTTTGCTCGTGAGCAACCTGCTGCGTGCAGACCTGCTGCAGCGGGGCTCATCGTGCCAAAGGCTCCTCCAGGAGGATTCCCCAGCGTGGTGCAAGGCAACCGCAGCTCCTCGGCGGGAGCAACCCCCGGGCTTTTCTTCCCGCTCTTCCCATGGAAGACGGCAGCCCGTGCTTGGGAAGCGCCCGGCCTCGCGCAGCTCCGCGTTGCCGGCCGCAGCTGCAAGCCGAAGCGCGAGCCCTTAAAATATCCCCAGAGCCGTTGCAAACCCGGTGGCCGCTGCCCTTGGCGGCAGGACCAGGCCCCTGCGCTGACCAGCGCCGCGTTGCTCGCTCAGTTTCCCACGCGGACCCGGCAGAACTAACCGCGGGGCCAGAAAAAGCCTCGCCTGGAAGTATTTTCTACCTTGCTGATGCGGCCGCACCTCGATGGCTTCTCATGCGGCTCGTAACCACATCTTGCGTGCTGGAGCAGACAAAAGGTGCTGGGAGTGGAACCCAAGAGAGTCCAGTGCATTTGAGTTTAAAAATAAAGCAGTGTTGTGGACTGCTGCATTGGTTTAGCGGAGTTTTAAAATTAGGTTCAAAACGAGGCCTAATAAACCTCAGGCTGTAGATAACAAAAGCAGCAACTCGATCTTCCCCTGTCTGCGGAGCGGAGCAGAGCCCTTTCCTCCTCCTGCGCCTTTTTGCGTGGTCAGAGGCCAAGTCCAGCTGGCTCGGGGGGAGCAGCAGCTCCACGGTTTGCAGCCGCCCTGTGCAAGGGACACGTGTGCCATGAAAGGGCTGTGCCCGGGCACGCGGGGCTCCCTGCGGCGCCGTGAGCCGTCACCCAGCGCTTGGGGACGGAGCTGGCTACACGGGGTGGACAACGTGCTCCCCAGCCCCGTGTTTGGAGAAACTAGTCATTCCCTTCACCCTTCTCATTGCTGCTCTTCTCAGCCGCTTCAGGGGGGAGGTTTTTAGGCAGGGTGAAGCGCGGGGGGCTGTGACCCGCTCTAAGGCCTTGTCCATCCTTCCCCCTGCAGGGTGGCTTGCATGGTTGTCACCCTGCGGGTTGTCCCCTCTGTCACAAGCAGCTCCCCGTGCCTCATTACCCGTCCAAAGTGCCTGCCTTTACACTCGGGCCATGCCCGGCCGCAGCACTAGGCGCTGGGTGACCCGCTGGGCCCGGGCACAGCTCGGAGCAGGACACGGGGACAGGAACGGCGCCCGGGGGGTGACACCTGCATTGCTCATCCCGGCATCGCGTGCGGTTTCCGCCGCCGCGCCGGCCCTTCCTCCCGCTGCCGGGGGACACGCACGGGGCCGGAGGTGGCAGCCGACCCTCCGGCTCGAGCTGGGAACGCTGGAGGTTGGCACGGGCGCTGGGAACGGCAGGCGCCTTTCCTTTCGGGGAAGGAAGCTGTCTCGGACTTGAGACACATCAGCAGAGTTCAGGTAAAAAGCTTTGGCCCAGACGTGTCTCTCTTTTGGGCTCTTGAGGCTGGTGGCAGCAATGTTTAGACCAAAGTCTTCCTTTGCTTATTCCCCTCTGTTTCCTGTTTAAAAGGCAGATTGTCACATATTTGGGGATTTATTTACCGTAATTGGAGTTATTTTCCTGGCTGCTGGCTTCTGCCCTCTGATGCAAGACTCCGGAGCGAAACGGGTGTCCAGAAAGCCATGTGACTTTTTTTCCCCTTGCCACAAGTGCCAGCGGGAGATGCAATAATCACTGCGCTGCAGGGAATTTCCACTTGCAGTTCAGGTTTCTGAAATCTAGACGCTGGCTTCGGAGGCCAGCGATGGAGCGGGGCTTTGTGGCAGGGAAGGGGAAGGTTTCCAGCGCGCGCTGCTGTGTCAGACTCTCCAGCGTTCCCTCCCCTGCGGTCCCCGTGGCGCAGAGCTCCCCGAGGGCTCCTGCCCGGCACACGAGCACGTCCTCACGGCCGTCCCGGCGCGTGGGGTGGTACCGGGATCTCATTTCAGGGCAGCAAACAGAGGGAGATGGTTTGTCCTCCCCGCGCTAGAGCCCGTGCTGCGGCGCAGCGGGACAAAACCACAAGAAACGGCGTCGCGGTGGGAAACGAGAGGCAGGAAACGGGGCATGAAGTGTGAAGCGGGGCAGGAGGTGCCACCTTGGGCGCGTGGAGGTGCCAGGTAGCGAGGACGAGGGTGCCCCAGGTGCAGCGGTTCTGCTGGAGCTCTGCACGCTTGCACGGCGGCAGGAAATCCTCCCGCTTCTAAAGAGAAGTTTCTGCCTCTCGGGCTCTTTCATGTGCCTTGCACCTTCGATTTCCTCGTGCTTCTAAGCCGCACCGAGTCAATTACTGTATTTCTGCCTAATTCTCGGAGAGAACGTTGTGCAATTAGGCTAATTATGGTGCTTTGTGAAGTTGTAAAGCTCTCCGTTGAGCTCGCGGGGCTGTTCCGTCGCGTGCCAGGCGCAGCGAGGAGGGCGGCGCGCGCTGGGGTGCAGCCTGCGGCCTCGGGGCCGCTGCCCCCTTCTTGCCCGCGGCCTCGTGCCCCGGCGCCGGGGCTAGCGTGACCGCAGGGCTGGCACGCGGGGAGGCCGCGGGGGACGGGCCGGCCTTGGCGCTCGTCCCCGAGGGTGGCCCTGGGGCTCGACGCGAGCTCCCCGCGCGAGGGGTCGTCGCGTAAGAGAGCGGCCAAACCCCGCGAGCGCCAGGCCCGGAGCCGCCGCCGCCGCCGCGCGTCGCCCGCGGTGCCGCGCGCGCCGCTCCCTCCGCGCAGGCGCTGCCGCCGCCGGGCCGAGACGCGGCGCAGCTGGTGCGAGGCCCTGGCAGCGCGCGGAGCTGCCGTCCGCCGGGGTTTACTGCTGTCTACGTTGAAACACGGCTTGGGAGGGGGCTCGTGGCACCGCGCCAGTCCCCGCTCGCCGGGCCCGCTCGCTCCTCTCTCCTCCTCCCGCTCCCTCCATGCTTTAAAGTCACATTTCCAGGCCAGACATAGAATTAATCTCTGGGCACTTCACATTGCTGGCAGCGCAAAGCAGGATGTGGGATCTTTTTTTCTCTCTCTCTGCGTCTTGGCTGACTTTTTTACCTCTCGAAGAATTTGGAAGGGCCGTGAGATTCCCCCCGCCCCCCCTCGCCTCGGTGCCGTGCAGTTTTTCAGCACGCTGATCACCCTGCTGTGGCTTCACCCTAATAGATTTCATATGCTGACACAGTTGACATCAGTACCAAACTATTTTACATGTGATCTGGTGTATTTCCTGAGGAAATCTGCAAGATATTTATTAAGAACTAATAAAATAAACCTCTCCATGAGCTTTTAGGTAGTTTTCAATTTTTCATGTCTCTCTCGTTTCCTCTTATCAATGAGTTTCTATTTTCTCCCTCCTCTCCGACCATTGCAAAAAGGAAACAAAAATAAATGTTTTAAACCGTTCCTGAATGGACACTGGGAATATTTCTGTAGTGATGTATTAGCAAAGTCGTATTTTTAGTGCTGTATTGTCAGGACTAAAAATATCCCGCTGCAGTGCATCCTTTTTATAGGGCTTTGTGTGTGCGTCGAGCGCGGCGCAGCCTTGCAGCGGCGCGCGGGGCCGGTGCGCACGGCGCTGCGGCCGCGCTCCCCCTGCAGCTGGCCTCCATTAGGCCTCCAAAATTAAAGTAATCCTGGTTAAGGAAGGAAAATTAATCAATCCGGCAGGGCCGGCTGTCCCGGCTGAGCCCGGATACCTGCGCGGCTGCGAGGGACCCGGGCAGCCCCAGTGTTCGCCGGGAGGGCCGGCTCCGGGATCGCGGCTGCTTTTCCAGGCTCGGGAAGCCCCGGGGGGGTCACGCTGCCTGTCGGGAATGCACAGGGAGCCTCCGTAATTCCCGTTCGTGAGGGCGTTCGGGCCTTTCTGCTGCTCCGCGGCCCTGTCTCCTTCCATTAACCGCGTAGGGAAGCGAAGGGCAGGGCCGGGCCCAGTCCCGCCTCTTCCCAAGGTGTCCCCCCTGCGGGGCCATCTCCGAGCACGGGGCCGGTTCCCGGTGCGGAGGCTCCGTGTGGGCCGCGTCGCGGCGCCCGCGCTCACCCCCTCGGAGCCGCTCGGCGTCGGAGCGCGCGGGGCCGGGCCGGCCGCACGGCCGCAGCCGGCAGCTTCCTGTCGAGCGCTGCAGCGAAAGCAGTAATTAGGGCCCGTAAAAATTTTATTTTATTAGCGAGAAGTGTTGGTGGGT
This sequence comes from Tinamus guttatus, assembly GCF_059628265.1. Taxonomy (NCBI): domain Eukaryota; kingdom Metazoa; phylum Chordata; class Aves; order Tinamiformes; family Tinamidae; genus Tinamus; species Tinamus guttatus. The sequence goes on from NW_028288890.1 coordinate 405,509, forward strand.
AATTGGCCATAATTTGAACCCGGCCAGATTGGAGATTAATAAGAAAAATAAAAAATAAATAAATCACAGCACTCTTTTTACCCAGAGCTGCAGGGCCGTTAGCTGCGAGCCCGCGCGCGGTGCCCGTCCTTGAGGGTGTTTGCCACTGGCATTGGAAGAAAGGAAACCTTGTTTTCCAAGAACTCTGCTCTTTCTCAGCTTGATAAGCATTTGAAATAAAAGCAGCACAATTGGAATTGGCAGAGCATCCTCATTCTTTTGTCTGTCTGTTTATTTTTTTCCCCTCATCCCTCGACATGTGCGCTGCAGCCCACGGCTCCCGCACCCCGCGGGACCGCGGGCCCGGGGCTCGCGCCAGCCGCTGCCCACCCCCAGCCTGGCCCTTTGGAGCCGGGCAGAGCCCGCGGGTTCCGGCTCCGCTCCCAGCCCGATTCCTGGCTCCGCTCCAAGCCCGGCCGCCTCCTCGGGTCACTTAGGTACCGCACAGAGCGTCTTTGCAGCCCGTTTTGGTCCCCTGCTTAGCTCAGAGCTACGGGTTCCTCCTGCGCCTCGGAGCAGCGCTTTTGGGCCCGATCTGCACTGATTATTTGGGTATTTTGTGTGGCGCCGGAGCCTTTCGGTATCCAGGATGATGCGCGCGCATCCCGCGCGCTCCCGGCCGGCGCCGGTGCCGGGATTGGTGAACGAACGGATCCAGTGAGTGCGGCCGGCGGAGCCGAGCCCCTGCGCACATGTCACGCTAGGTTAGCGCCGCTGGAAGCAGCCCGGGGAGCTGCTTCAGGTTACTAGTCCTGGTTTTCGCTCGGGACAAGGCTCCGGGGTGTTACTTCAGGTTAGTAGTGCTTGTTTTCGCTTGGCAGCCCGGCCTGGAACCCGGTGTGGCTGCTTCCCGAGGAATATTTTTGGTTTGAAAAGCGAAGGTCAGCAGTTCGCGCGCGCCGCGCGCGCCGCCAGCTCTGTGGTTCGCCGGGTGCCACCGGGCCAGCAGCGCTCGAAACGCCGATCAATCGATCCGCAACGGGACCAAACCACGAGCAGCGGGGGCTGCCAGATAAAACTCCCCGTCTCGCCCCATTTTCCCCACCCAAAGTGTCTTTCTGCCCATATCCCCTTTCTCGCCGCCCGTCTCCCTCCCTCCCTCTCGGCTGTGTATTGGACTTTTTGTCTATCTTTTTCCATCTCTCTGTCTCTTTTCATAACAGTTTTTAATAATGTTTTAGTTAGTTCCAGCCTTTTCCCTCAATGGATCCCATTGGAAAATGCATTTGAAAGGAAACAGTTATACACTTCCCTTCCTTTGAAACTCTGCTGGCACCTTTTCCAGTGCAGTAAACCATACAACATGGATTTTCAAAGTTTCCAAACACAGACATGCTGGCGTTAAATTTATGAAAAAATATTTTATTCGGCTGTATAGTAACTCTGAGTCTCCGAGCTGCTGGTCACAGTGAAACCGAAGCTCGCCTTGGAACTGCAGCAGGTTTCCAAATCCCTGCAGGAAATGTAGCGGCGCGGGCTGCAGGGGAGCGCGGCTTTCCCGGGAGGCGGCGTAGCGGGAAGGGAAGGGGCAGCTCCCGGGAATTCTGCCGCTTTTCCCTGCACACGGGCAGCGCTGGGAATGGTGCAGCCCCGGTAGCAGTGGGGAACTTGACGGTCGTGCCAATCCCGCCTCAAATCACGGGGGAGAAGAGGAATTTGGCATAAAAGCATGGAGCCGTGTGCTTGTTAGCGAAGGCAGGAGGTTAATGCTCTTTGGTTGCTCTGGGCTGAGTCCCGAGGCAGAGGGGCTCGAGGAATCCGTGCGCAGGCCGTGCTGCGCGTGGGGACCCAAGGTCCAGCTCCCTGCAAGTCCTTGGAGCACCGAGATCCTGTTTTCTAATATCAGGGCTCGGATGTTCAGCTTCCTGCAAGGGTTTTGCTGCGCGCTGTGGCTTTGCGCCCATGGTTTCAGCGGGGAGTTGCTCGCTCCACACCCGAGAAGCTCCTTGGCGCGGCACTGCTCGGAGCGGCCGTTTCCCAGATCTCCAGATTTCCCCCATCCATGGCCAGGGCAGCCGGCCGGGTCCTCGGGGCCGTCGCGAGGGCTCCTTGCCCAGCAGAGGTGGCATCGCAGCCTGTGCTCAGCGAAACCTCCCCGCGTTTGGGATGCATTTATTGCAGATCAGGCGGCCTGCTGGGGCAGGCAGGATGGGGATGTGGCAGGAAGATCCTAGACTCGCTTTTCTTGTTGTCCTTTAGCTTGTAAAATGCCCTTCCCTTCATGCAGGAGCTTCCTGAGAAGTCCCTGGTCAAGTTTTATCATCATGCTCAGGGCTGTATGAAATGAGGGAAGAGCCAGGAGCTTCAGTCCCCCAAACTTGGTAGCGCAAACTCACAAGTTTCTGCTTTAAAACGTCTCAGCTTTGGACATCTTTCTGCATAGTATCTCTTGAGTGTGCAGATGGGGAACTGAGCCTGTAAATTATAGGTTTTCTGGGTTTTTATTTCGTGCTCGCTTTGAGATATGAAGCTGGAGTCCTAAAATCGCAGTCTGTCATGAGTTGCACTTGTTTGTTTCCAAAGCAGAGCTCCCATTAGCTGCAGTTGTGGTTGCTCAGCGCCTGTAAATCTAATTCTGTCCGCATCCCTGTGGCCAGCAGTGAGCGAGGGACAGGCAGATCCCGACCACGTGAGTTAAATGTGGTTGAAGTGACTTCAGGATCTCCCTGGAAGCTTGTGACCAAGGCAAGAACTGAGTCGAGTTTTCCAGGAGAGCCACCCTTTAATCCACAAAACGCCGGTGCTTCCTGCAGGCTGCAACCTCGCCGAGCCCGTGCGTGTTCCAGCACATCGGGAGGTCCCGCAGGAGACCTTTCCCATCCCACACCAGCAGAAATGACATCTTAGAGGGTGAAAAAGGTCGTGCGTTGTTAGGAACAGCCTTGCGAAGCGCAAGCAGGACGGAGTTAACTCGAATTTGCATCGGCAGCTCTAAATCTGCTCAATCCCAACCTCCGCGCGCTCGCCTTCGCGTTCTTCTCGCATAACTGGCGTGTGCGTAATCCCCATTGTAGCTGGAAAAGCGAGCGGCCCCGTCGGACGAGGCTGACCTCATCCGGGATCCGCAGCCCGCTGGCGCTGGGCGCGCGACGCTCCCGCCGCCGCCGATCGCGCGGGGCCGCTCCGAGCGGGATCCGCGGGCCGCGCCAGCGCCCCGGCTCCGCGCGGACAGCCTGGATGCTGCGATATCATCTCGCTCGGGCTCCTTTGGCCCCCTTCTCTGTCTCTTCCCTCCGCGCTGGCTCTCCCGGGTCGCTTCCCTCCGCTCGCGCGCGTTGCAGCGGGATTCGCCGGCTGCCGCTCGGGATGCAGCGCGACGGGACGGCCGCTCCTCACGCAGAATTCCCTTTGGCAAAGCAGGGGTGGCTGAAAGGCGCTCCCAGGCCCCGCAGCGACTCCCCTGCCAAATTTCTGCTCTCTGCTGCGACGTGTGAAGGTGCTAGGGATTTCGCTGAAATGGCCGAAGAATTTTTAGCTCAAGAAGAACAATGTATTTTCCCTAACCTCATTCTGGCAAATGCCCGAACCTTTCTAGATGAAATTTTCCCAATAAATTCAGCTCGAGGAAAGCTTTTGGCATGGAGGCCTACAGCCTAAATGGTTAAAGTTTGGCAAAGCCGCTAGGAGCTAAAAACAGGGTCTTAGAGCGGAAAGTGTTAGCTAAGGGGCTCTGCAGGCACCCATGCCCCTGTGGCAGCGGTGGCTCCGTGTTGGGGGTGACACCAGCGGGTGACAGGCTCCGGCGGTGGCCGCGGGGCTGGGGAGGGAGCTCAGGCCTGGGGGCATTTGCTGCCTCCCTGGAAGGGGCAAAGCTGCCTGGAGGGGGGGCACGGGTTCTGCTTTGGGTTTTGGCACGTGCTTTGCGAGCTGACAGGCGTCCTGCTCCCCCAGGAAGCTGCGAAGGGAGGGCAGCAGGCGGGGGAACGCGCTGCGACGGAGGCTCCCCGCGTTGCTCCGCGGGCGCCTCCTCTCCTTGGCGCGAAGCCCTCGCGGAGCTTCGTCTGCCCCCAGCCCCGTGCCCGGGGTCTGGCTCCTCAGCGGCCCTTCTGGGCTTGAGCATCCGCGCTCCGGCCCCGCAGTTCCCGTATTCCAGGAGGGATGAGGTCGCTGCGTAGCCTGGGGGAGGCTCTCGAGGGCTTCCTTGCAGCAAGATCGCCCGCACCATCCAGCCATTCCGCAGCGTGTTTAATTCCTCCCTGTGTTTCCATCGTCCCTATTTTCCTCCTCTTCTGCCGTGCCCTGCTTGCCTTTGGCCCTTTTGCCATCAGCTTCCCCGCGCATCCCGGCGCGCTGTTCCCTCCTTGGGAAGATCCGTGCGCGTGCAGACGAGCCACCCTGCCAGCTTGGAGGGACGTCCTGTCACACTCGCTAGCCCGGAGTTGTGTCCGTTGGGATTCGCCAGCCTTTTGGCTTCCACACGGGTCGAGGCCGCGTTGCCATCAGGCGTTGGCAGCAGAACCAGCAGCTCCGGGGACAGAGCCTTGGGGCTAGCGAAGATTTTGCTGCATCTGAGCTGCAAGTCCTAGCGGCGGCTTCCCCCTTGGAGCGGATCTGATGGATGCGCTGCTGGAAAATACCAGCGTTTTGGTGGCTCTCCAGGCTTTGCCAGCGCTGATGAGCGCGGGGATGCGCTCGGCCCCAGCTGGGCTGCTTTGGCCGCTCGGAGCTGGCGAGTCCAGGTAGCCAAAGCTGCGATGCAGGTGCTGCCCCGGCCGGGAGGAGCCTTTCTGCCACCGTGCGAGGTGACACGTGGCCAAAAGTGACTCCTGCAGCCTTGCTGGGGCCATGGACTGCAGGCCGGGATCCCGGCGGTGCCGGCTGGGTCAGGAACGCCACGCGCGGAGGGCTCCGGAGCGCTGCTCGGCGCAGGTGGAAACGGCTCCAATCTGTGTTTTGACTGATGGGTCTTTTCAGGAAATTTCTGAGAATAACATTTCTAAAAATGGCTGCTTCTTTCCACTGATATTTCCTGGAAGAGGCTGCAGTTAATTTTAAACCACTATCCTTTTCCCTTTTCGCAGTGGAAACGGCTCGGGGCTCGTCCTCAAGGCGAGCGGCGGTTCCTGCCGCGTCGGCCCGAGCGGCGCGGAGGAGCTCGCGGCGCTGCGCCTGCTCCCCACGGGAATGAAGAACCAGCTCTGCCGGAGCTTCCCAAAATCCCGCTCTTTGTCAGCGACTCCTGAGCAGCCCCGAGCGTGAGAGAAAGTCGCCCTTAAAACCCTCCCCTCGCCCGCCCTAGGGCTCTGCCGAGGCTGAGCCGGTGGCCGCCCCTGGCACACGGATGCGGATCCCAGGCGCGGATGCCGGGCAGCCCCGCGGTGCCGGGGAGAGCGCGGCTTCCTCTGCGGCTCTCGGGCAGGTTTTGCTGCTTCGGGTGGGAATATGTCATTAATTTTTATACCTTCCCCTGTAAACCGTCGACCCTTTTTATGATGTCATGAGGGATTCCTTAATTTTGCAGCTGCTTCCTGGTTACGTCAGAGAAGAGCCTCCCGTCCTCGAGCCCCGCGCTGCAGCCCAGGACGGCTGGAAACAAATGAAGTGTTGAATATCTAATGGCTTCCACAGGGAGAGCGGCTCCATCCTCCCCAGGCCCCCAGCATTCCTCACCTCCCGGCCTCCCTCCCTCCTCCCGCGGACAGGACCGGCTTTCAGCGCGGAGCAGAGGGAGCTCCCGGGCGGCTCCGGCACCTCGGGAACACGTGCGTGGAGTTGCCGTGTGCCAGCCGCTTCCACAGGGACACGCTGGGCTGGCGGATGGATCGAGGGCCGCGCTTCGGATGCGATTTTGGGAGGGATTGAGCGCTTGCACCGTGGGGTTTAGCAGGGCTGGGTCTGCTGCCCTGTTTGCTACCTGCAAATCTGCAGGCAGGGAGCATCCTCCCAGGAATGCTGGGGGCTATCCAGAGGGCTGGACGTGTTCCCACGCATGCGGGTGACTCGCCGGCTCCCATTGGGATCGCTGGGAGCGCCCGTGACTCACGGGGCTCGTTGGGGAAATGCCCCGCAGCTGAGAGCCCGTCCCCACGTCCCCGCCGCGGCTCCGGCCGCTCCGTATTCCCGTCGGGAGCTCACGCCACCTCCCCGTGGGCAGCCGGTGCCGCAGGGCCCGGCCGGCGCTTTGTCTGCCCGCGGGTGACTCACGGGCCGAGCACAAGAAGCCGCCTCCAGGTGGGAGCACTTGGAGGTGACCGGCCTGAATCACTCGTCCGTCTGCGCCGGGAGCTGCTGACACATCAGCCGGGCGCCTCCTGCGCCACCCCCGGCCCGGCCCGTCGTGTCACCTCCCCCGGCTGTCACGGAGACCCTCTCGATGGCCGTCACACACGGGGGACGGCAGGTAGGCGGCTCCAGCCGCTGCTCCCCAGGAGCAGAGCGGGTCCCCGGTGCCATCGGCGCGCGCCGGCACCGCTCCGGTCCCTGCAGCCGCTGGGGTTCGCCCAGGCCCAAACGGCCTCTCCGGAGTCATCCGCAGCCGGCTCCGCCGCGAGGCTCCGCTCCGGTTTTGCCGGAGCTGCCAGAGATCCGGCGCTGCTCTGGGTTAACCGGGCGCGTTTGCAGCGAGCGGAGCAGCCGGAGCCTCCGCGAGCCCCGAGGCCTCCGGCCCCGCGTGGCCCTCCCGGGATTTCCGGCCGCACGTGGCACTTGCGCCGTGGTGAGAAGCTTCCTCCAGCAAATGCCGCCATCGCCGGCGCTTTCCCATTCCCATTTCCTGCGGCTGGTCCCGTTGCCCTGAGAGCGCTTTGGCATGGCTGTTTTGCTCACCCTAGTGGGAGCGGGGATGTGTTTATCACTTTTCCTGGAGATTATCTGTTTAAGCACTCTCTGACAGTTACAATAACAAGGGCAGCGCGTTGTGTTTCCCAGCAAAAGGACACTCGCTGCTGAAAGATGTATAGCACTAATTAGAAATACATAACATCCGGCCACATGGCAGCCTTCTCCCGGCCGCTCCATTTCCTGCGCTCAGACGACTTTGACGACAGTTGGTTTATGTTTTCCATGAATATAATGTTCTCAGAGAAATACAAATTTCTCCCCGTTACAGAAGTCCCCGTTCGCTCCGGCTCTGTCTTCCCTCTCCCCGCGCGCCCCCCGGCTCCCCCTTCCTCGCGCCAGGTAGATTGATGACCGCCGAAAGCCGGGGTTGGATCGCGCTGCCGGGTGAGCCGGGCGGTGCGCGGGGCGCAGGTGGCCGCGGTGCAAAATCCCGGCTCGTCACGCGGGCCAATACCCGGCCGGAGCATCCCCCCTGCTTCCTGCATGCAAAGAGCCAGGAGGGCTCTGCCACTCGGAGCAGTTTTGCAATCCTTAGGGAAAAAACAGCTTGTTGCTTTGCCTCTGTGCTCAAGGTGCTCACGAGCTCCCATTTTTCCCGTCCCCTTTCCCTGCACTCCTGGGCTCCGCTGGAGGAATGTGGGTCTGGACACCAGCTCATGGCATGACCGGTGCCAGGACAGTTTTGCCAGGCTCCCTTCTCACCGAGCTGGATGTGCAAGAGGCTCGAGGATGGAGCGTGCACAGGAAGGTGCGGGTTTAGGTTTTAGCTGCTAAAATGAATTACTCTTGAATATGGAAAAACTGCTGTATTTCAGATGTTTATAACTTGGCCAAGCATGGACAATTTTCTAGTAGGACGGGAAAACTCTCTGTTAAAGGGGGTTATTCTGCAGCAAAATCTCCGATCCCATTTCCAGGATTTGGGATTACTAGTTTAGCTCAAGGAAAAGGTTGTAAGTTTTTGTTTGTGTGTTTTCTTTTTTTCTTTTGTTTCTTCTGTTCTAACATGGGTAAGCCACTCTCTTGTTTCCTAGCCTCGTTCTCACACAGAGTCAAACTGTTTTGGCTAAAGATTCCCGGAAGAATCCAGGCTGAGACAGGCACCCGGCATGGAAAGTTCAGCTCCGATCGTTAAAGTTTGAGCCAACTGGAAAAAAGGGGTCTTAGAGTGGCTGGTGTCAGGCAGACTCAATAACGTGGTGCTAGAAACCCCGTGCAAAGCCCTCGCGCCGGCTGGAGCGGCCGCCGGAGCCCTGATGTCCATGGCGGGTTTGTTGTGGGCTGCGGGGCTCTAATGGATGATCCCGGCGTGGAAAATGGGATCTTCCAGACAAATCCAGCCCATTAAGCATGGGGGAATGCGGGTTACCCCGGCTGTTGTTCCAGTGTACACAGCGGTTGAGGATGTTCCCGCTCTGGAATGCTACAGGTGGCCAAGCAGCAGCTCCCAGCCCTGCAGCCGACAGGGTCGGTGCTCCCGTTGCAGCCCGTGTCCCTGTGTCCGTGTGTCCCGCTCCGCGTCGGCGCTGCCCGCGGATGCCGGAGCCCGGGCGGCAGCTGGACGCGCAGCTCCGTAGGGAGCGGTGCCGGCCGCGGCCGCCCTCTCCGCGGCGCTTCCCTGCGGAGCCGGGGACGGAGTTTGCGGGTGGCTGCGCAGACGAGAGCTGCAAGGCGCCGTGGCGGCTCCGCGGGTGCCCTCATGCCTGGGAACGCGGCACTCACAGCGGGAGAAGATGGAGGGAGAAGCGGCTCCGGAGCATTGCCCTGGCCGCGCTGAGGAGCCGCCTTGGGGCCTGTGCCCCAGCGCCAGCATCTCTGCATCTCGGGGCTCTTATCTAGCACCGCGCGACCACGTCCGCGCTGCGGCTCGGCCCTGCAGCGCGCGGCACGTTCCGGGCACGGCCTCGGCGGCACCTCGGGAAGGAAGCGGAGCGCGGGGCGGTGGGGGCGGCCGCGACCGTCGCTGCCCCCAGGCTGCCCTGGGCCGCGCGGTTCTGCCCGGCCGCGGGGCTCCCCGCTGACCCACGCGGTTCTGCCCGGCCACGGGGCTCCCCGCTGACCCGGCGGCGCCGGTCGGTCCCTCCTGTCCCCGCTGTTTCCGTGGTTGCACCAGAGCTGCCCAGCCGCCGGGCCGGGAATCGCCCGGGGTTCAGTTCTGCCGCCAGAACTTCCTTCTCCGTGGAGTCGTTAGGGGCACAGGCTGTTGCTCAGCCCTGAGGACTCCCAGGCAGAGCAGATGTGTTGCCCCAACATCTATTCTGGCCTATTTTCTACAAAATTGCTTGTAATTTTTTGAATTAGCCAGGGTTGGCTAACGCACATTGTGCTGGGGACCTTGCTGCAGATGCAGACAGGTGAAAGCCCAAGATTGGAAACACTCCCCAAGTCTCTGCCAAGGTACCCTGTGCCCTCACCGTGACCGTTCTCTGTCCCCAGGGTCACTAAGGGGCCACGTGGGCTCTGCCACCCCCGGCCTCTGAGCGGTGCCGCAGTGACCGCTAGCTGCGAGCGGCAGCTCAGCGAGCGCCGGAGCTTCCTGCCTCCAAGGAAAGTGATGAAAACGCGCAGAGGGAAAGTTGCGCCTGATTTATGGGGCTTCCTCTTTTGTTCTAGCACAAGCCCTGAGCAGCCTGTGCTGGAGAGGCCGTGGGCCTGAGCGCAGGGCCCGGTGAAACAGGTTCTGCTCTCACCCGGGCACCTTCCCTGCCCGCCAAGGAGGCCAGCGCGGTGCTGGGTCCCTCCTCCAAGGGACACTCGCGCGCTGAGCCTCCAAATGGGCTTTTGGAGCCCCGGGAGTTTTGCTTAATGTCGTGATGAGGTGGCAGAGTAGCTAAACTGGAATTAGGAGCAAACGCCCCTTGAATCCCTGTGTCCTGCTGGTGTCACCTGCCCCATGGCAGCTGCTGGGACCAAATGTGGGCCGGGCTGGGAGCAGCACCCAAGGCCCAGGGGGGCGCACACGGGTGGCTGCTGCAGCAGGAGATGCTCCCCATGGAGCAGTGGCCGTGGCGGAGCGCTGCTCGGAGCCGGTCTGCGCCATTCCCAGGAAATGCAGCACTCACAGCCTGCAGCATTCCAGAAACACAGCTCCGAGCTCCGGCTTTTTGTGCGGGGCGAGCTTAGGCTTTTGGACCCCTTTTTGGGGGTGGCTGCAAGGCCAGCATGAACAAAGGGATTGGGGTGCCTGGGTACTGCCCACCCAAAATGTCCCTCTGCAGCTGCTTGCTGGGGTGCCCAGCGCTGTCCCTGCTCACGTGTGACAGCGCGACGGCCACGGTGGCACCGCGTGTCCCCTTAGGACAGGAGGCGAAGAGTGTCAGGTCCATAACTGGAGTGCGGGGAGGAGGGAGCTCGGAGAAGACGCCTGCGATTCCTTGGACTGGACTGTGGCCAGAGCACTGGGACTAACACTCCTAATTGTGGGAAAGGCTTCATGAAAGAGATTTACTGTCCCAGAGTGGCCACATCTTTAGTTTTATGTTTGCTCCCAAACTTGACAGCCCTGGACGCGCAGCACTTCCTACCACTGCGCTGCGGCACCCGGCTCCGGGCACCCTCGTGCAGCTGCCGGGCACTTCTGGTGTCACCCTATGCCACCCTTGGTGGTCTCCCCCCGGGTACTGGACCTGTTGGCTGCTGAAAGAGCAGGTCACTTTGTCCTGTTTTCTAGGCACACGTTAGTTGTCTTCTGGTTGGTTTTAACCCCCTTCCCCGTTACTCTGAAATGATTTATTTTTAAAATTTATTCTCTGCGCCGCCAGTGTTTTGCTAACCCCTGCTGACATGGGGCCTTCCCGCCTTGCTTAAATCCTCCGGCCCTTTGCGCGAAATCAACCCCCAGGGCACGTCCTGGCGCCCGCTCCTGCCCGCGGCGGAGGTGCCCAATGGCCGTGGCATCCTCCCCGGTGCTTGGCTCGTGCCAGCTTTGCTCCCGTCGCTGCAGGGACAGAGGCGGGCGCTGGACGAGCCTCCAAGGTGCTAACACGGAGCGGCCACCGTGGGAAAACCACCCTGTCCCCAATTCCGCTCGTCCCGGTGGTGCAGGCCCCCCGCTCCCTGCTGTGTTGGGGGACAGAGCTGCGTGGACAGCGTCCCCGTCCCCATCCCGCGGCGCGGGCAGCCCGGCCTCGCTAACAGCAGCCCCGGCGCTTCCCCGGAGCCGGCACCCCGCGGCTCGCGGCCGCCTCAGAAGCGGTTCCTGGCTGGGTGTAGATGTGCCGGGGGCATCCGCGCTCCCTCCGAGCCGGCTCTGTTGGGAAGAGCTGTGGTCGCGCGGCATCTCCTTGAGTAACAGCTTCAATTAAGTTCCCTCGTCAAGCTGCTGTGCGAGCTGATGGGAGGAGCCCCCTCCTCAGCTGCTGAGGTTAAGCTCCAGCAGGGCGGGTGATCAAGCATGCAGCTAATTACCCTTTTAGCACTCACACTTACCCCCTCCTTTAGGGGAAGGCATCAGTTCCCACAGCAGCTTCTGTGCTGGGAGCTCTGAGTGCTGCCCTGGCCCAGCACGGGAGCTGGTTTGGGGCATGACATGGGCAGTGAGATCAGAGCTCTTTTTTCTCCAGAACTGCTTTAATCCTCATTTTTTTTTTCCCCTCACTTTCTAAGAATGATGTGGGCTGGGAGAACCCCTTTCCCCTGCGGAGATCCCTGTTTCTTGAGGGAAGTGGGAAAGGAGGGCGCAAGGTGGAGCGAGGAGGGAGCTGCTCGTGCTGAACTCTCTCTTTGTCTCCTAGAGTGTGTCTCTGAAGACTGTCGCTCTGTCATCCAGGAACAGGCCACGGCCCTGGGGCTCTCCATGTTCTCCCTGCTGGTGAAGAGGTGCTCCAGCTTGCTGAGGGAATGTGCACAAGGTGAGGGGCTTGAGCAGGGCTCGAGGCAGTGGCCCGGGGAGGTCCAGGCGCTCATTCCCTGCTTTGCTCTGTGCCACTTACTCCCTGCTGGAGCCTTTTGTTTTTCCCTTGGCATCCAAACTTCTGCCCTGCTGAGTTATGGCTGGTTTGCCTGGCAGGAAAACCTATGTGTGTGCAGGCAGGAATACATGGAAAAGAGATGGACGTAAGGCACACTCCGTGATGTGTGTTGGAAATACCCTGGAACTGGGACCCTAGGATCTATGGGACTCAGAGTGACACGCTGGCACCCTGTTGCCCTCAATAAAAAGGGTGGTAGACATCCCAGCTTGTCCTCCAGAGAACAGGGAATAGCTCTGACTTTCCACTTGCTGTGGGCTGTAGCTTTTCCCTTGCACCTGCAAGGCTGGGATGTCAGGGTCCATGGTGCATGCGCTGTCCCTGCCCGAGGCAGAGGGGCCACTGAGACCGGCTCTCAGGGCTTGGCTGCAGGAAGCTGCCTCAGCTCTTGTGTCTTGTATTTGCAGCTCAGGCACAGGACATGGAGCAGGAGGATGAGGAAGATGATATCAAGGTCTCTGCATTGCCTCAGGACCTGAAGGAACTGCTCCCCAGCGTGAAGGTCTGGTCAGACTGGATGCTTGGCCACCCGGACACCTGGAATCCGCCTCCTACCTCTCTCGAGCTTCCCAAACAGTACGTGCATCTTCTGGTCTGTCTTCTGCTGTCCGCTCCCTTCCTGGGCCTCCTTGTGCTGCCTTTCCCCATCATTTGTGCTTGATATAGGATGTAGCACTCTCTGGGCACTGCTTTCTCATCCAGAAGAGGCTCATTGTGCAGGGACGTTTGGTGGGGACCTATCACCCTTGGTGGCAGGTATCCAGCTCAGGAGAAGACCTCTGCATGGAGTGGGCTGGGGGTGAAGTGGCTCTGAGGGGCCAGGTGCTCTTTGCTGCTGTATGTTAGAGGACAGCCCATGAGCTGGATTTTACCTTCTGCTTGGGATGTGTGTCTGCTTTTCGTGGGATGCATCTCCTTTAGGCCCTCTGCTAGCCCAGCCAGCTGAACGGAAGGGGTCTTCCTCTCCAAAAAAAGACAGTTTGCAGCCGTGAGTGTTTTACAGCCTCTTTTGACTAAAACCAGTAAACGTTGGTCAGGCTGGGCTGGGAGCGAGCAGCTCGCCTGTTCCTCAAGCTCCAAGTCGCCTCCCATCTGCTTCAAAGCCAGCTTGTCTTTAGCCCTGCAGCATGAAAAAAGGGTTAATTTTCTAAACTGGCCGATTCCAGCCCATTAGTCCATAATGCGGACTAGGCAATTTGCATATTTTTGGACAGAAAATCGAGTGAAGGGGCCAAGTATGGAGTATGCGAAGCAGTGTCTGAGCATGCTCCGTAGCTGCTTTCCCGCAGGATTTTCCATCTGCCTCCGGTACTCCGGATCCAGAGCTTGAAATCACGTCTTATTGTTAATCCAAAGGAGCCAGAACCCAGGGTGATGGGAAGACGCATTAAGAGTAATCCAGCAAAGTGGCTTAACCATTAATGGGTCCCCGCTCCGTGCGTCAGGTCCAGTCCTGCTCTCCTAGTTTATTGCCTCTACTCCAGTTCTTTTTCATTTGGCTGAGGAAATGGAAATCTCACACAGGAAGTTCTGGGCCTCATTTTGTGGAGATGGAGTCTGTTTTCTGTTTGTCGGCTGCTCGGTGTGGGCCCGTTGCCTGCTCATGTGAACTGCTGCCCATCTTTGGGCAGGAACTCAACGCGGGATCCGTCACGTGAGCGCGGCCGCACCAATCCCCCCGCCGGGCCGCGCGGAGCCGCCGAGCCGTTGGCGACGGGCAGCCCTCGAGATGGAATTTCTGATGGGCTTCGCGCAGCCGGCGCTCGGCGCCTTCCAGGGAAGAGCCGGCCTCCCCCTGCTCCGGAGCGCGGGCCGCTCCGGCGGGGACGGCGACGGTCCCCACGGGCTGCCGGAGCAGGTGTTGGCCGTGGCTTTCCAGCGAGGCTGGAAGGGCCGTGGTTGCTGCCCGGTCCTACCACGGTTCAGAGCGCGTGGTCAATGGGGAGCAGCGAGCGTGGGCTGGGGGCTCCACTCAGCAAACCCTGCTGCTGAGGAGGGTCTTCATCGTGCAGCCAAGGCCCAACTGCTGCCCTGTGTTGCCTTCTGTCCAGAAGGTGACCGAGCTGCTGGTCTTGTCCTCTAGGTGCCCTTCTCTGCAGCTGGCAGCCGCCTTCGCGTTGGCCGCCGGCTCCCTCGGGCTCGTGCTCCTTGGGGACGTCTCCGGGCTATGGTGAGATGAGCTGGTCTTTCAGACCAGGCCTTTTGTGTCGTGTTTTGCCAGGTGTTGTGTTCCCAGGTATTGGCAGTCTGGGACTGAGGGGCAGCAGGAGCTGAGCTTCCCTAGAGATGCTCATAGTGGTACATGGCAAGGAATCAGCTCCGCTCTGGGGAAAGACCTGGGACCTACGTTTTTGCAGAGGTAGGGAAGGAAAGGGGAGCACTGGGTTAGTGTTCTCTGTATTGGCACAAGCCTCCTGTCCAGCGTGGGACTGCTCGGCAGTCGGGTACAGTCACCCCGCGCAGGGGTTTAGGTGGGAACTGCTTCAAAGAAGTGTAGAACATGGCTCAGAGCAGCAGGCAGGTTGGAATAAGCCAAGGTTTGCGGGCAGGCTGAGCTCAGAAGTGGGGAGAGCACGTGAGGAGCGAACGCGGAGGCCAAGCTGCAGATCCAGGTGAGGGGCCTGCGCCGCTCGCGCTCTGCACCGCGCAGCAGCGGGACGTGACACCTTCCTGCCCCGCTACCCGCTGACGAGTTGGTGGCACAGGCTGGGACTGTGTCCCTGCCGTTGCCTTTGGTACCTTCCTGTGAAGCGGGCCCAGGAGAGACCGTAAAACCAGAGCTACGAAAACACGCTGCAAGGATGCCATGAATGTGCTAAAAACCTTTGGAAAAAAGGCAGGCCCAGTACCCACCTGGCAGCCACGAGGAGCCCAGGCCTGGCCCGGAGCTCGCCCGGGGCCAGCCCCGCAGCCGGGATGACGGCCTGGGCGCCGGGCCAGCCGGGCAGCTCGTCAAGGCTCCGCCGGGGCCCGCGCGGCCTCCGCTCCCGCCGCCCTCGCCATGTTCGTGATCGCTGGTTCTTCCTAAGTGCTGGGGGGACTTTGAGAACGTCTAAACTCAGCCCAGCTGTGGCAGTTGGTTTATTGCTTTCAGCTGGTACTTGAACCCGGGTCCTGGTCTTGGAGTCTTTCCCAGGTTTAATCCCCGGAGCTTTCTCTGCAGCTGTATGACACTGCGCTGACCCCGAATGAGGATAGGAAAATAGAAACGGTGCCAAGCCAGAGTCTCTTTTTCATTTGGAGTCTGGCTGTCTGCCCATGACCAGGGTTACATAATGGGAAACATAGCTGGGGCTCTGGAGAGCCCGCGTTTCACCACGCTGCCCAGACCTTCGCATTCTGATGCTATATATCTTCCTAATTGTAGCTCGGATGCATTTATCACACTGCTGGATTTGAGTCCTTACAATAAAAAAAAAAAACACTGAATTCCTCAGCTTGATGCTTTCCCTGTTGGACAGAGACGGAGGGAAAGGTGTGAGGGGTGAGCGCTGCTCGAGCTGGGCCAGCAGCACCGAGTCACACCGGAGCGGGCTTTGGGAGGCAGGAAGGGAGGCTCAGGAGGCCGCGTCCTTGGGGTCGTTTCCTTGGCAGTGACTTGGGAATGAACCTCACCTCTTGGCAGGTATCTGCTCCCTAGCCAGGGACTCAGCAGTCCCTGTGCAGCCTGGATGAGAAGCTGCAGCTTTCCCCAGAACCACTTCCCTTGGTCTAGAATATCCATCCAACTCAACGATTGCAGTGGCTCAAAGGATGCCCTGGGAGATTTTTTTTAGGAGAGAAAGCTGTAAAGATGCTGCAGGCTGCCTGGATCCCTCTCCTGGGGCTAGGGGATGTATTTGAGGAGGGGGTGATGTTCTTCCCACTCTACCTGTTTGGGAGGGGGACTCGGCAAGCTTTCCTTGGCTCCTTTTTTGTCATGCCGTTCCAGTATAGTAGCCAAATCTGATCGTGGATATCTCTGCCTCAGAGCAGCAGCGTCCTGTTTCTCGGGAATTGCTTGTCTAGATCAGGCTGCTTGAATGCAGGTGTTCCCAGGTCTTCCAGCTGCAGGCACCGGTCATGTTCATATCTTAAAATTTAGCCGCCTCTCTGCTAGCTTCATGGCAAGCAAACGTGCTGCACAGCCAGGTTGGAGTAGTTGGATCGGATCAAACTGTCCCCATAGGGATTTGCAGAGATGGGCAGAATACAAGTGATGAGTCCTGAGGAGAGCAGAGGGATTTTTCCTAAGGCAGAGATCCCAGCAGTGTGTACAGAGCAGAGGGAAGGCCGAGCTCCAAGGCGGAGGGTGAAATGAAGGTGCAGCCCATGGCCAGCTCGGAGCTGAGGGCTCTCGGGGTGTCGGGCTCGCGTGCCATAGGCTGCTTTCATCCAAATCAAGTCCATCTCCTTTTGGGACACAAACGGGGGAGGAGAAGGTTGTGTGCAGAAGAGCAAAACTCCTGCTTGCTCTATGTTTTCAGCACGATGGTTCCATTGCCATGTGAAACGCAGGAATCGGTGGGGAAGCTACTGGCTGGACAATCTGCCACAGGGCTGGCCCTGGAGGATCCGCGCTCCTCCGCGGTGGAGCCGAGGGCCTCTCAGTTTGGAGAGACTGTCTGCAAGCATTTAAAAATGGTTAATTTAAACCGAGTATTAAATTAAATCCAAAAGCTCTGAACAAATTCTAGGGGTTACCTTTCCAGAAGGATCTGCCAGATCTCTCTCATCACATCGCTCTTGTGGAGAAGTGTCACTGAGATGGCAGCTCCCATGGGGAGAGATGGACACAGCCTCGAGTGAAGTGCCAAGACCTTGTTGGAGCTATTGGAGACTAAATGGAAAATCCCTTTCCCAGATTGCAGCCCTGTTAGTAATGCTGGCCACCAAAGTTTCCCTATCAAGACATCAAAGCAAGGATTCAGAGGTGTCTCGCTAGAGTAAACCTGGCTGAGAATGAAGGTAAAGTGGAGCGAAGCAGGAGCCAAAAGGTGCCTTAGACAGGGGAAACTTAAGGAAAAATTTCTTAACAGTGAGGGTGCCAGAGCACTGGAACAGGCTGCCCAGAGAGGTTGTAGAGTCTCCTTCTCTGGAGATCTTCAAAACCCGCTTGGACGCAGCCCTGTGCCACGTGCTCTAGGTGTCCCTGCGTATGCAGGGGGGTTGGACTAGATGATCTCTAGAGGTCCCTTCCAACCCTAAGCATTCTATGATTCCATGATTCTATGAAAGCAGGGGCTGTTTGGGAGAGGCTGGGAGAGCAGCGTCTCCCTGCGACTGCTGGCAGCTCCGTGAGAGCGGAATGGTTTAACGGAGCACCCGGATGAAGGGCCCATGTGCAGAACAGCCCCAGGTGGTTGGTGCCACGGGAGCGAGCGGCTGGAGCCCTGGCCCCCTCCCTGCTATCCAAGGCTCCGGGACGGAGCTGCCGGGCGCGCGGAGCGTCGGCGCGGCGGGTGCCGGTGCCCCCTCGCTCCCCGGCTCGGCGGCCGGGGCTGGGCCGCACAATGCAGGGCTTCTTTCGCTCCGCTCTTTCCGGGTTTGTTCTGCAGCTGTGGAGTTTGAACGTTAGTGTTTAAACAAGCTGGTATTACACAGGAAACGGCCACCTCCACAGGCCCCCGCAGGCTCGTAACATGGGGTCATTGTACGCGATATTAATCACCAGGCGGGCCCGCTGCCCCGGCGAAGACGGTGGGAGCGCGGCGGGGACCCGGCGGGCTCCGGCCCTCGCCCGGCTCTCCGTGCATCCCGCTCCGTGCATCCCGTCGCCCCGGGCCGTGCTCCAGCCCCTGCACTTGGCCGTGCACTTGTGCGGCGCTCGCAGCGGCCCGGGCTGCGTCCTGTCGGCCCGCAGCTGGGCTGCGCTCGCACTGACAGCTACATTAAACCTGGAATCCTGAGGCAATAAAAAAGAAATTAACTCTTATTTTTTTTTCCTGTCCTAGAGGAATAAGCAAATGTAAATGCGCCTGTGGGGAAGTGAATGAACCCCCGTTCGGAGGAAAGACCTCGCGCTCACCCCCCGCTCGCTTCCTCGCCTGGAAGCTCTGGGAGCCGCGGGCCGGGGCTCCGCGTCGCTGGTGCCTGCGGAGGGACCCGGCGCCGTGGCACTTCCAGGTGGCTTTGAGCACAGGCGGGTGACATAAGGCAGCAGCACCTGGCCCGAGATGGGAGGAAGCGCCCGAGGGGGCTCCTGGGCACCCGCGGGGCAGCGCTCGCTGGTGCCGCGGAGGAGCTGCGTGAAGGCAGAGGGAGAGGTTTGTGGGCCCCTCTCTCTGCTGCTGCCTCTGTGGTGCAGGAGGAGGACAGGGGAGCCGGGCAGGGCTGCCAAGGCTGCCCCTTTGAGGGCTCCGCGAGGTGCTGCGCGGCCCCCAGCGCCGCCGCAGCCTGCGGTTTCGCTGGAGGAAGCCGGAGTGGAAACCTAACACGTCCAGCGCGAGTGACAGATGTGGCGAGGCGCTGCGACACCGCGGGGAGCCGAGGATGAGGGGGATAAAGTGACAGGGACTGCTCTCACGCTCGGGCCGCCCTGCGTGGGGACAAACCCAGGGCTGCGGCATGGGGCAAGGAGGGGAGGTGACGAGGTGCAGGGTTAGCTGCGAGGGGTGTTGGTGGCAGCAGGGACAGCTCGGCCTCTATCTCTGGGGCTCTTTTTAGCACCCGTTTGGTTTAGTGAATGGGTTTAGTGAAACCTGTTCACTTCTTCATCTCTCCTCCCTGCTCTGTCTTGCCCAGCATCCTACCACGCTCGCTGCCTCCCTGCTTCTCCCTGTTGCAGCCCTGTTTTTTGGGGCTTGCAGATGAGGCCTCCACGTGGTTTTTCTTCCCTTTCCTCCTTCCCTGCCCCATGCACCTGGCTGCCCCGGCCCTCTGCGAGCATCCCCTGCACGGGTACCAGCAGTGCTGGTGTTTTCCCCATGGATCCAGGCGTTCTCCCTGCTCACCCGCCGCCGATGCCCGGCCGCGCGCGGGCCCTGCGCATCTCCCATGGGCAGAGCTCGCCTTGGAGGTGGCCCAGAGCAGCCCTATCGCATCCGGTGCTTGTCTCTGCAGCCTGGGTCGGAGGATAAACTATCAGGGCTGTGGGGCAGTGGATCATTCCTCTTATTATTTTCTTCTTTTGCAGATAGGGGTCGTGGAAAGTTCAGTTCCTTTTAACCCTCGCAGCTCTGTTTATTTTCCAGCTGGTAGCACAAACGCAGCGTTTCCCATTACATCACAGAGGGCCTCGGACAGATCCCTCCGAAAAAACGTGTTGCAACTGTTTATTTTTTTCCATATTTAAACATTTCTGACAGCCAGACCTGGCCGAGCCAAGCGATGGAGCTTTGTGAATGAACCCAGCTCCCGGTGTCTGTGCGCAGAGGGCTTTGAAGGACCTCTCTCCTCCGCCGCGCGCTGGCCGGCGCTGGCTCGGGGACGTGGGCGATTCTCTGCGTTACATGTGTGCTGATTACGTGCCGGGCCGTGATTAATGGCCGCTCATTCTGCCTGGCTCCCAGGACGCTCTTGAAAACAAGATGTTTCATTTCAGTGCGCTTTCCTGGTACATTGATTCCCGTAAATAACCCAGCGCAGACTCGGTCCACCTGGAGCAGTTCAAAGAGCAGGGGGCCTCCCTGCAGCCGCGCGGCGGCCGCGGTCACCGCGGCACCCCCGGGTGCCCGGGCCGCCCTGCACCTTGCGGGGCTCCGAGGCCTCGAGGGCACGAAGCTAAAACGAAGGGTTTGGGTTTGAGCTCAGGGTGCCAGCGGGGCCCAGCAGCCTCGGGCTGGGCCAGCTGCAGCGTCGGCTCTGCCGGCAGCACTCCCGGCGGGCCCGGGATTGAGCAAGAGGCGGCTCCGCTGCCATCTGGAAGGAGCCGGGGCTGCCGTCAGCCCCGCGGGGGGAACGCGGCCTCCCGTGCCCGGGGAAGGCGGGATGCCGGGAAACGCCTGCTCCGGAGCCCCTCCGGAGGGGCGGCCGGTGCCACCTCCTGGGTGAGGGTCCCGAGCCCTCCCTGCGGCGTCCCCGTCGCTCACGTCTCTCCTCCTCCTCCTCGCAGGGTCTCGGAGGACGTGTGGGCGACGCTGGCCGACTTCTGCAACGTCCTGACCACGGTGAATCAGTCGGAGGTGCCCTTGTACAAGGACCCCGACGAGGACCTGGCCCTGCTCAGCCTCGAAGAGGATCGGCTGCTCTCGGGCTTCGTCCCGCTGCTGGTCGCCCCTCAGGAGCCCTGCTACGTGGAGAGGACCTCGGACAAGGTCAGCAGTAGGCCAAACATCCCCCCTCGATTCCTCCAGACTTTTATTCTTGGGAAGTTTTTCTGTGCAAACGGAACACGATTAAGTCATTGAGAAGGGTGTTAAGGGAAAATATCGACCTTTCAGCCGCTGACATCCAGCGCTCTGTGTCATGAAAACCCCTCTCGACTTCCTCTGGTGTGTGTGTGCTCGCTGGCATGTTGTATATACGATCATTTCCTCACTTGTTTAAATAGTGCAGCTTGTGTTGGCAGTGCTCTCGGTGCACTCCAAATGGTTTGCATCATGCTTAAAGCACCCTCCCCCTCCCCCCGGCCACAAAACTCGCCGTTCGGAAAGAAGCCAGGACTTTTTTCCTTCTCTAAAGAGGAGAGTGATAAATAGGTGACTAGAGAGAAGCAGACACCATGTGTTAACGTACAAAAGGCTTTTAGGAATATGAAGCGTTCCCCACTGCCCGCTCTCTATTTTCCTTTCTTTGCTCTAGGAGCCCGTTCGAGGCTGAACTTTCCTTCGGCTGTTTGTTTTTAGAATAATGAAATCAGTTCCCTTGTTGATGTGGGGTTTGGGGGCTGCGCTCTGCCACCACCTGGCCAGAAGGGACCTGGGGGCTGCGCTCGGATAACGGCCCTGGGCCTCGTGGGGGACGGAGGCGGCGCGATGGCATTTGCTTTGCAGGCCCTTCATGACCCGTGGGGACAAGAGGGGCTCTCTGCAGCTCCCTGCTTGGAGGCAGAGCTGCAGCACCAGGTCCCCTGCTCTCCTGGAGCCGCTGCGCCGCTTCCCGGCACGTTCGGGGACATATGGATGAGCAGGGAGGCTCCTCCTTGGCGTTTTCCTGACCTGACTGTGAGAAATTTGGGACCTCTGACAAGGGCGAGCACCGAGGTGCAGCTTTCACTTCCCTGCTCACAGCAGTGCCCAAGGGGTGCAGGAGAACCAAGAGCTCTGCGCTGTGGAGAGGAAAACAAAATAATAAGAAGACTCTATGTGAAGGGGACAAAATATCACCTAGAGAGTTGCCAATTCTGCCCCAAGGAAGCGGGTCTGTCCAGGCTGTCGACCTGGACAAATGTGCGGCCCTGGCACCTGCCGCCACAATCCAGGGTGCCCAGGGAGCAGATCCACTCAGAGAGTGCCCGGGAATGGGGTCAGTATCCACCGGATCCATCTCTTCCGACCGCGCACCCGCTTATCCAGAGTGCCATCTACCTGCCCTGCCAAGCACTTGCGCTCGCAGGCTCGGAGCAGAGGGGCAGCCCTGGGCTCCCCTGGGCTCCCCTGGGCTGCCGTTTCTGTGTCCTCGTGTCCCTTGGGTTCGAGCTCTTCCCGCAGGAGCTGCAGGGCAGAGCTGGCGGGAGGGCTCCCTTCCCAGCACGGCAGCGGCCACACAAACCTCAAGGGCTTGGGGGCCTCCCGGTGCCCGTCCAACCCTCCCGGGAGGCTGGAGAGGCAGAGCAGACCCCAGGCAGGCCAGGCTGCCCCATTTCTTCTGTCTCCTCGATGAGTTTGCTTTGTTTCTGAAACCGGGATCGCACCCAGGGATAGGGAACACCCCACGCCGTGTGTGCGAGTTGGGCTGTGCTGACACCCGCACACGTCGTCCCCTCCCCGTGTCCCTGCGCCCCGGCCGCGTCCCACGCGCGTGGGCAGAGGCCACGGGTGCTGGGGCTCCTCGTGCTGAGCAGAAGCAGCAGGTTCTGCAGGGTCTGTTCTCAATCCAGCGCCGGGCAGGGTTTTTATTAATGTGCTGAGCCGGGAACGGCGAGCGCGCGTCTTCACCAAGCGACGCCAAAGAGGATCAAGGGGAGACCAGTGAGGCTGATCAGACATCTCCAAAGCCTGATTTCCAAGCAGAGACCAAAAGAACTCTGGGGCTCTTTAGAGAAGATTCAGGGAAAAGGATGTAAGCTTTCAATTACAGAAAAAGCTGTTGCAGAGAGGAAGAGAACAAGCGCCCTCCAGCTCCGCGCTGCGTGGCACGAGGAGGACTGGGCGAAAAAGGCAACCGAGCAGATTAAGGTTAGACTTTAGGAAAGGCTTCATAGCAGAGGGTAGTTGAGCACTTGGAATAGACTCCTTGGAGAGACTGTGGAATCTGTTCAGGGTTAGAGGCTTGCAAGAGCCGGCCGGGTGGCATTCTTGGTGTAGTGTGGGTAGAGCTGAGCTGCCCTGGAAAAGGAGGCAAAGGAGCCTTCAGACCCTCCTGATCCATTTTGTGGGATTCAGTAGTGGCTTCGGTGGTACTGTACAAAGGAACTGGCATGGCAGCTGTGCCACTGCAGTCAAGTGGGTTGCACAGCCCCTCTCCAAACCCTGCGGACGTGGCTGGGAGGCTGGAGGCGCCGGTGCCCGTCGTGCCCGGCGGTGGGAAGGGGCAGAGAGGCAGCACCCGCTGCAGGGCAGCTCGGGCGCCGGGGCTGCATCCAGTCCCGCTGCAGGAGCTTTCCCCTTTCGTGCACTTCTTGCTGGTTGCTGATTGACTGAGCTGCAAGCAGGTGAGAAGTGGTATTTCCGTTCAGCAGTAGCTATTTTCAGTACTGATTTTTCATTCCTGTATAGCAAGTGGTATTTTTTTTTTTGCACCGAATTTCCTTCTCTCAGATTTTTAACCTTGGCCTCATTTTCAGAATAAGTTCATCACAGTTCTTGGCTGGAGAGGCCAAGGCAAAGTGCTGCTGTTTGCATGACACCCCATGAGCGTTGTGTGAGCTGGGAGGAGGATGTTCTTATAGCCAAGGTGCTCTGAGACGCTGCTCTGCGATACCTTCCTGTGGGCTGCATCACTACTGAGATACCTTGACTCTCTGCAGCAAGGAGAGCGTCTCACCTGCTTGCTGATGCTCCATATCCCTACCCCACTGTTTTGCACCGTTGTCTCTTAATGAATTTGGAAAACTTCAGAGGAAAGGAATCTGTCTAAAGGCAAGACTGGAGAATATTGAACTTAAAATGGTTATTGGCTCTGCCCAGAGGATGATTGCTTTGTAAGCTGGGTAGGACAAACACTGTGCTTGCCACTTCTTTTTGTTCTCCGAGTCCCATTTAGCGGGTGGAGGGCTGTGTTCAGCCAGCGTTTCTCAACAAGTTGTTGAGCGTTTGGCCTGGCTCTTATTTTGAGTGAAAATGTTCTGACTTCTTCCATTGCCGTGAAGCTGCGCGTTCGGATTCCTGCTGGAGCCAGTGTGATACTGAGAGCTTCCCAGCGCCTCTCGCGCTGCCGGAGAAGCTGTAACCGAGAAAAGCTGGCTCCGGGGTGAGCATAACTTGGTGCTGTTTTCCTGGGCGTATGTTGGGCAGATCTCCACTGCAGCTTGTGTGATGGAACACCATCGAACGTACCAGTCAACAGCAAACTATGCAGCCTGGTGCCTGAGCTGTCAGACCGCGTCTGCTGCGATCGCAGCCCGAGGAGCCGCTGCCAGGAATGGGAGCCCTTGGTGCTCAGGGAATAACGGCACGGCAGGGTTAGGTGCAAGGAGGAGGGGAAGGCAACCGATGTGGCCTCCTCGGAGGAGTGTGGTGCTGCTGATGGGGGCTTTCGATGGAAAACACTTGGGCTGCGTTGAGGTTAAAATAAGGTTTAGTGGTGGTTCAGCGTGAGTCTGTTCCTGTGCAGCACCAGACGGCATATCCTGAGGATCCCGGGCCGCGGCCTGGTTCCTCCGGCCGAGGAAATAGCTGGATATTGTTGGTTTGGGAGCACCCTGCTGCAGCAGTGGCCTGTGGAGCTGGTGGCCAGGCTGGAGCAGGGCTGCAGGTCAGTGGGGAGCAGAGCAGGAAGGTCCTTGTCCCCCATATGGCCACACAGCATCACTCGTCCCTGGGCTCTGTGTGCGTCTCTGAAACCCTGCGGTGCACGCGCTGCCACATGCCCAACCAGGGGGACGTGGAGGAGAAAGTGTTAATGTCCCTTCCCACAATAAAACTCTCTGCATGGGGGGTCCTGAAACCTGAGCCTCTCTCTCCTCCCCCAGCCCTGACACACGTTAATAAAAGGTTTTTAAACGCCAATAAAAAGGCAGCAGCCCCAGCTCACCAGGTCCGGGGCCCAGGGTCCTGGGGAAGGCACTTCACAAATGTGTTTTTTGCATTTTCAGGCTTTTGGCTGGTGAATAAGATTGAGGAGAAATACTCCTTCCCCTGATAACAATACAGGGAGACGCAGGATCAGCAGTGTGTGGATTAAAACCAGACGGTGCATGATTAATACATATGCTTATAGGGCTAGTCACTGTGGTTCCCTCCTCTGAAACAGAAAGGCAGCAGTTTTTTTTTTTTTCCCCCTCTTTCTGCATGTGCATGCTCATGTGTGGAGTGGACTGGCCGCTCAACCCTGCCCCACGGCACGAGGCAAAGCAGGAGTCTGAAAACGTGAGGCTCGGAGCAACGCGGCGCTGCCGAACGCGGCTCCTCCGGCCCCGGGGCGGCCGCAGCTTCTCCCGCTTGCTGAGGTTCCTGTTTCACAAGCACTTCTGCTGTTTTGCCTACTCACCTGTCAGTGCAGATAGCCAAAAACCCTAGCTCTGTTGTCCTTGAAAAACACAAATCTTTTCTCCTCTGGACTGTCCGGTCCGGATGGATGTTCCGGCTTTTGTCCTTTCTGTAATTCCCTCATCATACTCTGGATTTGCAGAGTTAACAGCGTTTGAATTAGCTATTTAGGAGCCATTCGTAGTAGGCTTGGGCTAAAATTACTCCTGTTATTCAGTTCACGTATTTATACTATTTCAGTCTTCTTAAGGCTTTCAGATATCTCATGGCAATGTGTAGTAATGTCTGATGCTTCACGAAAAGAGAGTCCTGGGTTTAAAAGTCCATGAGGAATGAGAGTCCCTGTGATGGGGCTCTGCCGTGCCTCTAAAACCCAGAGATTTTGTCTTTTCTGAGACCTGGTGCCTCCTCTAACATGAAATCCATGTTAGGGTGGCTACGTTACAGCGATGTGGGGAGGACTTCTTGCAGGGCAGGAGGAAGGGCAGCAAGATCAGGACTCCGAGAGGATGAACTCGTTGTAAGCAGCGAGAAAACCCCAGTGAGTGGATGTAACTGTTTTCTCAGCATCCTTTCCATATTCCCATTCCATAGCCTTTGAACATCTCCCCTCCAGCTGGCAGGGAAACACACTCAGCCCATGAGAGCGAGAGCTTCCAGCTTGGAGTTGGGTCCAGAGAGGAAAAGGGAAACTGTGAGCAGCGATCGGAGCCCCAAGGAGGAGAGTCCAAGGAGGAGTCATCCTTGAAAAACTCCTTCCATCGCTGCGTGCGCCGGTTTCCAAAGGAGCACGAAGGGCCCCTGCCACACACAGCCCTGCGCGAGCCGGGGCTTGGCAGGAGCTGCCAGTCCCCAGGCAGCACCGCTCGAACGGGTGACGTTTGCTGACCACGATCTGAACCCCATCCCAGCCGTGACCTTCCCTTTCATGTGGTGCTTGGGGCTGCAGAAGGCAGTCGGGCTAAGTTACGGGTCGTGGTGGAGGATGATGTCATTTGGGGATAGAAAAGAGGCTGGATTTTGTGCCAGGTAGCACGCAGATGTCACCATCCTTCGCCAGGGCCTGCCCAGGCCTTGCTGGAGTGTCTCTGTACCCTGCTTTGCCAAGTGTTGTCACCGAAGTCCTCGGTGTCTGTGTCCCCTGGCTGTGCGTGGCGAGGGAGGCTGCCCTGGGCTCTGTTGAACTTGCAGTTTTCAGGTTTATTTTGAACATTCTCTTATAGCAACGGGCACAGGCGCTATCCTAGCGATCGCTGCTACATGGCATTGGATTTGCAGGGTGTGTTCCAGAGGGATATTCTGCTCGTTTGCTTTGGGTTGTTAAACACCGTTTAAGCAGAAAAACTTTTGAGCATATTTTGAAAAGTGCCTTTCTGGAGCTGAAGGGAACTCGCTGCAAACAAGCCCTAGTATTGCACGAGGACACGGAATACAGCCCTGGAGAAATCTGCAATGTGGAATAATAGTTCAGGCTCTTAAAAGGGGGGTGGGTTTAAAAAAAAAAAATCCTGCAATAAATCTAGCGAGTGGAATCTGAGGGAAATGATCCCATCTGGAAAACTCCAGCGCTGGTGCTGCTGAAGGCTTAAGGAGCGATGCAGATCGCAAAAAGCAAACCCTGCAGTCTGAGGATGACAGGCTTCTTAATTGATGTCCATTGCAACTGGTACTCTGCCAGTTTATGTTGGCCCCCTTCCAGCGTGCTGTAATTTTGGGGCCAGGTGTGAAGCGTTTCTGTTCCGTCTTGTTCCCAAGCACCTACAGAAGCCTCACGCGTCTCACCGGAGGCTGCAGCCCTGTAGGAAACAGCTGTACAGGTAGAGGTGAAGGGAAATGTCACAGCTGGGCGCGGGCTGCTCCCCGGGCCGTGCCTGGGGCTCCGCTCCGGCATTCCCGCTCCGCGCGCGGGACGCGGCCGCTGTCCCCGCACACCTGCCCGTCCGTCAGCACGGGGCTGCCGGGAAGCGCATGCGGATCGGCACGAGAAGCCCAGGCGGGAGCCATGGGAGGCCCCGACCCCCTTGTCTGATCCCCAGCCCTCAGGGAAGCTCGGGAAAATCCCCAAGGGAATAAGGGCAAGCCGTGTGGGAAGCCCCTTGGTTTGGAATTGCCAGTGCTCAGAACCCATTAGGATCTTTATTGCAGGCGTTAATCTGTCCCTGCTAAGTGTGTGTGTTATTTCCCGATTCATTTCTGTTTCCATTTCCACTAACTGAATCTTGCTGTAGATTGAGAGTCCTCCACCGCTCGGTCCCCTCTGTAGACAACCATCCCCAGTCCCTCTGTCCCCACCTTCCCTTTGGATAGGACTCTGTCCCAGGTCTGTGTGGGGCCCTGCAGCATCCCGGAGCTCTGGGATCCCTCCCGTTCGCCGTGGCTCCCGCGCTGTCGGCCGGTTGTTGCTCCTGGAGCACCATCCTGGTGCGGCTGTATCGAACAGCACGTCCTTCACTCACAGCCTGAATTTTCTGCGTGCCTGTGAGTTGTTCCCTTCAGAGATTAGGAGAGGAGGAGACAGTGCCTGATGTGTAGATTGATCAGTAAAGGTTTTCTTGCTCCAGGTCACAGAGCCGGTTTAATCAGCGTTGATCAGCTCGAGCATCCTTCCCTGTGGGCCCTGCCTTCCTGCTCACACTCGTGTTTTGAACCCTCTGCTGACCAGATTTCAGGCCAGTCTGTGTTCATGCCATGAGGTCTGTGGCACGTTAGCTTTTCACCTCCCCTCATCCCTCTGTGCAGAGGTCTCGGACACCGTCTGCCTCCTGGAACCCAGCGTGGCATCGAGCTGGTGGCGCAGGGTAGGGGACAGAGCGGGAGCTCAAAGCTGCAGGAGGGCTCTGCCACGGCCGAGCGTTAACGGATCCCACAGCAATCGCTGGACAGGCAGGAGCGCAAGGGCTGCTTGGGATCACGAAATATTCCCTCTAATCCTGCGCCCTTGTGCAGAGCTGGAGTCCCCTGGCTGTTCGGCCTCCCCCTCCGCCGCAGAGGTGATGCTGGCGTGAGAGCTGCACATGCCTCCAAGGTGAGGAACCACCTGGCAACGTGTTAAGATGCAGTTACACGTGTTTCCTTAATGCGTCTGTTAGTGTGAGAGCCGCTCTGTGGCCTGGTATGAGGCCCCAGGCGATGGACTCGGCCCCTTTGACCTCTGAGATTCCTCCTCGCTGGCATATGTGGGTAGAGGGCAATGCCCTGATCATGGGGAAGCCTCCTGTGACCTGTAAGACGCTGTTTCCTTGGCTATAACCTAGTGTCCAAGCTGTAGCTGCCACCCAGATCTCCCTCTTAGGACCCACAAGGACCCTGGCTTTGCCTTGGGCTCCAAGGAGAAGGAGGTGCTCAGAATGCCGCTCGGGAACGGGCCTTGTTGCCTCTGCCTCACAGCTCATAAGAACTCCAGCAGCACATGACATTCCCATCCCTTCCTCCCCTGCCTTCCCGCAGCCTTGGATCCTCCTCTGCCTCTCCTCCAGGCTCGTCTTGGACAGGACATTTCAGCCGCTCTGTCAGCTCCAAGCAAGTCAGGCAGTCTGGATGCGAGCTGTTGCATGTGTACCAACATGTGTGCTGTTCCCCTGCCAGGGCAGCACAGTTCGGCTCTGGTGTCAGCAAAAGGCTTTTTTAAAGTGTTTTCTGGAAGCGTGATGTGATCATCAGCTCAAAGCACAGGCTGACAGAATAAATCAGCCTTGTCCCATGCCTGGTTTTGGTCAGTACTGGATCTTTTTGTGCAGATCAGATGATGCTCGTTGTCGAATATCCTCATTTCTGTCATCATCAGGCCAGGTTTATGTAACGGAGTGGAAAACTTATTTGTGCTCAGTCCTTTTGTCCGACGAGCTGCCTCCAAAGGTCCTGTGGAGCCTCGGCACAGGCTCTTGGGAAATGGGAAATGTGTTTTTCAGGAAACTTGCTGGCCACACAGTCCTGGGTCAGCACCGGACTGGGTCAGTGGAGTGATCTAGGGAAAGAGAGTCAAAAGTCTTCCACGCAGGACAGGAGTCGGCTGTTGAGATGCAGCTGGATTCTGCATGTGGCATTTGTTTCTGTTGGGTTTTTATGCTGTTTTTGGCCCAGCTTCTGCCACATTGGCACTTTTTTACATGGCACCTAGTGGCACAAAACCTATCGTAGACAGTGCAGCGCTGTAGCTGTAAAAGAGGTTTTCCCTGTGCCTTCGGTGCATCCAGAGTGACACAGTAGAGCTGAGCCCTTGGAATTTGCTGATTAGCCTGTAAGTGTATTGAAAGGCCTCATTAAAACACCATTAATGCTGGATCCCCTCCCAATAAGCCATCTCTTATTGCTACCCAAAGAAACCTGGAGGAAATGGAAAGGCTGCTGCTGGCAGAGCTGTTCCGTGGGCACGGAGCAGCTTTGCAGTGCTGCAAGATTGAACGTGGTGCTTCTGAGCATGAGAAGGAGCTTCTGTGGCCTCCTTGCCTCTATTTTTGCCCGCCCAGATGCTCACTGGCTGCTTGGACTATCTGCCCTCAGTTGCTAAACTCCATCCTCAGCCTCACTGCTCGTCTCTACCCACGCCGGAGCTTTGGGTGCAAGCCCCGTTTTCTGGCACATCCCTACGTTTTACATGGATCGAGCAGCACGCTCCAAACCTGCCCATGGTATCCACCAGCACGGCTATTGGAAGGACCTCAGGAAACCTGAAAAAAAGGCCCAATTAATAACGCCGCATTGTTATCTGGAATAAGAAAGATCCCCGTCCTGGGAAGCTTGCCAGGGAAGTAGACTTGAAGGAATGCAGGGAGTGGTCGGCCCAAATAACAGATGTGTATCTGCTCCGTCTCTACGGGAGACGGAAGGTGACCTCTGTCATGGAGCTCGCGGCCGGCCCGCCGCGTCTCGGAGCGCGGCCGGAGCTCGCGCCGTTTCCGCGGATGCCGAATCCGTCTTCCCGGGATTGGGCCGAGCCCGGGCGAGGACGGAGCGCCCCGTCGGAGCGCGGCTGTCACCCCGCGGTGTCGTCACGCTTCCGCATCCCGAGTCCAAAGGAGAAGGCACCTCCATGCTCTTCCTCGCTGTTTCTTTTTCCCCCTCGTCATTGAGGTCGAAGCGCTTCCCAGGCATTAATGAACGTAGCTCCACAACACGTTGTGCCATAAGGAAAAGCAATTTCCTCGTTAGGGATTGGCAGCAGAGGTACGCGGCGCTGAGGGACCGCGCTGGGTCCCACAGGAAGCCTTAGCTTCAGGATGAGAACAAATCCCCAATACCCAGAATTTCAGCCTCAGCCCCAGGCCACCCTCGTCCCTTAGGAAAACAGAGGTACTAAGTGAAGGTTCAGTTGGAAATATTTAAATTCTTCCCAAACATAAGTGTTACAGGAGCAAAGCTGCTACTGCTGCTGGTCCCACTGTATCTGCAGCGGAACATTGAAAAGGCAGAAAATCTGATCATATAATTTAATCGTATTTTTCCCCATAACATATTTGCACGTGTTGACCTTTCATTACCTTGAAATAAGGTAATGTCCGTAATTTGTGTAAATTAACAAAATTTGCTGTTAGATGTTGCATACCACTGTTATACATGAAACATTTTCTCCAAGAAACATTTTTCTGTAGGTTCACATATCGTAATTTTCCTGTAACTGGGGTAAATGGAGGCTTATACAAAACAACTTCTTAGTACGCAGATGGATTTTTTTTCTGGGGAATTATTGTATGCCTGGTTTGTTCAGCTTCTGAAATTTTGTTTCAGCATTTATCTTAAGAAGAAAGGGTGTAATGCTTATTATAGCATTTACTGGTACTATTGAAGGAAAGAGGTTTATGCCTATAAGCAGAAGAAGATAAGAGTTTGCTACATCTTTCTAATGCTATGTTGCTTCATCTAATATCTTTCCCCTGTGTGATGCTTCATTTAGAAAAGTGGCCCCTGGGTGGTGCTTTGCAGAAGGCATCAGAGCTGGGGACACCAATGCTCAGGCTTGGAGCTGACACAGTGACCCACCTGCTGCCAGGCCACGTTTTTGGTGCTGAAGTCACTTTTGAAAATCATATTTGCCCTCTCAAGTCACTTGGATACTTCTTGAACTTGTACCCGTTGCCAGCTCTATATTGTTATATAATATTGGGAGCTGCCTATAGTACTAACTATTATTTTTTTTTCAGTTCATCAGCTGTCCTAATGAGCACAGATCAACGTCTTGTGTGGATGGACACTTGGTGTTTGGTCAGCGTGGTGCAGTATGCAGTACCTCAATGTATGTAGTATATATGTAGCCTAAGTAGTATGCTGTACGTACCTGCTCATCACAGGGATGGGAGTTTGAGCCTGATTTCCAAGTCATTACGAGTCTGATCTGGTGTCAGTGAAAATCTTGGATTTTTTAGGGACTCTGAATACCCAGGGCTGCGTTTCTGAAGATTTCAGGATTGATCCATGTGGAGAGAGTAGAAATGCACTCGGACTCTTCCGGCTTCCCTCCCCTGCTGTGCCGTGCAGTGTGGTGAGCGCTGCTTTCTGTGCTGTGTTAGCAGGAATGTACAAGAGGACCTGAGAATCCGTCAGTTCTCGTTCTTCCTGATGTCCTCTTTGCTCCTTCTAGTTACGTGGAAGTTGGTCATCTGGCAGGGGGGCCCCCGTAGGGTCCTAAAAGAAGAGACTTGGTGTGGCTGATGCACGTATGGCCCAACAGAAGGGTTGGGCTAGATGATCTCTAGAGGTCCCTTCCAACCTTGACCGTTCTGTGATTCCGTTCGATTTTGGAGAACATCTTCCCCCCATGGTGGCATCTAAGCATCTTCAGCCATGGGTCTATGGAGACAGCAAAGCCCCTGTAGTGGATGATACTGTCCCCCAGCCGCCCTACCTTTCTGAGGATAAAAGCCACTGCTTTGGACAACAGTTTATTTAAATAGTTTTTGTTTGAATTTAATATTTTGTGGGTCTTTTTTTTTTGTCTAAAATGAAACAGCTTGGAATAGTGAGATGTGAGGACAGGAAGAGAGTGGCTGGAGCTCCTGAGAGACCTAAAGCATACCTGCTGAGGGGATAGTTCCCGTCATGCCAGGATCAGGGTCTTCTCCTCGTACAAACTGCACTGACTGGGCTGTTCCTCAACTCCATGAAATCCCCCAGGCCCAGGTTAGGTAACGTCAGGGTGTCCTGATGGTGAGAAGGAGGCCCGGGGACTTATTGCCCTTCAGGGCTGTGTTGCAAGGACTGTCCCATCCTTGCCGGGGCAGCACAGTCCCCTCCTTGCAGGCACCTCACTCCTCCTGTAGCTAGTGGGTCTCATGTTCCCTTGGGCAGGATTCCCACTTTTCAGCTCTTCCCAGATTTCACCTCGGTTTCCCCCTTTTTAATAGGAATGCTTGGCCTCTTGCACTCGGGCTCGGGGAGGAGCAGCTTGTTTCTGTAGCTGGCCTGGTGCCAGATGTCATCACTTCAGGCAGTGCCACGCTGCACATCTTCAGCAGTTTGAAATGGAGAGACAGAGAGAGACAGATAAGATCAGCAGCTTTAGGTGATGGCATTGTTTCAAATAAACCATGCATGACCCAAAGCTTCCACTTCAAATGGGGAATGAAATTGCTTCATCCTTTGACAGCTTGCTCCATGAAAGAAATTTATCTTCACTTAATTGCTTTAGATCCCAAGAGGCTGTGTACAGTAATTTCTAGGAGATAATTATATCAAATTAAAAAAATATGTGACTCTCCAACTGCTGAGCATGAGCACAGTGGCCAGAGAGCAGGAAGGGAAGAGGCACCCGCTCTGAGTCATGCTCACAGGTTATCGCTTCCCGCGCGGGACCCCCGGGAGAGGCGTCCGGAGCGGGGTGCTCGGAGCCTCCGCTCCCTCCTCGGACGCGGCCGCACGTATCTCGTGCCTTGGGGACAGCCACCCTCGCGAGGCAGAGCTTGGCACTGCCTTCATCCGGTTGTTCCTCCTGTGGAGCTGTACAGTAGAGCTGAGGAACAAGAAAGCTTGTTGATTTAAAAACATGTATATTTAGAAGCAGAGTGTAAACTTCCTGCCCAGGCTGGGATTGGATTCTGGACTATGTTTGAGTTTCCAGTTTTCATTTCCTTTGCCCTCATACTTAACATTGTGTATCTCCCAGAGTGTGCCCCACACTAATCTCTCCTTAACCCTCCCGCGCCCCACATTTTTCTCTCATTATTTGCACATCAGTTCCAGTTCTTCCAGGAAGCGGAGCAGCTCCCGAGTTGTCACTCGGGACGCGGGCAGTGGCACTGCTGACCATGGGCTGCTTCCAGCCTCCTCCAGCCCTCTGGAAGTGGGACCCTTGCTGGAAGGGTGGCCTCAACCTCGGACCCACACGGGGACTACGGCAGGGCCGGAGTTGTTGACAGTTGCTGATCCTTGGAAGAAGACCTTTTTTTTTTGTCGCTGGTTGAAATCCTGACGGGATATCCCTCTAGTTGTGACTCATGGGGAAGCAGAATCTCTGACCAGGTCCAGGAGGGGTAAATTGCTCCATCATCTAATTCTTCCTCCTTTGGTTTAAGCCAGGCCGCGTGCCCACCTCGGCCGCGCCGTGCGACGGCTCCTGCCACTGCTTGTGCTGCACATCTCCTGGGAAGCGAATGAGTTTTGCTCCCCTAGGGCTGTGACAACATTTTTTTTGTGTGTGTGCAATCCTGCACAGGCTTTGAAAGGGTTGTCAACAGTCGTGGGCCAGAGCGCGGCTCCTCCCCGCGCCTGTGATGTGCGCGCGGGTGTTTGAAGTGCGGGGCTGCTTCAGCTGTTCCCAGGAAGTCTGCAGGGGAACTGTGTTTGTACTGAGGAGGTAAAGTCCCTGCGTGTTTCTGGAGGGGATCCGCTCAATGGGCTCTTTGATGTCATCTCCGTCTTTGGACTTACATCAAGCAAGCCTGAAAAAGAAATGCTTTCGCGTAGCCTAGAACGCTCGCACCTGAGCGAGATGACCTGTGGCTGTCCCGGTGTTTGGGGCAGAAAACCCCAATTTGAGCTGTGTGGGAGGTGAAGGGTATCTGCCTCCCCGTGGGTTGCTAGAGCCTGAGAAATTCCGCTGTTGGGGTGGCTGTCCCAGCATGTTCTGGTGTTCCCTGTGGCTTCTCCTCGGCCACAGGGCTCAGGTTTAATCGCATCCTGGCCCAGCTGCCCGAGGTCAGCGCTTCCAAACGGGTCGCGCATCCCGATCCGGACCGCCCTGCGGTTTGTCCTTATTTTTCCCGTACGAGACGTCCGGCAGAGCCTGGCACGTGGCAGCGGCTCTGGAGCCACCCGCTGCCCTCCTCGGTGGCCTCTGCAGCCCAGGTAGCCCCTGCCCTTCTGTGTCCCCTGCTGGGAGCAGCGGGACGGGCTTGAGGCTCCGGTTCCCGAGTCCCAGGCGCAGGGAGCAGAGGACGGGAGAGGAAAGGAGGTTTCTGCCGTTGCGGAGCAGGGATGCCCTTTTCCCATCCTGCTGCCCCAGCCTTGCGCCACGGAGCGAGGGAGCGATGGGACTAACCCGTTTAACACGGGCAAGTCCAGGCCATTTGGCCAGGGGGGCGAGAGGGGACCCTGCTGCTTTGGGGCTTTGCTTTGGCTTCCTGGAAAAGCCGCATTGGCAGCAGTCATTCCATCCCCTTGCCTTCCCTTCCCTTTCTTTTCTCTGCTTCCTTGACATACTTCTTTACTTGCTCTTTTTATTGCTGTTAGCAAAGAATATATCACCTAAAGCCATTTCAAGTATAGTTCCTGCTCTTAATGATTTCCAAGACTAGCTCACAGCCAAAGCAGGGAGCCTTGGGGACGGGCTGCAGGGCGCTGGGTACCCGGTGCAGGAAGTGGCAGAAGAGCATTTAAGAACCTGGAAATACAAGTTGCTCTCATCTGGCTCGAAGCTGCTGCTCGCAGCACGCTCGGCTTTGTGTTCCAGAGGCCACGAGTGAATGAGTTAATGATGATCCCAGATGGCTTCAGAGTTTGCCTCTTGCCACCCCTTCCTGTTCCCCCAGGATCTCAGATGGTGGCGGGAGATGAAGTAAAATTCTAGAGTTTATTGTAAAGTTCATCTCTCTCCCTAAATCGTGCTGGAACTTGTGCGTGCTGTGTTGGCAGCTTCAAGGGGATGCTACCTGGTAATTAATTAGTTGTCAAGAGACAGCCCAGAGGTTCCAAGTCTTTATATTCCTGCTAATAGAAATTGCTCTGATTACATTCTCCCCCTTGGCTGGAGGGCTGCGGAGCTCGGAGCAGGAGCTATGGTCCATGGGCCGCTGGAGCAAACCTTCCTGTCCTCTGTTTGGACTCCTCCGAGCACGCTAGCACTTGCTTGCAGCGAGCAGGAGCCCAGAGGAAGCCCCGTCCCGAGCGCTCTCTTTGCCAGCCGGTTTTGCTCGTGTTTCTCATCAAACACCTCTCCTGCATTTGCGGGTGAACCCTGCCGCGCTTCTCCTCCTGCTCCTCCTCGGGGTCTGCTCTTGGTGTCCCTGTCCCCACGGGCTTTGCCTGTTTTCTTCTCAGGGTCCCTTCTCCTGGATTCAGAGAAATGCTCCATGTCCACAGTGGGGAGTTTCTCTCAACCTCACTTATCTTTTCTTCACCTTTGGTTTATCTCTGTGCTGCTGGAGTTGGTCTTGAACAGATTTAGGGGGCTTCTTATGGAGAGAGAAGTGTAGTTCTGGGTTATGGGAGAGGTGCCTGGATATCAGTGTCTTCTCTCAGTCAGGGGAGCCTTGGGAGCTCCTGTATGTGCTGCACTGATACAGAACTCCGTATCCAGTGCTTTGTTAAATGACCCTTTGTACTTTTGCCTGCTCTTCTGTGGTCTCTTTTACCCTTTGCAGAGGTTGTTGTCTCTCCTGCCAGCTCACAACTCTCCCTCTGCCCTGTGCTGACCTTCTCCCTTGCCTTCCAGCAGCCTGGTTGTCTCTGATGTCTTGAGCAGCTTTCTTCCCACCCAAACCCAGCATCGCTGCAGGTGAATCCATCATCCATCCCAACTGTCTCCCTTTGCTTCTCAGGTCAGCACCATCACGCTGGGCTGAACAAGGTCCTGTTCCCAGCTGGGACACAGCCCTCCTCGTCCCCTGCAGCAGGACACAGTCCTCTGCTCTTGTGTCTCCATGAGCACACACTGAATCGCCCAGTCTTGGGTTCCTGGAAGGACTTGAGGGGCTACCAGGGTTGCAGAGTGGCACTCTGGATGCCGTCAAGAAGTGGCATCAAGTTGGCGAGTGTCTCCACTGACACGAAGTGCTGGTGGCCTCCTGCCCCATCCCAGTGAGGAGCCCAGCATGGAACTGACTTGTCCCCTCCGCTTTCCCGGCTCCGGGCCGATCCCTGCGGACCCCTCGGAGCAGGCGCTGTTCTCCCGGCAGGGCAGGGCGACGCGGGGAGCTCGGCTCCGGCTCCGCCACCTCCTCATCCCAGCCCCATCCCGGGAATCCTCCCTTGGGGCGCAGTAAATCCGCGGTGCCGGATGCTCTCACGCCTGCCGGTGCCTTCCCAGCCCCGGGGAGCCTGCGCCGGGCCCACCTGATGCGCCGCCTTTGCGGACATATGGTCCCTTCTCCCGGTGTTTGGTTAAGTGTGGGAGGACTCGCTGCTCTCGCTCCTGTCGCTTTTAAGCTGTTGTTCCTGCTGCTACGACCCCGCGAGCAGACGTGGCAGTTTTACAAGCAAGGCCCTGTCCCTAACAAAGACATTAGGATGTTGGTCTGCAAGAGCCGAGGCGGGAGGGATTCGCCGTGTCTGGAAGGAGCGGTCTGGAAAGGGCATAATCTAATGCAGAGGATGGAGACAAAGGCATTTTTAAGGCAGGAAGTGGTGAAAACGGGGCATGAGCTGCAGGAGGGGCAGATATGTGAGTGGGGCGGTGGGAAGGAGCCGGAGCGCGAGGCAGGAATAACCAGGAGAGCGGACGAGGCCCCTGCTCCCGGTGGAGACGTGCGGCAGGTGACGATGGAGCAGGGTGCTCCGTACTCCGATGGGGGACAGTTGTGCCAGTGGCAAGGACGAAGGGTCAGGCTGCCCCATGCAAAATGCCCACAGTTTGGTGACCACCGGAGAGGAAGGAGGTGACAACTGGGACAAGAACAACAGGTTCTTGGAGCTGTGAAGCCGGTGCCGGAGGGACCAGGGGACCGAGGGACACCAGTGCGTGTGATTCAGCGCCCATTCCCAGGGGGAAAGCAGGAGGCTGTTCCCAGTCGCGGGGCTCGAGCTGCACTTTGCGCTGCTGGCTCCTTCCTCGCTCGGCTTTTCCAGCACTGGATGTGCCTCCCGGCTTGTTTGCTTGCAGGGATTTCAGTTGTTTTCTATTTTAGCTTGTGACCCCGCGTGCCTGCGCCGGGGCAGGCA
The DNA here is from genome assembly GCF_059628265.1 of Tinamus guttatus. Classification (NCBI taxonomy): domain Eukaryota; kingdom Metazoa; phylum Chordata; class Aves; order Tinamiformes; family Tinamidae; genus Tinamus; species Tinamus guttatus. The sequence continues at coordinate 442,332 of NW_028288890.1, forward strand.
GGCACCGTTTGAAAGCCGCCACTTGGCGGCAACAACTGTTCGAGTCGCGGAGCAGCACCCATCTAACCCCTCTTTTCACACACTCGGAGCTTCCCAAACATTAACCTTTGGATTAAAATTTTCCATGCTTGGTCTCTCCCCAGATGTGATGTCTGAGCTTTGGTTTGGGTTCATGTTTTTCATGTTTGCTGGGTTTGTGTTATGGGAGAATGAAAGAAATACTTTTCCCATTAAAAAAAAAATCGCAGCCTCCATTTTTTTTTTTTTTAATTCGAAGATGCACCAAAAATGGTTGAAATGTGAAACTTGGGGCTGAAGATGATGAGTTTGGCTGCATGGCCCCGCTGTCCCTGCCGCAGGTGCCCTGCAGCCCAAGGTAGAGCAGATTCACAAGAGCCTTCGTGAGACTTGGGCTGAGAAACTGCAGGTTTGGAGGCGGGCGAATGGGGTTTTTTTAGGTTTTGGCCAAAAAAAACGCAACAAAACAAGTTGTTTTTCAGGCTCCGCGTGCAGGATCTCGAGGCGCCGGGGCCGCGCGGGCTCCCGAGCGCGGTGAGTCGGGCGCTGCCGCCAGCCCCCTGCTCTGCACACAGTGACATCGGGAGGGGACTGCGCGGGGGGACAGTGACCCCGTGGTGGCAGTGCCGTGTGCTGGGCCTCCGGGCAGCCCCGTTGTTGCTCCCACCGTTTCTCTTGCAGGAAAAACGGAGGCTTCACCCTGTTTCACGCAGCAGCGGCTGCACCTTTTAGCACCCCGGAGCCAAACGCTTCGGTCCTGCTGTTGCCACCTCCTTGCGAATTCAAGGGCCGCCTCGGGCACACTGAGACACTTTGCATTTCCCCGGGTTGACTTTTTTTCTCTTTCTTGTCTGGCTGCAGCACCCCCGCGCTCCGCTCCAAGTCTGCGCGCTGCTCATCGGGTGGGGACCTGCTCTGTTCACACCAGTGCTCGTAATGTCTGGCCTGCAGCTCTGCCAAAGGCCGAAATTGGCTCTCCGTCCGTGGCTGGATTGCAAGGACAGCGCTAGATGGAGGGTGGAGTGAGCGAATACCCCTCTCTTCCTACTGGGCTTTCAGGAAATGTCTCTAATGCAGCTGTAAGTGTGAATGAAGTCAAAAGGATGGAGCGGTGCCCCCGCTCCAGCCCACCCCACTCGTCCGGGCCCATCCAGAGTCCCCACCCTATTGTTCTGGTCGAGCTCCTGCGTTTCGGGCAGGGGCCCCGGCGCTCGGCGCCCGCTCCCGGGAGGAGGAGCCCTGCCGAAAACAAAGACGCGGCGAATAGTTTTTCCCGTGCTCGTCCGGGTTCCAATTCCTCCTTCCCTTTCCTAGGTGTGTTTGCAGCTTGGAGCGAGCGACTCTGAGATACGGGCCATTAATCATGTGCCAGAATTGCTGAGCGTTCAGCGGTGAGAGCGCGTTCGCCGCTTCCTCAGAGGCAGGGCGGGATCCGCACGGGCCGGAGCGCCGCTCCGCTTCGGAACGGCCCCTCTCTGGGAAGCCAGGGAAGCGTGTCCCGCTCGGAGCAGCCCCTCCGCAAAGAGGCCACGGGGCTTTCGGGCGCACGGCGACTCCTCACGTCATTGGGAGTCCCCTAAGTGGCAGCATTTCGCTGCACAGCAAAACGCAGCGTCTGGCCCTCTCCGGAGCGGCCGCTGGAAGCGGCGGGAGCTTCCCGCGCTGGCCATTCCTGCCTCCAGGATTGCTGATATCTCTGGTGCCGCAGCCGACCCCGCCACGGGGGCATTTTCCTGCATTGCCTCCCATATCCCCATGGGATTTGTGAGGGAATTCGGGCACAGCGCAGCAGAGGAGCTGACGGTGGCGGTTCCTCCCCGCGCACAAGCTGGCCTGGGCACTGCTCTCCAGCCTTCCCATGGTCTTTGCTTGTCATTTCCAAAAAAATCCTCTGGTTGTTTCCATTGTTTCTCCTGGTGGAGAGGTGCCCTCGACCGCCCCGGCAGTGCCCATGTGCCAGCGGGGCACATGGAGCAGCACTGGGCAGGTTGGGTTGATGTAGTTGGCTCTGGTTGGGACAGCAGAGGTTTTGCCTCCCGTAGCCCTGGTCAGGTGTCTGCACTGATGTGCAAAACATTTGCTCCGTGTGCGCTGTTGCAGCATTCCCAGGGGATAGCGGGATGCACAAGCAGCCCGGGAGCGCTCGGGAGCGCTGCCAGGCTCTAAGGACAGGGCAGGGGCTCGAGTGCCCTTCGGGGACAGCAGCGTCATCCGAGGGGTGTCTCCCGCTTCCGCTGGAATCAGTGGGGCAGGCGTCTGATTTGTGTCCTAGACTAAAAAGGCTGAAGGAAACGAAGCACCCGCAGCTGATGGAATAACACGGGGCCCGACCGGAGCCGCGCACGCACGTCAGCTCCGATTCCAGGCCGTCCTCCCCATAACTCCCCCACGCGCCGGGTGACAGCCCAGGGACCCTCCAATCTGCTCTTCCTCTCCCCGTGAATTCCCTTGCCATGGGGGACTTAGGAGACACCTTTTAGGGTGTTTGTTTGCTTGTGTTTTTCCGGCCTTCCCTGAATTCAGAGCCGTTCGGCCCCTGAGAGCAACCGCTATAACCAGTTTCCCTAGAGCGGGATCCCAGTTGGGCAGGTCGGGATCGTGACTCTCTGAGAATTACTTGCCTTTGAGGAAGTGAAAATGCAGGCGGGGTGGCTGCAAGCAGCAGCCAGGTGGGAACTGTGCTGCTTCGGGGGCTTTTAGTGGTTTTTATTGAACAGTCTCCTTAGGCTCAGAAATCCCAGGTTTCCTAAAAGAAGAGGAGAAGATTCCAAAGACTTTCATCCCAGTTCAAATATCAACCAGGGCAAGGAGCTGGGGAAGCTACAGTGGGAGCTCAGATGACATTCTCTGAAAAGCAAACTGAATATGAGTGCGAGTATGAAATGGCTGTGCCCTCTGCACGGGCTGAGCCAGCGTCTGCTCCTCTTCCTCGTCTGCACAGATTAACGAAGGCCAGAGAGGGTGAATCACAGCATCTGCCCAAGGAGCCCCTCCACTTCTGAAGCCTTTGGCACCTCTGCGAGATATTTAAATGACAGACAGACGTATAGGGATCTGTAAATACTCATTTGGTGCCAACTAAACCACAAAGAAGATACAACATTTGTGGTCCAAGGAAGTTTAAATATTTGTGGTCAAACTTAAAATTCGACATAAAACTCTCATCTGTGATGGAAAGCGTCCAGGAACTGCATGGAGAACGTATAAGCTGTGTAAACTCTCAGAAACGGCTTCCAGATTGGCTCTGCCAGGACGAGCAGAATGTTCTAGCTCTTACCTCTCCCCTCCCTGCCGCTGCCGAGGGCAGAAGTCACGTTTGCAAAGGCCTTGGTGCATCTCCACGGGTAGAAGCCCGGCACGTTCCCCATGTCACGGGCCAACGTGGTGGTTTCTGGCCTCCGCCAACATCACGCTGGAGAGGGGAGAGGCAGGCAGGGCAGAAGAGCAAGGGAAGCTCGTAGGGTGAGCTCCGTTTTGCCTTATTTTTGCCATTTTCCCGTTCTGTGCTGAGGCTTTCCGTGCACTTCCCAGCCCGCCCTCTTCTTGGCCCTCTGCTACCTTAGACATTAGTGTCCCGTCTGGTGGTACGTGAGTCACTGGGTGCCTCGGTGGGTCCAAGCACGCAGCAGTCGTCTGCATGGGGAAATCCTTGTGAAAGAGCCAACGTTATCAGCCAGGAGCGAAACGTCTGCCCTGCCCGGTGGCTGCGCACGGCGCCCTTATCTGCTCGGAGAGCGCCTGGCTCCGGTGCGGATGTGGGATCCGGAGGGGCCGAGCTGAGCTCCCTGCAACGTGTTGGCACCGCGTCCTGGGGACACGTGGGCCTGGTCACGCTCTCTTAGCAACCCACAAATGCTTTTGCTCAGGGATTTGACTGGACAGATAGAAAGTCCCGTTTTTCCCCTCAGTGCAAACAGCTTGGAGTTGGTTCTTGCCTTTTTTTTTTTTTTTTTTCGTGTCCCCTGGAAAAGGGCTGTTCCTGTTGCAAGAGCGCACAGAGATTTGCAATCTGGAAGTTGGGTTGAACATTCATCTGCTGCATTTCCCAAATTCCAAGAGCGCCGGATCCGACTTCTGGCAGGAGAGCGGCTTTTCTGGACACCGGCGGCTTTTCTGGACACCCCTGAGCAGTCGTGATCTGGAGACACTGGGGAGCAGAGCGGGGTGCGCAGGGACTGTCCTTGTCACCAGCGCCCGCGTCCCCCGGAGCTCGGGCCTCAGAGGAAGGGCAGCTGGTGTCTGCCCAGGGCAGAGCCGTCCCCTTTCCCTTACTAAGCAGTCCTCCCTTCCTCCACTGAAGAGCCTGCTAACCACTTTCTTATCTTTCTGAACTCTGCAAAACAATCTCTGGCAAGGCAGGCATCCTCCGAAATGGCAGAGGAAATAAATTCCCCCCCGTCCCCGAAAAGGAAAAGATTGGAGATTCTCACAGCTGGGACAGCAGTCCGTGCCCTGAGAAAGCTGAAGTTAGGGCCACACTGACTTCAGCGAGGATACAGACCTTGCCTTCCTCCTTGCCTAGCCAGGGACACTGGTTTGGGGACAGATTTTCAGGGACTTGTCTTCCCTGGGTAGCAGTGCCAGTAGGATCTGCAAGGGAAGAGCAGGACGGGCTCCCTCTGCCTTGTCTTGGCGTTACTCTAGTGCTTGAATTTTTGTCTCTTTTCCCCTGGGAAGTTCAGGGATGTGCTGGGAGCAGAGGAGGAACCGGAGGAGATGGCTATAATAGGGAGTCCCTGGCTGTCACTCGCGCTGTTCCTGGAGCTGTGTCACAGGCCTGCTGGAAAGCCCCGTTTCTTTTTAGCCCCTTGTTCTCCTAGCTAGCAAGTGAAACACGGGCTCCTGTGCTCAAGGCTTCACCTCAGAGAGCAGAAGTGCCCCAGCTATTTCCCAACTGTGGGAATCGCTTTTCCCAGCGCCTCGGTGCTGGAATGCAGTGGAAGCTGCGCCGGGGCGCTTGGCCGCGGGCTGCAGGGAGTGGAAGTGACTGCTTTCTCCGATGGAAATTCCTGCCGGGTTTTATTGGAGGCAACATTTTGCAATGTGGGGAAGCCTGTGGCTCTCGCTGCGCTGCTGGAGCCCTTGGCAGCGCCGCGTGAGGACACAACGCGGGCTCAGCCACCAGTCGGACGAAGCATCTCCATCGCTCTGGAGACGTCTCCTGTGCTCCGACACCTTCCCTAGGACACCTCACCCGGGCCAAAGTCACGCTTTCCTCTCACCTTTTGGCCAGTAGGAAGGGGCTGCCAGGGGTAAAATTAAATCAAGTCACTACCAGCCTCCCAGCTACCAACTGTCAGATGCAGCGTGGAGCCAATTGCTCCGTGCTGCAAATGCTGCTGCTCGCTGGAGAGGAGTTGGAGAGAGGAGCTCACAAAAGCCATTCTTCAGCGCACTTAACAGGTGAATAAAACATCAGGGCAAGTCTTTCCAAATGTCAGCGAAAGCCAAAAGCTTGGTTTGGAAACCGTTGGAAACTTTCCTCTCTGGAGCTGTGTAGCTCCTCACACTTCAGAAGAGCAGCCCTGGGCTGGCAGGTCTGCCCAGATCTCTGGGTTGTCCTGGGCACAGAAACACGAGAGGAACCTGGAGAGCTGCTCTCCATCCAGAGTCACTCTTTCTGATGACTTCAGCGCTGGCTTTTCCAGCAGGAACTGCTGTAGTCACACGGGTTCCTGCAGTGCTCTTGGATGCGTTTTGGGATGGACAAGCAACTTTCCTGTCCCCTGGTAAGTCGTGACCAAGGAAGGGAGGATTTGAGAGGAGCTGCTTGTGTTGAGGATCTGGAGGAGCTCTGATGTGTTCCCTAGGGCAGTGCCGGGCTGTGCTATGACACTAAGGGGTGTAAACTGGGACCAGTGGCAATGTAGGCTTTCCATGAAGAGTTTTAGGTTTCTTCTGGCCGAAATCGGTAAGAATTCGCTCTGTATTCCTGCCCCACAACCACTAGGCGCCAGCCAGCGTGAGAAAACTGGCCCCTGGCAGCTCTGGGGAAGGTTGTCTGTGCTTGATGTGTCTGTGCAGGGATCCCCACCCCTGGGCAGGGGTTGTCAAGAACAGACCCAAATCCCCAGAAGCGCTCGCAGCTCCCTCAGCATCGCGGATGTATCTCGTCTTGGTGTCCCATGGCTGTGAACAGCACCAAGCACCAGTATCTTGAGTGCGGGTTGATGACCTGCAAGGTAAGAGTGGGTGTAGGCTGCCCTGGGCTTCCCCTGAGTGTATCTGACGTCTGAGAGTGAAAATTGGCTTCCTTGGCTAGGACCTGCCTTGTCCCCGGCTCTGCACCTACGTGTCATGTGCGCCTCTCCTCTGCGTTGCTGTGGCAGACCCTGGTGGTGGCAGACAGCCGGGCCCCTTCCATCCTGCCTTCCAGCTTTAGAGGCCAGTCAAAACTGTAGCCGAGCTACGTATCCGGGGTTGGAAAGATGGAAGTGTTTGGCAGACTGTGAGCACATCTGCTCCGTTGACTCGGCCGAGTCCATGGAGAGCGCAGGGCTGGAGCTGTGCCTCTCCGCAAGGCTCAGTGCACCAGGAGACACGTTTGGCCAAGATACTGCCTGCGCTCTCTCTTCGAGGAGCTCCTATTTTTCACATAAATAGGTTCTCCAGCAATGGTTACGGGGAAGAGCGATGGGAATGGTGCTTCTGAGCTTCTCTGTCGTCCCTGGGCACGTTGCCATGCACCCCACTCTGCTGTGGTGGAGCGTCGGATACGGATGCGGTGCAGCCTTTCCCCATCCGCGGAGCCCGCTCCGGTCGCAGGCTCCTCTGGGCTGGCTCCGTGTCCCTCAAGACCAAGAGGGTCTTGGTTGTGACCAAGATTCGTCACAACCAGAAGTGCCCAGCGTGGGGCTGCGTTGCAGCCACCGTTGCTCTTTTTGCATGAGCTCGTGGCACTAAAACCCTTCAGGGATGACACCAAACCGAGCTCTTCCCTTCGCTCTCTTCCTGCAACTTGCTGTTCTCCCCTTTGCTGCTCTGTGCCAGCTCCCGAGGAGTGGAAAAGGAGGCATGGGGCATTTGGAGGCATTTAGCCATGGCCTCAGTAAATGTTTTAATGCAGTCAATAGAAATGTTTCAGCTGGGCTGGTAGACACTTCGTGGTTTAAATTGTTTGGAGCTAACTTGCTTTAAGCATAAATCAGCTACTCCAACCAAGCCCTGTTTAAATCGATGTGGCAAAAACAGTGTTATCTCCGTGCTGGATCCTGCTTTAGCTTGGCTGCGGCTCTAATTCCTATCCCTTTCCCATCTCCAACTCTGGGATGGGATCTCTCCGTGCTATGACTCAAGCTTCTCATGTCCTTTTCCCCTTCTGAATCCAGCTGTCGGGATGTGCTCGTGTCTCCCCCTCACACAGAGAACACTGGGATGAGAGCGGCGGCCCATGCTCCAAGTAAACCCTTCTCCGGAGCCGCCTGCCTGCTACTTGCTGGGGCGGGATAAGGTTTTGCAGGAGCCCCTGGGATCCCTCCCCGTTGGGTTGGGTCCCTCTGCCCCAGACCGAGTCCCTCGTTGGAGGTGGCCGGTCGCGGTGTCCCCTGGCCGGCTGGCCGGGCCGTGGGCGGCTCTGCGGAGCGTGTGGCCTCGCCGAAGGAGCCCGCGTTCCTGCCTGCCGGTTATTTGCTCTTCAGGGCGCTGCGTAAAATTAGCAAGTTGTAAAAGTTGATGGAAGGCGGCGGTGGCTGCGACAGCGACGTGCTTTGCTGCGGGAAGGCCGTGCACCGAGCAGCGCGGCTGGCGCTGCCCGTGGGGACCCACCAGGGTTCCTGGGGACCCACGGTCACCCCGCCAGTGTCCCCAGAGCCTGAGCAAGACACCCCTGCAGGTGCCCCCAGAGCCTGAGCAAGTCGTTTCCTTGCCCTTAAACCTCCTGGGAGACACGCGCTGTCTTCAGGGCTGCCTCTGCTTGAGACCGGGGCTGGCCAGTCCCTGTATAAATAGCAGCACCCGGCGTCTCTGGAAGCTTTTGCTTTATCTCAAAACGTCTGTGGGGGAAAACAAGGTGAGAGCCACTGAGGGCAGCAGCCCTGGAGCTGGGGTTGGACCTCAGGACCCTCCTGGGGCTCCGATCTCGGCTTTCCGAAGGTTTGTAGCAGGTAATGGGGATGGATTGTCCGATAGCATTCCAACCACAGAGCAGCTTTTGATGCTGCAGCAGCTGGCGCAGCTAATGCGCAGCCCACGGGGTCTTTACAGGCACTTAGCGCGTGTTAATGTGTGTCCTGCTGGGGCCGAGGCACCGATCGGGATGGCAACGTGCGGCCTGCAGATTAGCAGCCGGCGCGCTAACGAGCCCGCGCCGCGGCTGGCACTGCCTTCGGCGCTGAGCGCGTCCGCTGCAGCGTGAGATCGGCTCGCCGGGCGCCGCGGGCGCTCCCGGCACTGCGGAACCGAGCCCGGGTCACGGCGGAGGGCACCCGACCACTTCAGCAATTCTCGGTTTCGGTTTTCCTTTGCGAGCGCCGCCTGCGTGTCAGGCCCGTTCTCACCGCCGGGTTTTCGGTTCCTGCTGTCTGCTGGCGCTCCGCGGCCCCGTCACCGAGCGCGTCACCCGCATTTCACTCGGTGCTTGGCCTTTCCCTCCGGAGGCTCCGGGCGGCTCCTGGAGCCCCCCGCTCCCTGCTGTGGCCTCCCCGGCTCGGGGATGCGGTGCGAGGCCTTGGGCACCGCGGCGTGCTGCGGGCACTCGCCTTCCCATCCCGAAACGGGAAGTTTCTCCGAAGCAGGTTGCCGCACGTCACGCAAGGCCCCGCTCCGACGTTGGAGCTCCCTGGTGCCAGTCGCAGGTCACTGCTTTCCCAGCCTCTCCGTGGCCGGGCTCCCCTGGGCCAGGCTGCCTTCGGGAGCGCCGGCGCCCGCGGCTCTGGCACGTCCTGCGGGAGCCGGGCTCCGTCCTGCGGCTGCACGTGACAGGGATGCTCGGAGCATTTGCTCTTTCCCTGTTTTTCATTCATGTGGGCTGGAAAAATGTGTTCATGAGACAAGTTACTGTGGCATTATGTCATGGGCCTTCGGCTGGGCTCTTTCCCCCCGAGCAGATGAGCCGAAGGCAGCACCAGGCTGCGCTGGCTTGGCCGGGGATCTCTTGTTTCCTAGCTGGTTCTTTGGCATGGGAGAAGGGAGGGAACCTTCCTGGCCTTATCCCCAAGGCAGCTGGGGGAAAGGAGCCCTTCTGCAGTACGTTTGATCGGTCCCAAGCCAGGAGTCTCCAGTCGTCAAGATTTAAGTATTTGCTGGGCAGACACCGCTGCGTCGCCCTTCATGCACACACAGCGAAAACACCGGGGTCCTGAGCTAGAGGCAGCTGCATTTAGGGCTAGAGGTGCCCCGAGAAATCCCTTGGGAATGGTGTCAGGAAGGAGAGCTGATCTCTTTGGCAGATACGAGGCTGCAGCCGCACAGCCTGGGGTCCCCGCAAGCGCAGGCTCTGCGCCGTAGTCTGGCTCCAAGCGAGGGCCGAAACCCCCGGGAACGAGGAAAGTTCCCGGCAGCCCAACCTCCCCCTGGGCTGCTGTTCCCCTCGCCGCGTCCCCAGCTCCGTCCCACACGGATTCCCGGAGCATCCAGCTCCCTCGCTCCCGGCATCCCTCGCCGATGGCAGCCGCCCGGCCCGCGCCGCCTCTCGCCCGCAGCACCGGCCTCCCGGCGGGAGGTAGGAGCTGGTTTTCCCTTCCCCTCCGCGTGCCGGTCGCCCGGCTCCAGGAGGCACCGGCGGAGGCGAATCCGGCTCCTCTTATGTAAGGGTGCCTCGTGCAGGCAGTAGCTGGGGTGGGAGGTTGGAGGTCGCAGCAGGGTCAGGTTTTTGACACGCACTGCAGAGACACGGCGGTTAAAATTAGCCCGCCGAGAGGAAGCTGGCAGCGCTGTGGAAGAGCAGAAGTTTCCTCTCACGGCAGCCTGGTGCGGCGGGGCCGCGACACGGGCCACTGCCAGCCCCACGGCACCGGCCCGCTCGGGGACAGGCCGCTGTCACACGAGACGAGGCCCAAACCGGAGCCCTCGGAGGCGTCAACGTGAACTTCATACCCTGCTTTTTAGCACGTTTAGCCCCGTTTGCTGACTTTCCAAGGTGGTACCCGTCAAGGGGAGGCATCGGAGCAGAGTCCCGCTGTGGCCCAGGTGGAGGCCAGCCCCACGCACACCGGGGCCACCTGGGCAGCAGGCTCCCACACTCTGGAAGCTCCATCTGGGAACCTCGTTAATGGGATAATTACCCGTGTTACTGAGTCGCCTGCTGGCCGGATCAGTCCCAGCCCTCCCGGCTCCCCGGGCGGTCGGTCGGGCTCCTCATGGTGCTCTGCTTTTGCAAAACGCCCCCAGGCACCGGCTCTGAGCTGCCCTATCCCTCCGCGGCCTCCCGAGCCCTCCGGCTTTCCCGCTTTTTTTAGCTGAAACGAAACAGCGAGGCCGGCCACATCATTTGCCTCCCGCTTGGGCAGGACTTCCCCTGTGTCGGTGGCGCTGGGAAGGGGCAGGCTGACCCCAGCAGCCGGGTGGCCCTGGGGACACGGCGAGGGCAGCACCGCTCCGTGAAAACTGCAGCAATCGGCGCTGGATGTGCCTGACCTTGCCCTCGCCTGCCTCCCTCTCCCTCGGGACACCGGGCTAGGAAGCATGGGCAGATCCCTCCCATCCCTGTTGGAAAGCCGAGGGGAATGCGGAGGGTGCAGGGCCGGGCTGTCTGCGTGCTGCCAGGCCGTACGGCCCCGCGCGTTTCCCTCTGGCTGCTGCCCGTCCGCCTCCCTTTTGCACTGACTTTGTTTTCCTTTCCCTCTCCCCAACCCCCTCGTCCTCACCCTGTAGGTTATTGCAGCCGACTGCAAGAGGGTCACAGTTCTGAAGTATTTCCTGGAAGCCCTTTGTGGACAAGAAGAGCCTTTGCTGGCATTCAAGGGTGGAAAATATGTGTCAGTGGCACCCGTCCCAGACGCCATGGGAAAGGAAATGGGAAGCCAAGAGGGAAAACAACTGGAAGATCAGGTACCGTGCGGGAAGAGCGCGCCTCGGTGAAGGAAGAATCACCCCTGTGGGGCCCAGCCTCTGCCTGCCCTGCAGCTCCCGCTATTTATAGCCAGCCTGGCTGCGTGTGCGTTTTATGGAGGGGAAGAGGGGGGTAAATGGTGCACAGCCCTCGTCTCCCGAGTGTACTTTGCTCGTGCCCTTTCCTGCCAGTCCAAGCCATGTGCCTCTATCTCGCGCGCCGCTATGAGTTCCAGATGCTGCTTTTTAATGCTCGGAGGGGGGAGCGAGCTTTAATAACGTGCAGCGCTGCGGCCCTGGGAGAGGAGGTGGGCGAGGGGGTGTCAGGGTTCAGCCCCGGGATCAAGTTTATAGCCATGGAGCTCGCTGCGGCAGAGGCCCGAGCTCCAGCCTCCAGCACACGTACAGGAAGAGCTGACATTGGCGCCCCGTCCCTCCCCTGCCTCTCACATCCTGATGTGATTAAGGAATTCAACTCTTGTTTTTCTGCCCTTGCTTGTTCCTGTAGGCCTTGCTTCACTCCAGGCTCCGTGTGTGTGTTTAAGGGCCCTGCCAACCGCTCTGCAGGTTGACTCTTTTCTTGTGTTTAATCTTGCAGTTTGAAAGGCCAAGGAAACAGTAGAGAAGGGCAGAGGCTTTTGGAGCGGGGAGCTGGGTGGCCCAGCTCTGCCCGGCCTCGCTCCAGGCACCCGCATCCCGGAGGCGCGGAGCCGGATGAGGGGATGTCCCACGCTGGCCTCCCCTCTCCCGGTGCCGTGGGGCCTGCAGTGTGTGTCCCAGTGTGCCCAAAATTGCTGGCACTAAAAGAGCCCTGGAGCAAGAAGGTGCTTGGCACCCTCCTAGCGCTCAGAGCCCTGGCAGATGGCTCCAGCCAAGCAAGGGGCAGGTTTCAGGTGTGTAGGGGCTCAAAACAAAACTCTAAGCAGCAAAAGATCCCACCGTAAGGGGGGACCTGGACCTGGATCCCCTGTCCTCATTGGGAGGCTGTGCGGGAAGTTTTCAGGCTGACCCTGCTGTAAGTGTCTCAGGGTCTTTGGGTTCCAGCAGTGTCACAGATGGGGACAGTCCCGCTCCCTGGAGCTTGCTGGATCGGACTGTCCCGTTGGCTCTGGGCAGGAGCACGAGCTGGAGGAGAGCTCCCCTTGGCCAGTCCCTGCAGCCACCGCTGGGCTGTGGGAACCTCTCCAGGAGCTCCTTGCGTAACCCTGGAGCTTCCTCCTTGGGGTCCGAGCTCCCGCCTCGCCAGCGTGACCACCCGGGAGCCCTGGCAAACGTTTCCCAAGCCGAAACACCGCAGCAGATCTGCAACTGACAGGAACTCCTCTCTGACGCCCACGTGCATCTCCGTCCCCCTCTCAGCATCCCCCTTGCCGTCCTGGGAGAAGGAAGTGACTTTGAGGGCTCCATCTTCCTCCTTCCCATGGCTAGCAAGTCACAAGGAGAGAAAAGTTGTTGGGTTCTGCGGCCAGGCATGTGTGGGGCCGAGGGAACTGATTGGGTCTATAGACATGGAGTGCAAGGATTGTTTAAATACAGCCCAAAGTCTCCCTGCAGCCCACCTGGGGCTTAAAGCAGGTCCTTCTGGTGGACCTGCAGGTTCTCCTGAGAACTTCTCCAGCGCCATCGTAGCCCTTTGATTTTTTTTCAAGGACCTCTTAGGGAGAGCAGTGACTGCTCTGGGTTGTGGTAGATCCCCAGCTGGACACCAGCCACCACCTCCTGCCTGCCCATGTCCAGGGCATTTGCACACCTAAGGACAGGTCAGCTCTGAATTCACCAGGAGCAGAAGCAGCAGGGTCCACACTGGGATCTCCAGGGTACAGGCAAAGTGCAGAGGGGCTGGAAACATCCCACTGGAAAGAGCTGAGGGAAAGTCACTACATGCAGTTTACCTAGGAGGGGGTGAGGATGTAACATGGGCCAGAAGCAGCTGTACAGGTAGGAGGTTGGAGAGCAAGGGACCCTTAAGTGTAGCAAAGACCGGGTTCCCAGCCAGAGGCAGCCTGACAAAAGCAGACTAGAAGTAGGATGCAAATGTTAACAGAGGAAGTAATTAACATTGAAATGACTGACCTCGAGACGTAGCGGATTCTCCAGCACGTAGGATTTTCAAATCAAGGTTGAGTGTCTCTTTCTAAAACATCTGTTCCAGCTCAGCTTGAAGTTTTGGGGTGTGTGCGGGAATCTTCTGGCCTGTTCTGAGATCAAAACGGAGAACTGGAATTGGCTCTTTGCTCCCCTGAGATCATGGATCTGAGCTTCCTCTCGGGATGATGGGCTTGCGTGTCCAGCCTCTAACGAGGCAGCGGTACCGCAGCAGCCCTGCAAAACCTGGGTGCAGACAGGGGAAGAAAAATGGCCTTTGCTTCTAGGGGTGTACAAGACAGGCAAGGCACGGAAATAGGGAAACACCATGCTCCCCATTTTATAGAACTGAAGCCTATAAAGCATCAGGGACTTGCCCGAGGCTGTGGAAGGAGTTTTCCAAAAGTAGGAAGAGTTGTTTTTTGGAACAGCTCTGAGCAGGGCTGTCCTTCCCCTACCTTGTCACTGTCATCCCTAGCCCGTTACCTTGTGTCTCATCTTGTCACGACGTGGATGTTGACTGCCTATTTATTTTGCTTGCTTCTTTGGGATATTTAGAAATGGTCACCCATCAGCAGGGGGGAATGGACAGCCATGCACAGCAGGGATGTGTCTGCTGGAAAGGGAAGAGCAGTGCGAGCAGAGTCCCTGCCACCAGCATCCTTTACAGTTACTTCTCCCTCCGTTTTGTCTCTATGCATTTCCTGGAAGAAGGAAGATGATGTCCTGATTGAGGCATTTGAAGATGATTCTGAGGCTGAAGGCAGCGGCGGAGAGTTTGACATCAAGGAACTCAGAGCCAAGAAGCAAGCACTGGCCAGGAAAGTAGCTGAGCAGCAGCGTCGCCAAGACAAGATTCAGGTAGGATGGGGTGTGCGGCTGCAGCGAGCGCGTCCATCCGCCGTCTGCCCGAGGAGCTACTTTGCTTTTGTACTTGGGCTGATCCTGTCTCACTCTCTTGGTGGTACTCAGGTGTTTCTTGCCATGCTTCCGAAGTGGTGGCCTCTGGGAATGTCACATAGGCACCTTGAACTCCCCAGGGGCAGGTGCTCTATGCTGCCTCTTTGAAACCCAGCTGCAGCCTTAGCTTTGGCTTCGGTGGACAGGGTCAAATGAGTGTTGCTGAATCACCCCAAGGGTGGGACCCTTACGCCGGGGTCAGCCCTGCCCTCCCAAGCCCTGAGCTAAGTGTGTCAGGGACTCTGGGGAGCCCTCTTGAACTGGGGCACCCCTTCTGCATGGAGCAGCACCCCAGGGAGCCCGCTGATGTCTGCAGTGCTGCATGTACCAACTGTCCCCTGACTGGGACACGGTCACTGCAATGCTGAGGCTGGCTGAGAAATCAGCTTTCTTGTGCAGCAGGGCACGGGCAGACAGGGGAGAGGGTGGGACACGAGCAGCAGAGTTCATGTGAGAGTCAGAGGCAGGAAAAATCGGCTGCAAACGGCTCTTGCCATCGGAGCACTGACTGCAGAGCGTGTTCCGCTGCTGCCATCGCCATGGGGGAGAAGAAGGGGATGCAGAAGGGGATGCAGGTGATCCCACCCTGGCCCCAACCCAATCTCAGGACGTTTCCCAGTGGGAAGCAGTGACCTAAACTGGTCGCGCTGGGAGCAGATGCCTGGCTGTGCATGCTGTTGCTTTAAGAGCAGACTCACATGCATGGCTGTTGGCTGCCTTGCTCCCTCTCAACCCCTCTTCCTCCAGCCTCGCAGCCCAGATGAGGATTTCTCAGCAGAGGAAAATTCTCCCTGGCTCCCCTCCCCCTCACCTCCGCCCTCTCTAATGCCCAGGGCCCTTCACTTCCATAATTCTTCATTTTCCAGCCTTGAACGTAAGCCAGACACATCTGTCTGGCCATATGCGTGAACTCTACAGTGTGTGCCGAGGTGGTTGTAAAACAGGGCTGCTGAAGGCCCTACTGGGAGAGCGCGCACATGTGTACCCTCCGGCTATTGGCGCCGGGCCCAGAACCACTGCGCTTCACTTTTCCAAACCCACCCCAACCTTGCAGATTTCGCCTTTTCTTTCTTCATTTGAATTTTGAGCAATTCATATCAAGGCAAAGGTATAAATTGTGCCGGGAGGGAGGGGCCGCCCCCGCAAGCAAGTCCATTATTGTTGGCAGGTACCTGGGTCACATTAATACAATAAGGAAGAAAGCAGCAGCGAACGAGTGAGAGATTGGAGAGATGGGCTGTAAATTAAAGCGGCCTGAAGCCTTCCAGCCTCCCAGGGTTGTTAAGCGGGAGGTGTAAGTAAATTCCCCACTTCCCACTGCCTTGTACAGACACAGCAAACAGGAACTGCACATGTTCAGGGAGGGCAGCGCGTGCAGATCCCGGCCCCGGCGGCCGGCCCAGCTGCAGCGGGGCCCCCGGGAGCGGCGCTGCCCGTTCTGCAGGGAGAGCAGGGGCTGCCTGGGGCGTGCGGGGTTTTCTCCCCGCGCTCCTCCCTTCCTCCCCGGCTCTGCCGGGGCCGGGGCTCGGAGAGAGGTCAGCACGAGGGTGTGGGGGCTGCACAGCTGAGAGCCGAGGTGCGCTCGGAGCCGGGGCGGAGGAGAAGTCCTTGGGGCTTTGGGAAAGTCACGCAGTGCGGAGCCGGCTGGGAAGAGCCCGGAGCGGAACACGTGCGCGGGCCCCGCTGCTCTCCCCGCCCTGGCACTGACCGGGCGGCCGCAGAAGCGGAAGGGCCCCGAGGGAAAGCGCCGCGAGCGCCCGGCTCGGCCGCGTGGGCGCCAGCTCAGCGCCGCGTCCCCGGCAACTTCCCCGTCTTGACCTGCGCCTTTCTGATCCAGAGACGCTGGGGCTCGGGTTTCCTGAGGGCTGGGGACATTCTGCTTTCTCTGTTTCACCCCGTTTCTCTAGCTCGGTGCTAGCTGCGGAGTTCAGGCTGTTGCTTTTGGGGTTTGCTCTCCCTTACGCAGGGATCAGGCTGCAGCTCCACATGTTCATCCACGTCCAGCAGATACAGCTTCTGTTCCACAGCAGAGAGCCTCAGTTCTCCCCACACAGCCACGTGGTTGTCCCGGTGTTGTGACGGGTACCCGGGCTCTCTGGGTCTGCCTCCCATGGAGAGCGGGCTCAGGGCATGCCTCCCTCTCGGCTTTCCATCATCTTCCGTGTTTCAGTGCTCTCCTGCGGGAGTTTCCCTGCTCCCTCTGTTGGCAGGGTTAGCCGTGCCCTGGGAGCCTCCTGCGGCCTCCCTGGGGCCTTGCGGAGTCGTGCTCCCTCTGCCTGCTCGGGACAGGAGTCCCCGGCCTCGCTGCGCTCCCGCCTCGTTGCTGTTGCAAGCCCTGGCCTGGTGCTTGGCTGCCTCCTGCTCCTTTGCCATTCCTGCCTCCAAGTCTTATCCTGCTCGGAGGCAGGTGGTGGGTTGGCTTCCCCCGCCTAAATCCATCATCCTCTTCCAGCAGGTTTCCTTGCACTGTCTTCCTTTCTTCGCCTCTTGCTGCTCAGCTCTTGCTGCTGCTGGAGACCATCCACTTGATGCTTGTCCCACTTCACTGCTGCTCTTCCATCACTTGCCTTTGCTCTGTGCTCAGGACTGGCACCCCGGAGGGTGGAAAGGTGGTTTCTGCTGCATCTCCTGGCTGCTGTCCCTGTCCCCTCGACCTCTGCTGCAGGCAAGCAAGTCCTGGTCTTCCTTCTGCTAGGCCGAGGCTCCCCGCATCCATGCTGGCATTTTGCAGCCTGGCTCATCTCCCTGCTCGCCTGCCTTGTGTCCCCTGGCAGGGGAAGCCCTGCTCGTGCACCGTGTCACCGTGTCACAGCTCCCAGCCTCATCCAGGGCCCTGCTCGCATGAGGAGCAGCCTCAGAGCGGGCCTGTCCTTCCTTGCCCTCCTCGGGTCACTGCCCTGGCCTGGGTGCGCACAGGGCTGTTGCTCAGACTGATGGGGAAGTTGGGGTGTGGGCAGAGCAGCCGGGGGTTGCAGGTGGTTTGTTCCTCTCCCCGCGATCGCCACGGCTGCAGAGGGAGCGGGAGAGCTCAGCTCGTTTCCTCCTCGCCCCAAAGGCAGCAGGCCGAGGGGGAGCAGAGCGGCCGGCGGGACGCAGAGCCGAGCTGCTCGCTCCCCTCGGCTGCCTGGCCCTCCCTGGCCGTGGTTTTGGGGCTCGCCGCTCTCCCCGGCGGCCCCGCTCCGCCTGCTCTGCTGCGGGCACCGCTGGCGACCCGTCCCTGCCCTTATTGTGTACCCAGAGCCACATTTCACCCCTCTGGGGACAGCAGTGCTGCGTCCGGCTCAGCTGAAAGGCCGGACACGGGCCTGGGTCCGGCCCAAACGACCAGAGGGGCCAGAGGCAGGTGGAGAAGCGGAGGCGGCAGCTCCGGAGCGGCCGGGCCGTGTCCCCGGCCAGTGCCCGGTGCTGGCCCCGCTCGCGGCTCCCCGCCGCTTGGCCAGGCCCTTGGTCCACGCTGTTCCGCGTCCCCTGTCCTTTGTGCCGCTGCCGCGCGCTGGGAGCGGTCGGGTTTCCTGCGCCGTTGAAAACATCCCACCTGAAACATAACAGGCTCTTCCTCTGGATGCTGCTATTGTTTTGCTCAGCATTACAGAAGCGGCCGAACGGGGCGGCCAGTGATGACACGTCCTCCCGAAATAGCCGCGCTCCTGTCCCTTCCGAGCGCACGGAGCGGCCGCCCCCTTAAGATGCGGCCGCTCCTTTGTGGCGGCCGCGTGAGTAACCCGCTAAATTTAGCCGGCCCCCCATTCACGCCCGCGGCGCGCGCGGGGACAATGGCGCGGGCGCACGCGCCGGCACGCACCTGCGCGGGAGCCGCGGAAGCCGCGCACCCGCCCCCGGCGGCTCCGCCGCGGCGGCCGCCCCGGCCCGCGACCAGCCCCGGGACACGTTCGCTCCTGAGGAAGAGGAGCCCCGCGGGAGGAGGAAGGCCGCGAGCGGAGCCTTCGCGCGCATTGTTCTCGGAAAAGCCGCCCGCCAGCCCCGCGGGGCGGCCGCGGGCGGCGGCGCCGGGTTTGCCCGTGCGCACGGCGGTGGCAGGCGGCGACGGCCCCGCGGGGCCGTGCGGGGTGGCCCTGTGGGACCTGTCCCCAAGGTGGCTGCTCCCTGCAGGGTTTGGCTGGAGGCCTCTTTTCCAGCCTGGCGCTGCAGGGAGGGGAGCTCGGGCGCTCCGTGTGCTCGGACTCCTGCCGTCCTGCTGTGCGTGGCGGCCGCGCTCCGGTCCCCGCCGCCGCGCTCGGCACAGAGCCTCGAGGCCCGGTTCTGGCGGGGCCCGGTGCCCTTTCCCCAACTGGAAGCGCTTGGCCGGGCGGCAGCTTCCGGGGAATCCCCCAGGTGATTCCAGCTGATGGATGAGCTGGGAATTTGGGACTGCGCGCGCAGGAGCGCCGGATCTCAGTGCTGCCACCAGCTGGGGCAGCGGAGGGAGCCGCGTCCGGCTCCCGCCGCGCTCCCGGGAGAAGCCCCCGCGCGCGGGGCAGGGGCCGGCGGCTGCCGCTGGAGCAGCCCCTGCACCGCAGGCACCGAGGGGAGCAGGAGCCGCCGGCCTCGGAGCTCCCCCCATGCGCCAGGACGCTCTACCCGGGGGCTGCAGAGCAGCTCTGACCCCCATCCGGGCTAAAATCACCCACGATTTGAGCCCCGGGGTGAAACTCCGGGGCTCGGCCGCTCTTCCCGGGGCGCCCCGCAGCGCCCGGCTCGCAGCGGGGAGCCGGAGGAGCGGGGAGGCCGGCGGCACCGGCGCAAGGGTTAAGGCGGCGCTCGCCTCCCCGTCCCGCACATGGGCTCCCTTGCGCGGCTGGCGCGGGGCCAGCGCGAGCCCGTATGAATCACAGGCCACTCCCCTCCCCCCCGAGCCCCTTGGCCAGAGGCTTCTGCAGCCTTTTACTCACACAAACAAAAATAAATCTCGCTGCTGGCCTCTGAACTCTGCAAAGGCGAGTTTCCCTCTGGCTCCCCGCGCGGGCCGGAGCTCTGCGAGGGGACTTGGCACGCTCCCCGCCGACCTCGCTCTTTCACTCCCGGCGCATCCTGTGTCCTTCTCTCACCGGGCGGCCCGGGGAGCGGAATGGGACGTGACGGCCGGCACAGGCGTCGCTCGCAGCTGCCAGGAATCGGCCGGGTACGGCCCGCCAGCGCCGCCGGGGCGAATGCCACGCGGGAAGGAGCCGCCCCCGGGGTCGCGCCCGGAGCGTCACCTGCGTCCCCGCAGAGGTGACCCCGCCGCTCGCGAGGACGGTGGGAGCCCGGGCATCGGGGACCCACGCGGGCGCGTGGACGGGGTCTCGAGCCTCACGTGGCGCCGTCGGAGGCTGCTCTGCGTCGTGGCGCTCGCCCTTCCCGCCAGCTTCCCTCAGGGCTCCGCGCTGGCCCGATGGGGTTGGCAGAACCCCAGCGTGCAGGAGCATCGCCCACGCTCCTATCCGCGCTGCAGGCTGCGTGGCACCTCCGTGGCCCCTAACCCGGAGGTCCCAGTGCCACCGGAGCGGGCAGACACCTCCCTGGCCCCAGGCCGGCCCAGCTTTCCCATCTGCCCTTCTGGGTCCATGGGAACGGCGTCCCCGGGAGCGGCGGTGCCAGGGAGAGGGTGTGAGGCATGTGGGGAAGTCTGCAGGCACTTGTGGGAGGTGGCACAGTCAGGGCGCCTTGATTTAAAGCCAGATGACAGCACTGGGAAATGGACTGAAAAACCACTTATTTCCACGGCCGCTGCCGCCTGGTGCAGCTCATGGTTCCAGGGCGCCTTCGAGGCTTTGGCACGTTGGCAGGAGGGCTCGGACCCTGAGCAGGGAGCGGAGGAGCTTCCCGCAGCATCGGGCAGAAGGGGTTGATCTTCCCCTGCCCTCCCTGGGCTGCTCCTCGTGGGTGCCGCGGGGCTTTGCGTGGGGGACACGCTCCATAGCGGTGCTGCTGCCCTGCTCCGAGGGTGACCAGTTCCTATTAGAGGCAACAAACACGAGCAAGTCCAGGGAAGCTGCTATTTTTAAGCAGAGGAAGCACTAGAATAGCAGCCTGAGTTTTTTAAGCCGCTGACTTGCTAAAGAGCCCGAGTCCTTCGATAGCATCTGAAGTAATACGTGAGCGCTTGGGTCTCTTTTTGGCAATGAGCCTTATCCAAAGGGCCAGGTACAGCCCAGAGGGGTGCTAGTAAAGCCCAGCAGACCCTCCCCACGTGCGTGAGGCCCTCTGGCCTCCTGTGGGTGCACAGGCCTCAGTCAAGGACAGTGCTTTGGGTTTCCAGGACTGGAATCCACCTGGCCTCCCAGCTGGATGTGGTCGGAAAAAGGCCCGGCATGTGCGAGACCTGGTGCAGCAGCAAGCGAGACGCAGCAGCCGCACATCCCCTCCCCACGGACCTCTCCTGCCCACGCAGGGGTCTGTGTTGGGTGGCTTTGGACATGACTCATGTCCCACACTGGTTTGTTTTTGCTGGGGAGCTGTCACCTTGAGCCACTACCCGCCGGAGTCCCGGAATCTCCCTCTTCCAGCCCCTGCTTTCTCCCCCTTCTATCGTAAGGCCAGCGGCACCAGTGCGGATCAGTCCTGGCAACCGCCAGTCGTACAGATAGGACAAATCCTGAAACACTTCTATTTGCAAGGCTGGTGCCAGGCTGTTTTCTCCAGGGCTGCCTTTTCCTGGGAAAGTCCTCCTTGGAGGCCTGCAGCGCGCGGTGCTGGGGATGTGCAGGGGGTCGGGCGCTGTGTCCTTGCTGTGGGAAACGTGCCCAGCAGCCGGACTTGTCTTCTCTCGGGGGTCCACAGGGCCGATGCCCTCCTCACTCACCCTCCATCCTCCTCCAACAGGCCGTGCTGAAGGACCAGAGTCAAGTGAGACAGATGGAGCTGGAGATCAGACCCGTCTTCCTGGTGCCGGACACCAACGGCTTCATCGACCACCTCAGCAGCCTGGCAACGCTCCTGGAGTGCAGGAAGTTCATCCTGGTGGTGCCCCTGATCGGTGAGTGGGGCCAGCGCGGGGTCCCGTCCGCCCACCGGGCGTCCCAACGTGTTGGCTCCTTCCCTCCCCGGCCACACGAGCCCTGGTGCTTATGTGGCCCGGGGCCTCGGTGAGGTTGTGTCTGCGGATGAGCCAGGCCTGGCACGAGCCGTTTGCTTTCAGTGGAGCTCGTGGAGCTCCATGGAGCTGAGTGCCTGCATCCAGCTTCTCCCTTCTTGCCAGTTTTCTGCCCGTGGCACGAAATGGGTGCCTCTCCTTGTGCTACATTTGGGGGTGCCAGGGGCTGCAAGAGGCAGGCGGGTGTTAAATGGGATTTGGAGGGAATTTTGGAGGGAGCAAGGAGGAGGAATTGTTAAACAATCAAAGCAGATAGCTTATCCCAGCTGAGCTGGGGCTTAGGCAGCCCGAGCAAATGGCCGGCCTGTGTCCCAGCGTCTCCAAGCTGCTCAAGCCCAGCCCTTCTTTTTATCCTTATAAAGCTCGCAGTAAAACAGCAAGCTGGTTCCCGTTATTGGTAAACACTCACCCTGGCAGATAACGGCTGTGCTGCTGGGTGGTCTCCCAGGGTGGCGGGAGGATTTGGTTAGATGCCTTTGCTCTGATTGTTTGATCGCTCTCTGGGCTCGAGGTAACGTTCCTCTGGCCAGTGTCGCCCGGGGGCCCCGGTGCCAACGTGGAGGGCGGCAGGAGAGGCGAGGGCAGGAGCAGGGCCAAGCGCCGCGGAGCCGCCGCGCTGCCCCCGGTCCGGCTGCAGCCGCCGGATCCCGGGGGCCGGCTCTGCTCCAAGGGCATCTCCGGGGTCTCGGCAGCGCCCGTGCCACCTCCTGGGCTGCGGCACGCAGGGGTGCCTGCCCTCCGAGCCAACGTGGGGCTTCTTTTGGGACTGCAGCAGGCTGTGCTGCCCCGGAGCAAGCGCGGGGCCATGGGCTGGCTCAGGAGGGTGCCCGGGCTCGCCGTGCCCGCGCTTTGCGCGGGGCGACGGGGAGGGAGCCGGGCGCCCCCGCGGCATCCGGGGGCTGCGGGGAGCGTGTTCGCACCTGCACGTGCTGGCGGCCTCCCCGGGGCTCTCGCTGCTTCACGCTAATCCGAACCCCGGCCAGGGCGAGCGTCTTGCAGCAGAGCTCAAAACCCTGCCAGTCCCTGAACCTGCAAAATGGGGATGTGCCCGGCCTGGCCTGGCCCGGGAGGAGCCGCGGGGACAGCACCGAGAGCTGCTGTCCCCTGTCCTGCCCCGTCCCCTGCGCCGGGGACCGCGGAGCCTCACAGCCCCGGCCTGCCAAGAGCCGCCCCTGCTTCTGCCCTGCAGCTAAACGCTCTCTGTCTGGGCAGGCTCTTCCCTGAATTCCCCTTCGTGCCCCCGGGGAGGCCATCGGAGATGAGAACAAGCGTGGGGAGGAGGAACTTGTCCACGAGCGTGGGGAGGAGGAACTTGTCCGCTGGGGGCAGAGGCCTCGGTGCGGTGTCCCGTCGCTGCAGAGCCCCCGTCCGTGCCCGTCCCCCGTCCCAGGGCACTCGCCGCGCTCCTCCCGGGGATGCAGCAAGGGGTTAAGCAGGCAGCTCCGCGTTCCGTTTGTTTCTCTTGCTCTTTAACCTGCTCCGTGCTCCTTGAGGCTGACCCCGCCATGGAGAAGCCAGGCCTGGTGCAGAAGCACAAACAAGCCTCCCCTTTGAAGCCTGTTTAGCTTGGAAGCAGGAAGGCGGATTTCGGGAGGGAATACCAGCTTTTCCTGTTTGATGTTCCGTTCTTGCACGGCTCCCCCCACCCCTCACCCAGCCGTGCATTGTGTGGAAATGGCAGCATCAGGTCGCTAAAAGCAGTAGCAAGAGGAGTCGCCTGAGAGCGAGGAGCAAAGCAGCTTTAATTGGAATACCCAGACAGTGAGTGCCAGCCTCACCATGGAACAGAGCGATCACGCAGGCTCCCCGGGCAGTGATTCACAGCACTGGGGAGAGGCCTCAGACCCCGAGCTCTCTCCCTGAACCCCCAAGGAATGCATAGTTCCCACTTGAACTCAGGACTTGGCTCCAAGCTCGGAAACAATCTTCAGAAATGAAGCCATGGCTAAAACACACACACACACACAGCGGCTGCCTCGCGCGCACACGTGCGCCCCGGCGCTCGCGTGCATCGCGCTCGCGGGATGCAACGGGGACGCATCCCGGAGCGACGCTGCTGTCCCCAGAGCCCTTGTGCAGCCCCAGGAGGGGCACGGGGGACGCTGAGATGTGAGAGCCTCCGGTTTAGCCGAGCCTCCGGTTTAGTGCGCCCGCTCGGCTAAACCGGAGGCTCTCACATCTTAGCAGCATGTGTGAGGACAGATGTGCAAACCCTGGAGCAGCCCCAGATGGGTGAGGTGTTGAAGAGCATCTGCCCCGCTCCAGCCACCCCTGCGGGGAACGGCAGCTTCAGGTGTGAAAATGGGGCTCGCGTGGGAAGCCGAGGGAAAGTGAGAACTGCCTGCTCCCGAGGGTGACCTTCCTCGCATACGCAGCCCCGTCGCAGCAGCGTTCGGCGCTGAGACGAGCGAGCAGAGAGGAGGACACAGAGCCAGGCAGCCAGGAGATGCCACAGTCAGACCCCCCAGGGGTGGCATTTTTCTTCTGCCTTTGCTCACGCTTCAGGGGGGTACCATGAGCCAGTGGGAAGCATGTAGGAGGGATGTGGCACTGGGAAAAGCAGGATGCCCTTAGCTAGAGTGCCCGGCACGCGGCGGGCGGGCCAGCGGCGCCAGGGCCCGGCCAGGTGACACGCAGAGCTGGGAAGGCAGCGAAGCTTTTCCAGAGCAGCAGCCAAGTCCGGGAGCACGGGGACACTGCGGCAGCTGAACCCAGATTTCCTGAGCCAGCTCCCTGTGCCCTGGCCCCGAGGCCTTGGCAACTCGTGCACTTGAGCAGGAGGTCACGGCAGCACCTTGTCGCATAGTAACTGTACCTCCTCTTCCTGTTTGAAGTGATAAACGAGCTGGACGGCCTGGCCAAGGGCCCGGAGATGGAGCACCGGGCTGCAGGCTATGCCCGCCAAGTGCAGGAGAGAGCCAGGAAGTCCATCGAGTTCCTGGAGGAGCGATTCGAGAGCCGTGACAACTGCCTGAGGGCTCTGACCAGCCGAGGCAACGAGCTGGAGTCCATCTCCTTCCGCAGCGAAGACACCACGGGCCAGCAGGTAAGGGGGACCCCGGCCAGCGCAAGCTCTGGGCCTGGGGGGCTCTTCTCCACGGCCTTCCAGAGGGCAACCAGAGCCCCCATCCCTGGGCTCTGCTTGTCCTGAATGGAGAGTCCCTGCCGAGCTGTGACACAGCTTTTAGAGAGCAATGTAGACATTAAGGGAGCGGGGGGACTGCGTAGCTTTTCTCCTGCCAGGCATAATAGTGCCCTTTTCTTCCAGGGAAACAACGACGACCTGATTCTATCCTGCTGTCTCCACTATTGCAATGACAAGGCCAAGGACTTCATGCCCGCTAACAAAGGTATAACATCCTCGTGCCACCTTTGTCCCTGCCCTGCTGCATCCCACAGGCACCTTGTTTTTCTCTTTCATGGCCCTTTGAGCCAAACCCTCCTACATTTTGCCTCTTTCAACACCGAGGTGTCACCTCCTGCCTCCAATCAGCCCCAGGCTCTTGCCCTCATATTGCTTTTACAAATGCGCACCTCACTGTGCCCCCTGTGATGCCCAGCCTGGGAGAAGCACCCTGCAAATGTCTGCAGAGCCACTTCTTCCTCTCAGATCCTTCCTTGAAATGCTCTTTTGCTACAGCCAGCCTGATGCCGGGGCCCCTGCTTGCTTTTAACGTTATCAATCCTGCCGTTAGCCTGCGTGCATGTCCACCTCCTCAGCTTCTATTGGGCTGGGACAACCATTAAGAGGTCCAAAGTGTGCACCAAGCCTGGAAAACCACTCGTTTGGGTCACCTCACCTCCTGTGAGAGCCGGAATGGCAGATACAACCTGCCTGGGCTGAGCCCATCTCCTGCTGTCGCTGCCGTGCCCAGAGGAGCAGGGGACTTTGCACGCGGGATGCAGCCCAGGCGGTAGGAAAGGGCCTGTTCCCCACGAGCCTTTTGCCTCCCGATGGCCTGTTGGCATCTGGCAGGACGTACTAGGACCAGACGACCGCAGAGCCATTGCCAGGGCGCTGGGAATGGGAATTATATCAGCAGCTGCCCAAGAAATCAACCCACATTTGTCAGTGCGAATTCTTAGCAGCTTAACTTGTCAGATTCACAGAGAAACCGTCACCAAATGTTTATGTGTAAATGATGCTGAATTTTGAAATCATGTGGATTATGGCGAATGGGGCCTGACAAGCTGACAGCCTCTGGTTTGTAACAAGGAGGCGCGTCACCCGCGCCGAGCAGAGGATGTTTATTGTTACACATTTCTTAAAGTGTCCGCACAAAACTTCCCGCTCCCGCTTTCCGCAGCCCGGCCATCCCGGCCTCCCGGCTCCGCGCTCGGCTCCGCGCTCCTCCTGAACCTCCCCTTCCCCTCAGCCTGCTGCTCCCAGCGCAGCCAATCTGGGCCCATGTTGGGCTCCCATAAACTCTGTTTTTTCCATTCCAGTCCTGGCTCGGAGGCACTGTGTTTCCTGTGCTCATAGGAACAGTGCTCTGGTCACAGGACCCAGCTGCTTACACATACCCCATATGCTTCCCCTGCTTCACACACACACGTAAGCGCAGCTCCCACATCCCCAGCCCGGCGCGTTGCGTGCAGGGCAGCTCATCCATCTGGGGGCAAGATCCTTTCAGTTATTTCTCAGGCTTCAGCTCTTTCTGCCTGTCTGAGCTAAAGCCAGAAACGCCTCGGTGTCAGTGGCTACTCCAAAAGCTCAAAATAAGGGTTCGTTTTAGATCTTATAATGAGATCACCAGAATAATAGCACCAGCTTCCTGCTGGAACCAGGGTCGCGGGCCGTTTTCCTGGCCTGGGTCAGGCAAAGGTACCTCCTGTTCCCTGGCTTTGTGCACCACCCTGGCGCGGGCAGTGGGTACCACTGAGCCCTGCCTCTGCGTCCCGGCATTCCCGGCTCCGGGAAGGTGCAAGGGGCAGGTGTCCGAGCCAGAGCAAGGGGCTAGGAGGTCTTTGAGGAGCAGGAGCAGCAGCCCCCTTGGCATGGGATGGCCATGAGAGAGGTGGCGTGAATGCCAGGGCCGGGGGCAGAGCAGCTCCAGGCTTCACTCGGGTGTCCCTCTCATTCCAGATGACCCGATCCGCTTGCTCAGGGAAGTGGTTTTGCTCACGGACGACCGGAACCTGCGAGTGAAAGCGCTGACCCGCAACGTGCCCGTGCGGGACATCCCCACGTTCCTCAAGTGGGCCCAGGAGGGCTGAGGGGGCCCGAGCGGGGAGGAGAGCCCCTCAGTGAGTAACGCAGGCGGCTGCGGCGGGAGACCCCGCTCCGGAGGCAGCCCTGGCCACGCGGCGCCGCCGCCGCCCGGCCCACAATGAACAATAAAACGCCACGTCTTCAACCCACCCCGGAATGGCCGTGCTGCGGAGGCCCCCCCGGGGGCCGGCAAGCTGGGAAGGTCGCTGCTGTGGATGGTTCATGCGGAGGCCGGGACGCGGAGGGTCCCGCCAGCCTCCGGGCGGTGCTGGAGCAGAGCTGGAGAGCCCTGCGGCCGAGGGGAGCGTTGGGTGAGCCCCGCGGGCTTGGCTTGCTTGGTTGCAGAGAGGCACGAGCCCGCGGCTCTTTGGGTTTGCAGTTGGTTGGGGCACAGAGCGGGGATGGGGCGGTGTGGGCGTTGGGATTACACTCGCTCAGCCCCTGTGAGCGGAGCCCCGGGGTCCCGGCCGTGCCCCTTGGAGATGCTGTGGACCTCACGGGGAGGCTCCTCCTGCCCAGCTGCGCGTTCTGCTCCCTCCGCTCATCCCTCTTCCCCCAGCTCCAGCAGCACCCACGTTCCTCTCCCCTTCCCCATCCCACTGGAGCAGGGTCGCGAGCAGCCACCGACCAAGCAGCTCCTCAACATCCCACTGAGGACGATGCTGCCGGCTGCTCGCGGGGCCCCTCTCCTCCCTCTGGGGCAGGTTTTGCCTGTTGAGGTTCCACCTGCACTCGCTGATTGTTAGTTTCGAGGTGGGGAGGTTTGAACCCCGCAGCTGCTCTCACCACCCTGCCCTCCCCAGGCATCAGCAGCCCCTTCCCTCTGTCCCCCCAGCCCTTGGTCCCACCTTGCTGCCTTCGGGCACGTTTTTCACCCTACTTTCCCCTGAGGCTCCCGCACTGCACAGGGGGTGCAGGACAGGCCGGCTCGCAGCTCCCAGGGCTCCTCATGGGTCCCTGTCTGTGCCCGTAGGCCCAGCAGTGTCACAACCACCTGCCCTTGTCGGGGAGGGAACCTTCCGCAGGCGCCACCGCCGTGTCACCAGCCATGCAGTGGCCCCAGCCAGCAGGGCAGGGGCTTTGCACCCCCCCCCCCAATTGCCACATTACCCCCCCACACCACCAGCTTTTGCAACCCCAACCCCAATTACCCCTAAACAGCATCAAGCTAGGAGGGAGCAAGAGCCAGGGACCGGGTGCCCCAACAAGTCCCAGGGCAGGAGCGGGGCAGCACCCCGAGACCGTCAGCGGTGCCGAGCGCGGAGCAGCAGCCGCGGGAGGGAAGCGGGAGGTGCCACAGGAAGCTGCAGGGCTGGAAACGCCGTTTTCCTTCCCCGAGTCGACGGCTCGGGGCTGGGGGCTGCACCGGAGCGGCTAGCGCAGCATTAGCCCTGCCTAAGATGTCACCAGCCCCTTGGTGCGAGCCAGCGCGGGGTATCCCAGCCCGGGATGCTCCGCAGGGCCACTCGGCTCCCGCCTGGACAGGCGACGGGCTGCGGGTCATGGAGGCGCCGTGCGAAGACGCGCGAGGGCCGGGGCTGCACCTGACCCACACGAACGGGCAGAGACTGCAGGAGCCCCGGGCGGCACCGGGCCCGGACCTGCCGCGAGCGGCCGAGCCCGGGGACTTGAACACGCAGCCGCCGGCGCCGTGTACAGAGCGGCCACACCGCGCGCGGGCTTCCTTTTCCCCAATTGCGTTGGAAATGTTCGTTTCCCAAGGAGCCGCACGGAGCCGTCGAGGACGATGCACAAGGCCCGGCCGCGCTCAGCTCAGCGGCCACGCGGACTCGGCCCTGGAGCGACGGCAGCGGCCGCCGCGCGAGTGGGGCCTCAGTGCCCTCGTGCACCCCTCTTGCAGGGGGACGGCTGCCTTTGGGTGACTCTGTTACGATGGTTTTAAGAGTTTTTAGTATTAAACATTTGTCTGTGGTGCCGTGTCGTTTCCTTTGCTGGTGGTGGGCGGGCTGCGACGCAGGGCTGCGCTCACGTCACGGCCAGAGCGGCCCTACGGCCACCACCGTCCCCTCGAGCCTGCGGCAACAGGAGCTCGGTGCAAAGCGAAGCCCCCGACCTCCCTCCCTGCACTGCTGCGAGGGACCCGTCGCCCTCCGCTCCCGCATGGAGCGAGCGGAGCCGAGCGCGAACCCCGACGGGGAGCGCCCTGTCCTCATCCACACTGTGCCCGGCAGCGCACTCAGCCGCAGCCCCAGAGAAGTACGCGAGGCCACATGTGTTAATGTCACTTTATTGCTCGTTCGCTTTCGACTATAGAAAAAAAAATAAGGGCGAGGAGCCCGTGTACAAATTGGACGCGATAGAGACCGGGCCGGGCGGCCCTGCTGGGCACTTCCAGCTGTGCTTTGGGTGCAGCCTCCGCTGCCTCCTCCCCGGCCAGCTCTGCCCCGGGTCGGCCCGGCGGGACCCCCCGAGCAGCCCCCATCCCCGGGGGACCCGCGGGCGGGAGCAGCCGGGGGGGGCTAAGGCACAATGGCCGCGAGGCCGGGGCCGGCGGCTGCCCCGGGGCCTCGTGTGCAAAGGAGAGGACGCGGGGGAACGGGGAGAAGCTTCACATTAGCCCCAGGCAGGAGGGCCGCGGCAACGGGACGGGACGAGGGGGCTGCTCTGCCCGCCCGCAGCGCGGGGAGGCCGGGGGCTCCGTGTGCGGGGCGGCCCCCCCGGCTCCGGGGCTCCCCCTTCCCGCGTTCCGGCCCGTGCCCGCGCGGCCGACAAACCAGCCCGCTTTGTCTGTGCCGGGAAGGGCGGCCCGCAGCCCCCCGGGGCGCCCGGCCCGCGCTGGGGACGGGGATCTTTGGCCAAAGAGGTGAGGGGCAGCGGGAGCCGCCCCGCAGGGCCCCGGGGCGTCCCTGATTGCGAGGCAGGGCCCAGGGGCTCAGTCTGTGCCGGGTCCTGCAGGAGGGACGGGGAGGACGTGGGGCAGCAGCGAGCGGGGACCCGGCGCCTCCCCTCGCCCCGCGCTGCCGCCCGGCGCCTGCTCCGTCAGTCCGTCCCGAAGCACCGGGGAAGAGGCCCGTGGGCAGCGCGGTGGCATCGCGCTGCCCGCCGTGGAGGAGCTACTCACGGGGCCGCGGCGCTGGAGGCGGCCGAGTCCACGTCCCGGCGCAGCAGGAGCCCCGTGGGCAGCCAGGCAGGAGCCGGCCCGGAGGGTCGGAGCGGGCTCATGTCCTCCGAAGCCTCGGGGCCGAGGCCGGGCCCAGCGCCACAGCGCGCGGCTTCGCCTCCGGCCGCAGCCCCCGGGCCCAACCAAGGGCCAAGTCCCTGAACCATCAGCTTCCTCCAGGCCAGGCCGCGGCTCCGTGCGGGGCCCCATGGACCCTCCGCCACCAGCGAGTTCTCCGGGGCCGGCTCCGAGCCGGGGGGCAGCGGCAGCCGGGGGCTTCCCATCGCCGCGCGGGGCGGCAGCGCGGGGAGCCCCGCGGCGCGGCCGGAGCGCGGCCCCGGCGGGCGCTAGGGCGGCGAGTAGCGCTCAATGGTCCGGGCGGCCTCGGCGTGCAGGTGCGGGGCTTGCGCCAGCACCTCGGCCGCCTTGTCCTGGCTCAGCCCTAGGTGCTCGGCCGTGAACTTGGCCAGCGGGTAGAGGCTCTCCATGGCCTTGGGGTCGCTGAGGAAGTGCGAGGTGTGCGACAGCAGCTCGGCCGCTTTCTCCTGCTTGAGCCCCAGCTGGTCGGCGGTGAGGCGGGCCATGGCGTAGACGCTGTCGGGGAAGTCCAGCTTGGCCTTGCCGTCGGGGCCGGCGGCGTGCATCTTCATGTGGCTGATGAGGTTGCGCTGCTGGGCGAACTTGCCGCCGCACACCTGGCACTCGTAGGGCTTCTCGCCCGAGTGGATGCGCATGTGCTCGGTGAGGCGGTACTGGCGCGTGAAGCGCATGCCGCACGCGTCGCACGCGAAGGGCTTGAGGCCCAGGTGGCTGCGCATGTGGCGCGTCATGGTGCCGCGCTGCGTGAACTTCTTGCCGCAGATGGTGCACGGGTAGGGCCGCGTGAGCCAGTGCGTCTTCTCGTGCTGCCGCAGCGTGGCCGGGTCCTTGTAGGACTTGTCGCAGGACGAGCAGCGGTAGGGCCGCAGGATGTCGCCCAGCCCCGGGCCGCCCTTGTCCAGGAACGGCACGGCCTGCTCGGCGGCCGCCTTGTGATAGAGCTCCTCTTCGTTGTGGGCCTCCACGTGGGCGTTGAGCTGCTCCGAGCTGGGGAAGCCCTTGCCACAGGGGATGCACACGTAGAGGTTGTCGCCCAGGCTCTCGGGCTCGTAGCCCAGGTGGTTGCAGTAGCGGTCGAGCGCGTCGCCGGGCGAGGGGCCCTCGCTGCTGCCCGTGTCCTCGCTGGTGCTGTTGTCGGGCTCCAGGTCGTTGCTCTCCACGCTGGGGTAGCGAGGCTGCGGCGCCGCGGGCGGCGACTCGCCCTTCTCCTCCCGCTCCAGCTCCTTCTCGGCCTCGGCCTCGTCCAGGTAGGGCCCCAGGGGCTCGTGCTTCATCCAGCGGTACATGAGCTCGCGCCCGTCGGCGCGGGGCAGCGGGGGCTCGGCGCAGGGCGGCGTGCCGCGGAAGGGGTCGGCGGCGTGCGGGTGGCCGCCCGGCTCGCCGCCCGGCGGCGAGTCCTTGTAGGCGGCGGCGTGGCCGGCCAGGAGGCCGGCGCTCACCGGGGGGCTGTCGTGCCGCGGGGGCAGCGAGGGCTCGCGGGGCTCGCCGGGCAGCAGGCGGTCGGTGGGCAGGAGCTGGGCGGAGGGGCCGGTGGGGCTCTTCTTGGAGAGGTCGAGGCCGCAGGGCGGCGAGCAGTGGCGCTCGGGCGGGCAGAGC
Organism: Tinamus guttatus; assembly: GCF_059628265.1. NCBI lineage: Eukaryota > Metazoa > Chordata > Aves > Tinamiformes > Tinamidae > Tinamus > Tinamus guttatus. The sequence continues at coordinate 473,481 of NW_028288890.1, forward strand.
CCGTGCGGGTGCAGCGGGGCGCCCTGCGAGGCCGACGCGTAGAGCTCGCCGCACTGCGTGTTGAGCGGCGCCGCCGGCTCCACGGGCGGCAGGTCCACGGGCCGCGGCGTGCCCGAGTAGCACGCCTGGATGACCGGCGTGGCGGCGCGCAGCCCCCGGCCCAGCTTGTAGGGCGCGTAGCCCCCGCGCAGGTGGCAGTACTTGCCGCTGCGCTTCAGCTTCTTCTTGCAAAGCGCCACCAGGCCAGGGATCTGGAGGTAGCTGGCGGCGGCCAGCACGGCGCCCAGGCTCTGCTCGCCGCCCGGCTCGCAGTCGGCCAGGCGGCCGGTGTAGATGAAGTCCAGGATGAGGCGGAAGATGCCGGGGCTCACCATCTCGTGGTCCAAGTTGAGCAGGTTGTCGTGCACCACCAGCGACTTGAGGTAGGCGCTGCTGGCCGCCAGGATGTTCTTGTGCGCGCGGAAGAGCGCGTTCTGCACCACGATGATCACGTCGCACAGGAAGCCCTTGGTGCGCTGCGTGTTCAGCTGCAGCAGCAGCTGCCGCGAGTGGCTCGGCACCTCCATGGCGTCCAGCATCGCGCTCCTCGCCCGCCGCCCTGCAACACACGGCCGGTGAGCGCGGGCGGCCGGCCCCGCGCGCCGCCGCGGGCTCCTCGCCCCGCGCGCTGCCGGCGGCCCCGTGGCGGGCGGCGAAGCAGGCGAGGGGACGGCCGCGCTCGCCGCCGCGTCCCGGCCGCTCTGCGCGCCGCCTCGCCGGTGCCACCGCTTATATCGGGGCTCGCTTCTCGGCGGCCGGGGGGGCGGGGAGTGGGGTTAAAACCCCCGGAGGCTTTTGGAGAAAGTGACATCACTCGCGGCCGCTTCCAGCGCCGCGCCGCGCCCGGGCCCCGCCGCCCCGGGGGCTGCACCGGGGGGGCCCCGCTCCCACCTGCCGGCCCGCCCGCCGCCACCGGCACCGCCGCCGCCACCGGCCCGCTCGCCCCGCTCGCCGCTACCTGCGCCGCGGCCGCCGCTCCGGCTCCCCGCGGCGCTTCGCCGCCTCTTATGCGCCCCGCTCCCGGGAGGCGGCCGGCCGGGCCCCCGGCGCCCCCCGCCCCCGTTTCCTCTCCCCCCTGCGAGGTGAGCGCCGCCGGCCGCGGGGGGACGGGACGGGCGATGCGGGGGGACGGGGCGGGGGGGGACCTCCCCTCCCTCCCCGCCTCCGCTCCGGTGCGGGCCCCCCGCCCAGGTGCGCGGCGAGAGGAAGAGGAGGAGAAGCAGCAAGCGGGAGGGGGGCGGGTTGCGCGGGGTTTACCTGGGCGCCCGGTGGCCTCCGCCAACCAGCCGAGGTCTCGGTGGATTCTCATGGCCCCCGCGCAGCGGGCTCAGCCCCGGGGGCGCCGCCGGGCGCTGCCCGCCGCCCCCTCGGGCCGCCGCCGCTCCATGTCCCGCGGCTGCCGCGGTCCCGGCCGGTCTCGGAGCGGGCGGCGGCGGCGGCCACGGCGGCTCCTCCTCGGGGCTCCCGGCGCCGCCAGCGCGGAGGTGAAGCCCGGGCTGCGAACTCCCCCTGACCCCGGCCTGAACTCCGAGCAGCGCCCGCTGGCTGTTAAAGGGACGGCGGGAGGTTTCCTCCTCCCCTCCCCGGGCGGGGCACCGACGGGCCGGGCCCCCCCTTCCCCTCCGCCCCGGCGGCCGCGTGAGGAGCGGGGGCGCCTCCTCCCGCCCGGCCCCGCCGCGCCCTCGGGGGTCCCGGAGCAGCGGGCGCTTGCGGGAAGTGGGGGGGACATTGGCCCGGACCCAGCGAGAGGCGCCGGGAGCCCCGAAGGGGCTCCCGGCGCCTCTCGCTGGGTCCGGGCCAAGGTGTCCCCCTCAGCGCCCGCCCAGCCCCGAAGGGTCCCCCCGGTTCCCGCAGGATGCCCCGGTGGGGATGGAGAGCGCTGCCCGGTGGCACCTACCTCGGAGGGCCCCGTCGCTGTCGCCCTCAGCGGGTCCCGAAGCCGCCGCTGTCGCCGCGGGGCCGGTGCCGCTCGCGGGGCGCCATCTAGCGGCGCCCGGTGCCGCCCGTCGGGGCCCGCGGCTCCTCCCCCCGCGCAGGTGCGCGGAGCCCCGACGGGACGCGCGTGGCCGCGGTTCTGTCCCCGCCGCTGCGCAGGGAGCGGCCCCGGGACTGTCCCCCGGCCCGTCGGGGCTGCCCCCGTGGACGGGGGCACCGCGGGATTTGGGGTTGTTGTGACCCCCCCCCTTCCCCTCTCTAGGTGCGGGGTGGGCTACCCACGGTGGGACCCTTTGAGGGTGGCGCTGGGCAGGGTCCCAAATGGGCGCATGTGGTAGGAGGGGGGCGACCATCCCTAATGAGCTCCCCTGGAGGGCTCAGAAATAGGGGAGCGCAGCTCTGCACCCATGGGTGACGGCACCGTGAGGCCTGGGGGCTGCACAGGGGGCAATTGGAGGCAGCATCCCGCTTCCCACCCCCTCCCCTCCCACCAATTCCTCCATGTGCCCCCCTGCAAACTCCGAAATGGCAGCAGGGCCTGCGGGGGACCCTGGAGCCGGGGCTGCCTCTCGCTTCGCACTTTCGCTTCTCCTTTCTCACGCCCCGGCCTCTTGCACAACGTGGCCTTGCCAGGCCACACAGCTGCGCGCGGCCCAGCCGGGGCCTGCCGGGAAGCAGCTCGGCGCTCCTGGCCACGGGACCGGGATACAAACCAGCCGTGCGTTTTGGGCTCTCACTCCACCTTGTTACGCACTGCTCGCTCATCTGGGTCTTGGTGCAGCCCGGGCACCATCGCTCATCCCTGGAGCAGGGCTTGGCCACCGGCAGCATCTTCATCACTGCGGCATCCACCCGGGATGTGGGTGTCCTGCGGAGGGGCTGGTGTGGGGGCCGGCTGCTGAGCTCCAGCCAAACTCGGGACACGTGTGCTGAACAATCTGCCCTGTCCTTGTTTCCTGCTTCCTTGCTCCGCTTGGGTCCCCCGGCTCTGTGCCACTCGGCTGCATCCAGTCCAGAGGTTGGATCTGGTACCCTGCAGCTCTCCTCATGGATGGGACGGACAACTCTGAGCCCCACATGTGAGTGTCTGGTGAGCAGGGGGACACCTCACGTGGTGGCACCCATGGCACGGCCAGGCTCAGACATCCCCCCACTGCCGGGTGGCCTCGGGGCCCTACGGGGCCATCCCAGGCCGTGTCACGGCTTGTGCCCCCTGGACGCCGCGAGCGGGGCAAGCGCAATCCTCGTTACAGAGAGGTGGTTTAATCGCAGCTCCCCGGGCACTAATTTCCCCCTTTTTTCCTGTTCAATTAGCGGCTGGAAACGTTTCAGGTTCTGGCAGCGAGCTCTGGATGTTGCCGTGAGCGATGGCTCCCGTGGGCTCCGTCCCGGTAATTTATGGGGCTGCGCTGCATAAATCAAGGCAGCAAGGGCTGGGAGGCAGCTGTGTCCCCGCGGCTGCCCCACGACCTGCTGAGTGACGCCGTGGCCGCGGGGCAGCCCGGGGAGCCGCGAGGGGCGGGAAGGGGAAGACTTGCAGCTTTTCCACCTTCTCCTGCAGCTTTTCCCAGCTCTCCCGGGAGCGGAGGGTGGGTTGGTGTTCACAGGGAGAGGCACTGAGGCTGGGGCAGGTGGAGGTGGGCTCGACCCCATAGCTTGGCTTGGAATATCCCTCCTCCTTCTCTCTGGAGGCTCCCTGCGTTCCCTTCTGGACATGCCCAGGCACCAGGGTGATGGGCAGCCCCTGTGCTCTGTTTGCCCAGGGGCAATCCCTGAAGCTGCCAGGGAAGAGCAATTCCCATCCCTCCAGGGAAGGCTAGAGCCGTTGCAGTGGCCACATCCCATGCAAGGGGAAAGGCCAGGCTGGCCCAACACCCTCCAAGGTCCCCAGACCTGCTGCCATGCCCTGGGGACCCGTGGCCAAATGCTCAGGTCCCACCGCCCGGGCCACGGTCCCGGGGGCCACGGAGCAGCTGGAGATTGTGGCCTCGGCACCGGAGCTGCAGGCAGAGCCAGCGCCGGCAAACGGGAGTGTGCAGGAAAGGGGCATTTTCGCCTCAATGTGCTGAGCAGATTGGAAACAGCTCTGCTTAAGTCATTGGCTCTTTTGGGAGGTCTGAGCTGGAGCGTCTCCCGCCTGTGCCCCCTCCCCGCGATCCATCACCGCGCAGCACATTAGCGCAGATGCTGGGAGATTCGGTTCACATCCAGCTGTGGTTTGGATCGCGCTCGCACGCCTGGCTCCACGTGGGACCGGGGCTCTTGGACAGGATGCGGCGCCCCGGTCTCGGCAGGGCCCTGCTTCCCAGCGCTGCCGCTCCCGGGAGCCCACACACATGCCTCCGATTACGGCGCGCCGGCCAGCGGAGCCGCAGCGGAGCCGGGAGCCCCTGGTGGCAGCTCGCACTTCATTCTGCTGGCAGCGCTGCTGCCGCCGCAGCCCCTGCGCAGCCTTGTCCCACTGATGCCGTTGGCCCCACGTGTTTCTTCCTTGCCCGGGGGCATCTCCCAGCCTGCGGTGCCAGGGAGCTGCATGGAGCCGGCCGCCCTGGCAGCACCTGCAGGGTGCCAGATGCTCCTTGTTGCCAAAATGGCACCATTTGGGGCCAGCTGCCCTGGCAGGGCCTGTGCTCACATTCCCCTCCATGGCCTGCCAGCTTTGCCAGCCTGAGACCGTGAAACTCATGACACGAGTAAGCCACTATGGGGAACCTGTGCTTTTTTGTTTGTTTCAGGGCTGGGGGACACGTGCCCAGTCCCTCCCCGAACACCAGGCAGCAGCAGTGACGGTGCCCACGGCGGGTCCTACTCCGATGGGCGGCTGGGAGTGGAGTGCAGTGGGTGTCAACAGGGAACATCCGTGGGGTGATGTCCCGCCTCGGGAGCGGGCCAGGATGGTGCCAGCTCCGGTGGGTGCTGCGGGGTGTCCAACGTGTCCCACGCAGCCTTTCTGCCCCCTGATCCCGGCAGCCGCAGGCAGGGAGGCTGGAGCACAGGCGAGGAGGGAGGCTGCTTCCTGGCGTCCTGTCCCGGCTGCTACGGAGCTGCTGGAGGGAAGCAGGGAAGGCAGGAGCCGCTTCAGCGCTTTCTGCGCCGGGTGCCAGCCCAGGCGGCAGCGCTGGGGATGGCTGAGCCCGGCAGCGGGGCCTGTGTCTCCTGCAGCAACCGAAGGGCAACGCTCGGAGGGCCCAAGGGCACCTTCCCCACGTGGCGGCGCTCGGCCAGGCAAGGGGACCTGCCCTGTGGAGCGATGCTCAGGGGACCAGAGGGCCTTTCCCTGTGGGGTGACACTCAGCTGGGCAAGGGGACCTTCCCTCACAGATGATACTCCAGTGAGCGAGGAAACCTTCCCTAAGGGATGATGCTCAAGGGACCATCCCACCAACATGATGCTTAGGTAGGTGAGACCTTCCCAGTGGGGCCTGTTTCCCCATGTTCAGGTTTTTGGGAAAGGTCTTCCCAGCAGCCTCCATCCCTGCAGGACCCATGGGAGCTCCAGGGGCACCTTCCCTTCCACTGGGGACCCTTGCACACAGTTGCATTTCCACCATCCCAGCTGGAATTGCCCGGTTGTGCTGCACTGGGACCCCCACTCCACGAGAGCCCCCCCCAGCTGGCGATAACCCGCATCCCGCGGCGGGCGCTCCGGGGCGGGGAGCGCGGGGGTTCCCGTCCCTACCGGAGCTGCCGGTGCCCCGGCGGTGGCGGGGGGGTGCGGGCCGGCGGGCCGCGTTGTCCCTCGGTGCTCAGCCCACGAGATGGCAGCAACGCGCCACGCTCCGCGCCGCTCCCCCGGAGCCGCCGCCGCCGCCCCCTCGGGGAGCGGGGGCCGCTGCCCCGGCCGGTGCGCGGTGGCGGCGGGGCGGGAGCGCAGCGGCCCCCGGTGCCCGAGGGGGCGGCGGCGGCGGCGGCAGCGGCTCCGGGGGAGGCGCAGCGCAGCCGGGGCCGGGGGGCCGGCGCCGGTGCTGACTAATGCCGGGGCTGAGTCACGGCTGCGGCGGGGAGCGCTGCGGCAGCGGGCCCGGCTCGCCGGAGCCCCGACGGGGCGGGCGCTGCCGCCGCTCGCCGCTCCCGGGCCGGGGGGCGGCGCGGGGAGCCCCCCGCATCCCCGCAGCCCCGGGGGGGATCTCAGGGGGTACCGGGGGGGCCGCCTGAGCGGCGGGGGGGCAGCGCGGCTGGGGGAGCAGCCCATGGCGGCGGCTTCTCCGGGGGCGGCGGGCGCTGCCCATCGCCCCGGGCCGGCGCGGGCGGGCGCGGGGGCGGGCGGCGGGGAGCGCCCGGGCCCGCCGCTCGCGGGCGGCCTTGCCGGGCGCGCGGCCTTGCGCAGCGGCGGGCGCTGCCAGCGCGGCGGCTGCTGCTGCTGTCAATGACAACGCCGCTGTTGCCGTGGCGACCGCTATGATGCTCCGGCAGAGCCTGCCGTGAGGTCAGAAGCTCCGGCAGGAACAGCCGGGGGAGGCGGCGGCCCCCCCGCTTCACGGCCGAGCGGCAGGGCCCAGGCAGGGGTCCGCATTTTGGCGGGGGGAGAGCGGGGGACAAGGACACGGAGGAGGCTGGCTTAGGCTGTGACCCTGCAATGTTCTCGCTCCAGCGCCTGTTCTGCTCTGGCTTTCGGTCTGTCACTTGTGGGTGGCCGGGCCCCTGGCAGCACCGCGGGTTCCTGGCCTGGCACCCCTGGGGACCCCACGGGTGACTGGCAGCATCCCCAGACAGAGGGGACGGCCATTGCAGAGTGACCAGAGTGACTCCCCGTTGGCGTTTCCTCCATCCTCCTGCTTGTGTTAGACTGGAGGGCATGGGGCTGGGACCCATGGGTGCTTGCAGCCCCTCTTAGGTCGTGGAAGGGGGGATCACCCCGCAGGAGGCAGGAGAGGGAGGACGAGGGGGTGGGAGCTGCTGGCCAGGCCATTGCTGCAGGGCAACAGGAGCAGCCTGGCCAGGTGTAGGCAAAGGGACAGCAGGTGGCTGCTGGTGTCCGGCCATGTCCCCTCCAGCCACACAACCACCCCCACATTGCCCCCAACAACACCAACGTGGGCCCCACTGCGCCAGCCCCACGGCGCTGTGGGAGGCCTGGATGGGGCAGCCAGTGTGAGCCTGGTGGGGCAGCCGGGCTGGTGCGATGGGTGCCCGGGCACCTCCGGGTGTAGGTGGGGGTGACACCTCGGGCTGGGGGTCCCACATGCTGCAGCCGTGACAGGCTCTGCGTGTGCCCAGCGAGTGCTCAGCCTGTGGGTGCTGCAGCAGTGCAGGAGGCTGCGGGGGGGCAGGATGAGCCCCCCAGGAGTGGTGGGGGGGCCGAGGCCGGTGCAGCCCGGACCCCCCGTCCCCGGCTCCGGGCCGCTGCCCTCCCCCCGCGCCGATATAAATAGTAGCGTCTTCCCGTTCCCTAAATTTCCTCGCTGACGTAGCGCTCACGTCATTGTGTAGGTTGATGCTTTTCTATGAATGAGCCGAGATCCCCGTTACTACGAGCCCGATCCTATAAAAGCCCCGCGCGCTGCGGACAGCGCAGCCACCGCACCGGCACCGGCGCCGGTCCCGCGGGAGCCGCGCGGCGCCGGTCCCGGCACCGGCCCCGCGGCGGCTGTCGGGACAGAGCGGGCGGAGGAGGTAAGAAACCGGCGGGGCTGCCCGCAGGTAAGAAGGGCCCGGAGCCCGCGGCGGCGGCGGGGAGCGCGGCCCCCGGTACCGGCACCTGCACCTGCGGGCCCGGACACGGCCACCCCCGGCGCCCCCTTCGGCGGGACGGGCTGCGGCGGGGGGGAGGGGACGGGGGGGGCTCTGCGGCGGGAGGGGGCGGCTGGCGCAGCCCCACGTGCGGCCCCGGTGCGCGGGGGCGGCGGGGCCGGTGCGCGGCGCCGGCGGGGGCGGTGCGCGGGGGCGGGCGCTGCGCACGGAGCCGCCCCGGGGGGGCGCACGGCGGAGCCGCCCCCTCCCGGCCGCGGCAACTTGCGGGGGGAGGGGGGATACGGACACTTCACCCCGCCTCCCGCCCGCCCCCGTGCCCCCCCCCGCCGCCGTGGGCTGCGGTTGTTATTAAAGCCCCGGTGCTGCCCGCTCGCCTCCATCTCTGAGTGCCGCCGCATCCGGCCCCCGACGGGGCCGCCCCAAGCTCGCACCCAATCCCTTCCCCGGCCCTCGGTCATCCCCGCCCAGGGTGTAAGGGGCTCGCTCGGGTGCGAGACGCCACGGTGAGGGGCACCGCGGGCCGCCCCTCTGCATCCCCACGGGCCGCCCCGTCCGGGGCTGCCGCGCACCCCGGCGCTCCCCATGCCCGAGCGCGACCACCGCGCTGCCCCGGGTGCTGCTCCCCCGACCCACATCCCCTCGCCCCCGTCCCGGCCTTGATCGCCTTCACCCCGGGCTGCCACCCCCCTGCCCGGGGCGCCGGAAGAGCGTGGAGAGCCCGTCGAGGAGAGCCCGAGTCAGCGCGTCGGCACCTTGGCTCTAGACTGCTTACTGCTGCGTAGGCGACAGGACAGTAACAGTCTACAGTCATGGCTACTGAAGCATGACCAACCGCCGCACCGGCCCCGCCGCACCGCAGCGCCGGCCCCGCAGCGCGGGGGTCCCGGGGGCGCCGCCGGGGCGGGGGGTGGCGCGGCCCGGCGGGGCCCGGGAGGCGGCGGCGGCGGCGGGAGCTGTCCCTAGTGCTGAGCCGTCGGGGAGCGCCGAGGGGGCGGTCCCGGGGCCCGCCTGACCCCGCTCTCTCTTTCCCCTCCCGCAGACGCGGAGCCCCCCCAGCGGCGGACGCCCCCGCGGCAGCCCAGGTAGGGGGGAGCCCCCGCGGCGGGGCGGACACGCGTGGGCCCGCGGGAGGGCCGGGGCAGCGGGGCGGGGGTGGCGACAGGGGCAGACACCCCCCCCCCCCCGCGCCCCGACACCACTCGGCGGGGCGGGCGCGCTCGCCGCCGCGGCGGGGCCGCCTCCTCGCCGTCGCCAAGGCACCGGCTGCCCCCCGGTTCCTCGACGTCGCCCGGGCGACCGTGGCTTTAGATTGTTACTGTGCTGCTGGCGGGGGTAACAGTCTACAGCCATGGTCGCCGGGCCCGGCGCACTCGCATCGCGGGCAGCACCGCCCCCTCGAAGGGCACCGGCCGCACAGGAGGCACCGGCTCCAGCCCCGATCCCGCTCGCAGCCCCGGTCCCGGCCGCGGCCCGGCCTGGCGGGGCACCGGGACGCCGGGGGACCCGGGCGGGCGGCGCTGCCGTCGGGGCTCGTCCCGCCTCCCGGGGCAGTAGGAGCTCACATGCAGGGTGCAGCTCGCCGCACATCAACTCTTACTGTTCGGGGAGGGCGGGCGCGGCGGTGGCTCCTCCTCGGGCACCGGGCAGAGCGGCCGCGTCACCGGGTCCCCCGGGCAGCCCCTTACCTGCGCTCCCGGTCCCCTCCGCGGTGCCCGCGCTCCGGCGCTTCCCGCCGCATCTGGAAGCGCTTCCCGGCGTCGGGAAGCGGCCTGGCAGCGCCGGCCCCGCTCGCCGTCCAGGGTCCGGTCCCGAGGAGCGCCGGTTCACTCCCCCGCAGGGCCGCGCTGTGGCGGGGAGGGGACCGGGACGCGTCTCCGCCGGTCCCGGAGCGCGGCGCGGGGCTGCGCGGCCGGGACTGAGCGCAGCCCGACGGGACGCGCTGCGGCGGGCGGGGGCCGGGGGCGGTCGCAGGTTGCACAACCCGCCCGGCGCCGCCAGGAGATTCCTGAGCGGCGAAGTCAGAGCGGCCCGGGCTGCCCCGGCACCGGGCACCGGGCCCTGGGCAGCCGGCGGCGACCGGAGCCGGCCGGGCTTGTCCGAGGGGGCCGCGGGGGCAGAGCCACCCCCGGGTGATGGAGGGAGCTGGAAGGGGAAGCACAGACCCTGGCGGGGGGGCTGGACGTGCCTAACCCCTTGCAGGGGGTGCGGGGAGCTTTGTCCCCACTCAAGGACAGCACCAGGTCCCGGTGGCTTTTGCTGCCACCTGCCCAGTCCCCTCTGCCTCAGGTGCTGGCCCGTGTCCCCCCTCTGCATCTTGGTGTCCAGGCCAACCCGACCCATGTGGGGCTGCATCACCCCAGCCCGAGGCTGCCGTGCAGGGGGGCACTGGGTGCTGCAGAGGGGCAGCCCGTCACCCAAACACCCTCCTGCCCCAAAAAGAAACCTCAGTGCCCGCATCCATGGGGGCTGGTGGCAACCACTTCGCAGCAGGTCCAAGGCACGATGGCAGCTGAAGGGCAATCCCAAAATCCTGTCCCAGCTCATCCCTGCAGGAACACCCAGCGCTGCCGGGCGCGGGGCCGTGTCCTGCAGGCAGCCGGTGCCAGGCCCGGTTCGGTTCCCCGGGCTGCAGCCCTGGGAACACGCAGCTACGCAGGGCTGCGGTGATGCTGTTCTGAAAGCCAAGTCTCGCACCGACACACTGGAACTAATCTGTCTTCCGAACGAGTCCTTAAAAATATCCTGCATTTGCTGACACTGGAACTCGGCTTCCGACACTTTTCCAAGCGCCTGGGCCTCGGGCCAGATGTCGATGCCGGCGGATAAAAAGGCCACCCAGCTCCCGTGCTCCCCTCGGCCGCAGAGCGCTGGGGAGCAACGCGGAGCTGCCCCTGCCCTGCCCGCGGCCGAGCTGCTCTTTGCTGTTTGGACGCCAGGAAGGCGCTCGCGCCGTCCCGTCCCTGGCCCTGCTCGGCTCAGCGCGGCTTGTGCCGGCGCTGCCTCCCCTTGGCCTCGCGCGCCGGGACGAGCGCGGCAGCTTGCAGCTCCCGGGAGCGTTGGGAAGGCTCCAGGATAGTTCCTATGAAGCCCCAAACCTGGGAGCGGGCTCTGTCCTGCCTTGTGCTGCAGCAAGGGGCCCCAGCTGGGATGGAGCCGGAGCCACCCTCCCTCCTGTAACCCGCTACCGGCTCTTGGCCGAGGCCACTTCACGGTCCCGGCACGGTGGGAGCACCACGGGCGCTCCGGGTGGCCGAGCGGCCCCGGGAGACGCTGTCCCTCGGCGCAGGCCCCGCGCGTGTGTCTGCCTGCGGCACACGCTGTTGTTACCAGCTGACAGCTCTTGGCGAAACGGCCTTTGTGATTCAGTCGGGTGTTTATCCCAGCCAGCAGCCCGGCCCAGCGTGGGTTTCCATGGAAAACTTCCATCAAAAACAAGGAGGAAAGGAGCTACAGCAGGAGTGACTCAGCCACAACTGGAAGCTTCTGCGGGTGAAGTGAGCAGGGAGGGGGGGCGATCCCACCGGCCCCGCTCCGGCCGCAGGGTCCCGCTGCCCAGCGCGTTGCCGGCTGCGGCGCCTTCCCGAGTGTCCCCTCCCCAGCGCTCCTGGCAGGGGGAAGGAGGGAAGGAGCAGCGCTCAGACCCCGGCTCCCCGTGCCGGGACGGCGGCAGCTGCTGCCCGTGCCCGAGGAGGCCTCGCGCGGAGGAGGCCGGATCAAGCGGCGGCGCAGGGGGAGCGGGAGGCTCGGAGCGGCGCTGCTGGCACCCATCACCCCCAGCCCCGCCTGGCATCACGCCCCAGGTGCCAGGCTGCCTCCATCTCCCTCTCCACAGTGCCCCGGGCTCCGGGAGAGCCGCTCCACACACTGCTGGGGGGCAAGGAATTGTTCCCGGCCCCACAGGGTGGTGGGAGAGCGTCTGGGGAAGCGGCTCCCTGGACACGTCTGGCTGAAGCCGGGGAACTCGGTCCGTCTTTTCTGCCGGCTCCCAGCCCGGGGCTATCCCCTCCCCGCCTGTTTTCCTGCCTGCGGAGCTTGCGGACGAGGGCTGCGTATTAAGGAAGGGAAGGCAGGGAAGCGGAGAGGGGGCGGGGGCAGCGCGGGGCTGCCTCTGCGGCTGCCGAGCGCGGCAGGGACGCGGCGCGCACGATTCCTGGGACACCCTCCTCTCGGTCCGCCGGGACTCACAGTGACGTCGCAGGAGCCGCTTCCCTCCTCCAGTCGGAGCAGGTGCCCGCGGCGCCTCCCTTTGCCACTCGTGACACCTCGGGCAGAGAAGGGTCAGATTCACCGCGTTTTATTATTTTGTTCACACCGATGCTCACGACACCTGGCAGGAGTCGGCTTTTTAACCCCGCTGGTAACAGTGCGGAGAAGCCCCCCCAGCGCCCCAAAAACTCCCCAGGTTTAGATTAGCTGCCCCTAGAGCACCCACGGGAGCTGCCCAACACCGCTGTCGGGAAGGAATCGGGACCGTGGCAATGAGCAGCCCGTCCTCATCACTTACCCGCGCGCTCAGGGGCTCCTCTATGGTGGCTCCTCCGTGCAGGCTGAGCAGGGCCGATGGCAGCGCCGTGGGCTCTGCAGTCACTGCAGGGCTAACGGCACCGTCCCTGCCCTCATCTGCGGCCGCGAGAGCTCGAGTGGGGCGAGCGGTGCTCGCATGAAGGCCCCAGTGCAGTGGCACCCGCAGGGTTAAAGTACTGGCTGTGGAGGCTGCTGACTGCAGCACCCCTCTGCCCCCGAGCTCTCCTGGGACGAGTCCACAGGGCCCCGGCCACGCAGGTGCCACCCAGGGAGGACAGCGGCTGCCTCCCCCCCGTGCAGCCCCTTGCAGCCTCCCCGGCAAGGCCAGAGCTGCAGCCCCCTCCCCAGAACGGCCTCCGGCCTCCCAGTCACAGTGACCCACACGTGACGGGCAGTCGCTGCCTCCACGTCAGCCGGGCAGGCACGAGGCAGCGGCAGCGCCGCCCGCGCGCGGCTCTGACGCAGCCCGGCGGGCACCGCGCCGTGAGTCAGCGACACGGCAAAGCCCGCGGCAGCCTCCGGAGCCGGGAACGCGCCGCCTCCGGAGCCGGGAACGCGCCGCGGAGGCAACCGGCCGCCCGCCCCGGCCTCTGCCGCGCGGATGCTTAAGCAGCAACAAGCCCGAGGGCAAAACCGACACAACTGGAAAGCGGTTCCTCGCGCTCGGTTAGCTCCGACCCGCGCCACTTCTCAAGCCTGCTCGTGGCTGACTAAACACTCAAAGCGTTGCCACCTCCTGCTCCCGCCGGCTGTGCAGCTGCTGCTCCGGCCTGGGAAGCTCAGGAGCGCCCAGCGCCGCGCGGCCCCTTTGCTGCGGGGGCTGCTCTCCAGGCTGGAAGCTGCTGCACAGCTCGGGGATTGGGGAAATTCCTCTTTTTTCATCAATTACCTCGCACTGCACCGCTAAGCAAAAGGGTCACTGAAGGGAACCCCTTAGCACGAGAGCTCTAAAACACCCCTGGGCTGCAGACACAAGAGCCTGGACTAGAGCAGCCCTGAGAGTGCCCAGAGCAATAACTACAGTAAAAGCCACCAGCAGCTCCAGGCACTTTTGGCAAACAGGGACACGGGGGAGGACGGGAAGCTTAGATTTTTTTCACCCCCATCTTCTGTTCATGAAGACGCTTCATACAGAGGAAGACATAAGAGAAGAAACCTCTCCATTGGCGTGAGCTGAACCAGCACAAAGGCTTTATTCCTCACAGGAAAATAAAAAGCAGCCCAGGCACTGCCAGGGAAAAAAAATAAACCTAAACCGAGCCCAGCTGCAAGGTTGCCTTGATACTTTACACGGGGGAAGAGATACACACACACGCACATACATATATATCTCAAAACTCTCAAAACTTTGGGATAGAAAAGGCACAAGAGCCATGTGCTCCACAGCCATTCCCTTTGGCCAAGGCGGGGGCTCTACCTTTGGCTACACAAGTTTCCCAAAGCCCCCCAGCACATTACAGACAGAACCATGCCAGGTGTCATCTTCTCACCCTCAAACTCTTGTTTTTCAGCAAACAAACAAACAAATTAAAAGGAGGAGCTTTGCCTGGCTCCGTGTTAACGCTGCACAGGAGAAGAGCAAGAGCACAAGGCCCATGTTTCAGCTCCAGCACAGAGGGGCAGACTGAGGTTCCAACCCAGGTGGCTGCGTGTGGTTCAGGGGAGCCCCGTTTATTTTGGCTGTTGTCCTCACAAGGCCTCAGCCCCTGGCACCCAGGGATGGCCCCGCGCGGGTTGGAAGCGCTCCAGGAAGGCCAGGTAGCCCTTCTTCTGCGCTGCCGCCGCCGGCACAAAGTGCCCCCCGGGGTGCTCGAGCACCACGGGCTCCACGAAGCTCCGCGCCAGCTCCCGGCTGAGCTGGGGGGCGATGACGGCGTCGGCCTGGCCCACGACGTGCAGCGTGGGCAGGGCAATGGGCTGCCGGTAGAAGTGCGCGTGGGCGGGCGCCCGGCTGGCGAAGCCGGCCACGAGCACCGCGAAGGCCACGGGGAAGCGGCTGTCGCCGGCCGCGCGCAGCGCGCACGCCATGGCGGCCAGCGCGGCGCCCTGGCTGAAGCCCAGCAGCCCGTCGAAGGGGCCGTGCTCGGCCAGCGCCGCCGCCACGGCCGACAGCGACTCGTCCAGCCCCTCGGGCGCCGCCGCCTCCTCGTGCGCCTCGAAGCTGCCGGGCCCGGAGAACCACCAGGCGCGGGGGTCGTCGTCGCTGTCGCCGTCGGGCACGGGGTGCGGCGCGCTGAGGGTGACGAGCTCGGCGCGGCCGCGCAGCGCCTTGCGCAGCGCCCCGGTGCGCTCGCGGAAGCGCCGCTCGTTCTGCCGGTAGCCGTGCAGGCCCAGCAGCCGCAGCGGCCGCCGCTCCGACATGGCGCCCGCCGCCGCCGGAAACGGCCGCTGGCGTCTCTTCCGCCACTCGCCCTTCCCGCCTGAAAATGCCGCGCGCTCATTGGGCGACGGCGGCGGGGCGGGGCCAGACGCGCCCCCTGTCCTCGCTGTCCGCGCGCGGCGGCGCCGCGTGCCTCCTGGCGGCGGGCGGGCGCGCAGCAGCAGCGGCGGCGGCTACGGGCGGGCGGCGGGGGCGCCCGGGGGATCCCGGGGCCCGGGCTGCGGCGGGGGAGGAAACGGGCGTCAGCCCCGAGCGGGCTGCACCGAGGACTCCCCCCTGCCTCGTGCAGCGCCCGGGGGACCTCGCCGGGGGCACGGGAGCCCGACAGGGTGTGTCCCGCCCAGCTGTGCGCCCAGATGTGCATCCCGGGCAGGGCTGCGCGGCAGGGACCCCCTCCCCGGGCTGCAGCGCCCCGAAGGGGCTTACGGACAAGGCGGCTTGGCCCAGAGCTGTGCGAGGCCCAGATGTGCACCCAGATGTGCGCCCTGCTAGGGGTGATGCCCGCCAGATGTGCGCCCCGCTAGGGAGGCTGCCCGCTGCACCCCTGGCTGACACCGGTGCCCGGTAGCCCCCGGCTTGGGCAGGAGCCACAGGGTGGCGCTTTGGGCACGCGGCTCTGGACACCCGAGGGTGCCACCACCCCAGCCCGCTGGGCCACCGCAGCCACCAGGCAGGGGGCAGGAGGGACCCCCTCCCTTCGCTCAGTGCCATCCCCGAGGCCCTGCCACGTCCCTGCCACGTCCCCGCCACCGCAGGACGTGCTGCCCACCTGAGCTGGCCGGCCGGGGCGCTGGTGGCTGCTGTGGTTGACGGTCCAGGGCCCCAGGGACTGGCTGGCATAGAAGTCCATGGGGTAGGTCTGCTGCCACTCGACCTCCTGGAGCGCCACGGCCGCCTGTGGAGCAGGGCACGGGGGTGAGGCCGGCTGGATTTGGGCACCCCGCTCCTCCCCACGGGCCCCGCACCTCGTAGGGCGTCAGCAGCGGCTTGCTGAAGGCTTCGCCCCAGTCGATGGAGAGCCGGGGACAGGCTATCTGCACCCACCTGGAAGGGAAGCACACGGTGACGCTCATTCCTGCCCGAGCGGTGGGGAATAAATGTCCATGGTGAGGAGGTACCTGCCCAACCAGGTCCCCAGTGCCCGGCTGTCCGCTGCGGGAGGGCAGTGGGAGCCTGCGGATGCCCCGGGCAGCGCGGCTTGAGCTGTGCCAGGGTCCAAGCAGGACAGATGTAGCACAGACACATCTGGACATCCTCAAGGACATGGCCTTGATGTCTGCAGCCAGGACGCGGAGCCCCAGCAAAGCGGTTCATCCCAACCCTGGGGGCATCCTGGCAGCCAGGTGCCCAGGGACACCATGGGCAGGAGGCTGAGACACCGTCCGTGACAGTAAATCAGAGACAGGGATCTAAATTCAGCCCATTCCCAAATCCCCGGAGTGAGCGGGGAGACTGCGGCGGCCGCCTTAGGGCTTCCATAGGGAAGCGGATGCTGGAGGCGCAGGCGCTGCCAGGCTGCGGGCACCCTGGGGACACCAGCACGCAGAAGGCAGGCGCGGGGAGGCGACACTCACGCGTCCACGTCAGCGAAGAGCTGCAGCTTGCTGGGGAAGATCTCGGAGAGCAGCACCCGCACGAAGGGGCGTCCCAGGGCGCGGAGCCGCGACTCCAGGTGCTGGGGGAGGCGAAGCACCTGCCGGGTGAGCTGATGCCCCCGGCACGGCACATTCCAGCCCAGGAGGCAGCAGGGCCCTGCCCGCAGCACGGGCACGTCCTGGGACCCCGGCTGTGTCCACCGAGCCCCCGGGGACAGAGCAGGTGACAGAGCCAGGTCCCCAGCGGCCACCCCGCGCTGCAGCCACGGCTGCCCCTCGCACGCTGCTCTTCCCTGTGCACCTCGGCCTAATGAAGTAATTACCGCTCAATGACAACAATCTGTTCTCGTTAGCGGCTCCCTTCTCTGGCCACTTGCCTGCAGCAGCCTCGGGAGGCAAGAGGCCATGGAAAGGAAGCGGCCAGCCAGGAGTCGCCTGCTCCGTCCTTGCCCTCCCAAGCCGTCATTAACTGCCCCATTCTCCGCCGTCCCCAAGGCCCAACGTGCCCGCGGGTGCAGGCGAGGGGCGGTGGGTACCTGCAGGATGTTGGGGGAGCCCTGGCGCCCCAGCGTGCCCAGGATGAGCCCCCAGGAGCGGGCGCCGGCGGCGCTGCGGATGGCGTCCTGCCGCGCGCGCTGCATGCGCTCGTGGCTGTAGTGCTCCTGCGAGAAGACCTTGCTGTAGGGATCGTACCTGCGAAGGAGACCTGGGCTCAGCCCGTCCTGCCCCGCATCACACCCGCAGCTTGGGGACCGCCGAGGGGGATGCCAGGGTCGCGTTCCCGGTGCAGCCCCCGGCACAACCCGGGCCACTCGCTCTGCTCCGCGCTCGGCTCCCCCCTGCCGGCTCATCAATTATGAAGAAATCTTTGATTTGTTGCTTTGTTTGACGAGGGGAATTTTAATCAAATCCCACTCGGGTTTCGGCAGCTTCCCCAGCGCCATAAACCTGACGCGCGTCTCCCGTTAGTAACAAACGACCTACTAAGAAATTCAGATTTCGCCAAATGGGCCCAGCCTTTCGCTCTTGATATTTCATCTGCTTTCAGCAGCCTCATCATCACGCTTTATGGCCTCTGCCTGCAGCAGCCGGGAGTTTAATGGCTGCACCTCAAAGAGCTTTCACAGGTACTTGTCAAAATGTTTATATTCAGCCCGAGTAAATGGCTGGTGTTCATCTCGCGGAGTGCGGCGCCCCTTGGCACCTCTCCATCAGCCTGCCCCTGCGCCGCGGCTCCGCCGGGCCACCCGGGCGCGCGAGGAGGCCCTGCGGCTGCAATGCGCCGCCCCGTGTCCCCTGGTGTCCCCGCGATGCCACCGCTGCGGGGCTCTTAGGGAAAGGAGGAGCTGCGGGAGGGTTTGGGAAGCGCGCCGTACCTGTAGGCAGGGATGCCCGGGTTGGCGATCATGATGGACTCCAGGTGGAAGCGCCCGTCGCCCAGGTACCTGCAGGGGGGACAGGCAGCGCTGGGGCACGCGGGCGAGCAGGGTTAGTGACACAGCGGGGACAGACGTCGGCACCGGGGCACCCGGTGCAGCGGGGGTAGCTGCTCCACCGCTACGGCGGGCTCGAGACGTTGCTGCTTCCATTTCTAATCGGATTTCAAGTCAGCAATTACATTTCAAAGCCTTTCATTCAGCTGCCCTAATGGAGTGAGGGCTTGGAAAATGAATTCAGACGTAAAACTTGACTAGATTTTGCCCTTAATTGGAGAATGACATTTTGGAAGATCAAAGCTAATTTGTCTGCAAAAGTTAGCCCTAGAGACGGGCTAAAAAAGAAAATAATAACGAAAGAAGGAGCAGCAGGAGGCTGCAGGTACCGCAGCAACGTGCACCTGTCCGGGTGGCGGGGAGGACACTGCCACCGTCCCCGACAGTGCGGGGACAGCGAGGCCAGGAAGGAGCTGCAGGTGCCCACGCGAGCCTGGCCTGGAGTCTCCTGCTTGCTCCATGACCTTGGGAACAGATGAAAGGAAGCGCTTCCTTCCCCGCTCCCTTCCCTGCTCCCTGCTTCCTTCCCCGCTTCCTTCCTTGCTCCCTGCTTCCTTCCCTGCTCCCTGTTTCCTTCCCTGCTCCCTGTTTTCTTCTCTGCTCCCTGCTTCCTTCCCCGCTTCCTGCTTCCTTCCCTGCTCCCTGCTTCCTTTCCTGCCCTCCATGTGGCTAAGGGGAACCTTGGGAGACGCAAAGCAGGAGAGGTCCCATGCAGTCGTCCCAGGAAAAGCTCGTCCCGCTCCAGCTCTCTCCCTAGGGAAGGGCCACCAGGCACGGGGCTCCCCAGCTCCCCCCAAGGGTGGGGTCCGTGTATTTATTTATTCGGCAGCGCGCTGTATTCACAGTACATTAAGCATTTCCATTACCTAAAATAATTAGGTGATAGGAAGCGAAGTGCTCCCTCTAATTTGCTGTCCTTAAATAAAATTAATGTTGCTGTGATGTTGGGCCCCGGCCATTTGTCTTTTCCAATTACCCACCCGCCCTTCCATCTATTATCTATTCTGATATACGACTCAATTATTTCCTCTGGGCTCCGAGCACGAGCAGCGCCGGGAGCTGCGGGGCGCCCGTCCCATCCGCTCCTGCCCCCCGTGCCACCCGCAGCACGTGGGGACACCCAGCAAGGCCACGGGGCAGCACGATGGCAGAGGGCATGAACAGGGTGAGCATCGTCCACCCGGCTGTTGTCCCACGCGTGCCAAGCCCGGCCAAAGTGCCCTGTGGGTTTGCGGTGCCACAGAGGGCTCAAGGGCTCGGATCTCCTTGCTGAGCACCGACACAGCTCAGCGCCACGGAGATCTTCCACGGGAAGGATGGGGAGAGGAGATGCAGCGTGGCGCAGAGCAGGGGGACAGCCGGGGTACTCACACGATCGCGTCCGTGTCCTGCGCGAGCCGCGGGGCCGTGCAGCCCAGGATCTCGCCGGGGGAGAGGGGCTTGCACTGGGGCACGCACACCTTGTACTGGGAGCGCAGCTCCTGCGCGGCCGCCTGCGGAGAGCACCGGCGTCACCGGCTGGGCAAGCGGGACCAGGGATGATGCCCCCAAAACTCCCGCCTGGGGCCCTGCTGTGGCATTTCCAGGTCCCTGGACCCGTCCCACATCCACAGGGTGCCCACAGTGACGGCCAGGCCACAGTGCCCACAGTATCCAGCTGGTCGGCTGGGCGTTGTGGATGGAAACGGCTCTGCAGAGGAGAGCCGCTCCGCAGGACACAGACAACATATCAATTAAAATACAAGAGAAAACGCTTAACGCTTCAACAGTGCCCTGTTTAGATAGACATGGCTCAAGAGGCTCATTTATCTCCTCCCACCCTGGCCTGATGGCCATTCGGGAAGCAGCGGCCGGAGTCGACGGAGCTTCCCCTGCCGCTGCC
Source organism: Tinamus guttatus (assembly GCF_059628265.1). Taxonomy (NCBI): domain Eukaryota; kingdom Metazoa; phylum Chordata; class Aves; order Tinamiformes; family Tinamidae; genus Tinamus; species Tinamus guttatus. The sequence continues at coordinate 493,020 of NW_028288890.1, forward strand.
GGCACTGCATCAAAATGCCAAGTGCTCCAGCGCCTGCCCTGACATTTACGGAGCAGCCCCGGGGGAGCCGGGGAGGGGTGCCGCCACGAAACATCGATCACAGTTATTATAAAATACTTGATCAACATTACGGTGGCGGCATTATTAGCGCCGCTGCTCATTAGAGGGGAACCACCGCCACCGGCAAGGCGGGAGCGCCGAGTCCCTGCGCCCGCCCTGGTGTCACCGGTGCTGCTGCTCACCCCTGTGCAGGGACACGGAGCGGGGCTGTCCTGTGTCCCCTTGGTGGCCTGTGTCCACGCGGGATCGGCCTGGCTGGGGCCACGGGGTTCCCGTCTCACCTGCAGCGCGGACACGAACTGGATGGTGCTGACGAGGGCCAGCGAGGCGCCCGCGGGGAAGTTGAAGCGCAGCGTCTCGAGGAAGTGCGACGTGTCGATCTTGATGTCCACGAAGACGTAGAGCATCTTCAGCCCCTGCGTGGCATCGATGGGAACTGGCGACAAGGGAGAGACGGGCATAAGGAAAGGCCCCACTGGCACCCCGGGCATCGGGACGAGCCCCACACGGGCACCCTGACACACTTTGGGGGACACCCAGCGCCCCAGCAACTGCCTTATTTAGAGCCACCTCCCAGGCAGTGCCCCTTCCTGCTCACTTATTACTTCTTACTCATTTCTGCTGGTGGACGGATGTGTTGGCAGTGCGTTCCGCGCTCGCCGGGCTGGGAAGGGCTATGCCACCCCTGTGCCCGCGCTGTCACCTCGGGCACCCGCAGCCGGGAGCGCCAGGGAGCACCCGGTCATCTCTCGCTGGATAACGGCAGCCCAGGGAATCAGTGAACACAAATCTAATTACCCTCGGTGCTAAGAAGCCTGTGTCACCACGATTAAGTGAATAATTAAAGTACACAGAGTCTGCATCGATCCACAGCTCCACATTCACTTCCCATTTTGGTGCTCTTCACCTGATCACAATTAAGTGCAAATTACTCCCTCCTGCAAAGCGGAGCTGGACAGGGTTGGAGAAGGAAAGCGCCTTTCCGGGGAAGAAGCCCCTTGGCCCAGCAGGAGCCGAGCGGCTCCCGAGCGTCGCTGCCTCCTTCCGCCCCTTCTTGCTGTTAATTGATCTAATAGCAGGCTGCAAAGCTGGAGTTTTTATGTCCGTTGTTTCAGCGGTGCCTGCAACCCTCCCTTCTGTAACAAAGCACCAAGTGTGGATATTTATTGCCACGAACGCTCGTGCTGACATGGCTTTTGGGACACAGCTCTCAACGGTTAACTCAGTATTTCACAGCATGGTGCAATCCATAAAATCCTAAAGAGCCCTGTAAATGTCCAAGGGCTTCTCTGCCCCCATGGGGACCCACGGGGTCCCCGACACCCAGCATGGGCAGTGACACAGGGTGCCAGGAGAGCGGCCAGGCGCAAGGCCCTGCAATTCTGCCGATCCACCTTAAAACCCGTAGTGTCTTATTGTTATTTTTGGGCTGATTCCATCCTGTGTGGACTTCAAAGTTAGCAGCATCTGGGACAGCAGCGCAGTTTCCATGGCAACCGAATCCAGAGTACCGTTCCGCCTAGGGAGCGCGCAGCCTCCTCCTTGCTTCGCCTTCAAACGAGCCGCCGCGCCGGCAAAACGCGCTGCCCGAGCCCGCGCCAGCACGGGGGGCGGCCACCGACCCCCCGAGCACGGCCAAGGGGGCCCATTCGGGTCCCCCATGGAGCTTCATGGATGTTGCTCTCCTCCCCGGTTGCTCCTGACCTTGCTCCTGACATCCCGAGCTCTGGGAGCGAGGTGGGAGCAGCCGTATTCCCGCTGGCTGCTCCAGCGAGCGGTGGGGTGCGAATGCTCCCTGGCCGCTCACCCCGTTTTGCGAATGCTCCCAATTGGCGCCCAGGGTGCAGGACGGAGCCCCGCGGCCCGGCACGGCCATCGGGAAGCAGCTCCGCACGGCTGGACGTTCCCAAACCCTGCCGGCGGGCAGGGAAGCGGCAGCCCGGCCCCGTCCAAATAAAGCAATCAAGGCTGGAGGAGAGAAATCCCTTCTTAAAGGGATTAGCACTCAGCGTTGAGCACTCGAGCTGGCATCAAGCGTGCCGGGGAGCCCCGGGGCCGGCCGGAGCAGCCGGCGGGTCAGTGTCACCAAGCAGGGCTTCCCCCAGCCAGCCTGGCGGTCACCCGGCTGGTCACTGCCGGGATGTCCCTTGCTGCTGGGGACGGGGCCACAGCACCAGGACGGCTGCCCGCAGAGCGGGGTGCCCGCTGCTGCCCGGGTCACTGTGTCACCTACTCAGGCAGCTGTGGCCGTAGTGCACGAGGAAGTCGGCGCCCAGGGCCTTGGCCGTGTAGTCGTCCACGCAGCAGGCACCGTAGGTCACGTCGCCCATCACGGCCGCCTCCGCTCCCGTGAACCTGTGGGGAGGCAGCGCGGTGAGGCCGGGCACAGCTCCGCATTCCCGCGCGCGCCGCAGGGCCCCTGCGCCGGCTCGGGAGCGGATGAGCACCGGCTACTCTCGGAGATGTCAACATGATTAAACTGGAGAGAGGTAATCCGCCTCTTCAATTGGGTAAAGCTGTTTGCAATTCAGCGGATTATCCGCTCATCAAATAATACGCCGCCAGCTTCCTAATGCACCAGGAGGGAGAGGAGGCCGCGGGAACCACGGCACCTTCGGCCTCATGGGCCGGCCCCGGGCATGGCGGCCGACTCGCTCCTCCGAGGGAGCCAGGGTGCCCCATCCCGGCCGTGCTGGGAGGAGCAGCTGGTGCTGACCCGGCCGTTGGGGTGGAAAAACGCCCTGGGAGCACTGGAACGGGCCCAGTCCCTGCTCTCCCATCCACACGGATCATTCCTGCAGCTCCCGCTGGCTCCCAGGCCCCACGTTGGCACCCGCAGTGGCAGCCCCGGCATGGGCAGATGAGGCCGGGGCACCCACCTGATTTAGAGGCGGCACCTTTGTAGCTGTTTTATTGCACCATTCCAGGGGATTACGAGCTTGGCCGCTTTCCCAGCGCGCCGCTGCGGTGTTTTAATTAGGGAGGCAGGTATCGCAGCGAGAGCCCCACGCCGGGCCCCGCTCCAGCGCGCTGCTAAGTCCCCACGTACACACGGCTTGTGCTGAGCTCTGCCGGGCTGCGTTCCCCTTCCCAGGATCACATCCCGCCGGGAACGCAGGCAGCGGGGAGCTCGTCACTCCAGCGCTGACGTCCCCAGGGCTCTCGGGCTCCTGCCCCAAGGATCATGCGGGAGCACGAGCCGATGCCCGCGGGGTCTTGGCCGGGATGTGCTGGGCTCGATGCCGGTCCGAGAGCGCGGGGACGCGCAGCGCGAGGCCCATGCGGGGCTGGGCGCGCGCCAGGGTCCCGCGCGCTCCTCCCCGCGCGCCGGGCGGGCGGCGTTACGTCGGCGGCAAGAATAGAAATGGTGGGCAGATCTGGCCAGATGGCAGAAGGTGGAGGAATCGCAGAGCGTGCTGAATATTAACAGCTCCGGCCCCTCCGTCAGCGCCAGCGGAGGGGGACAGGGGAGCGGTTCGGCACCGTCGGTCCCAGCCAACGGGCAAACCCATCCCCGTGTCCGCGGGACACCAGCCAGAGCCGGGGCGTCCCCAGCTCCATCCCACACGGGTGTTTTGGGACCATCAGGAGCTTCCCAGAGCCCCCGGGCACCCGGGCCCTGTGGGTGTCCTTGCTCGTGGCACAGCCCGGGTGGGCAGACGGCTCCTTCGCAGCTTTGACGGGGCCGGGGGCTGCCGTGAAGCTTCCCGAAGGCTCCTCTGCACCTCGCGGAGCCGCCGAGCCCCCAGCCCCCTCCTCTAATGAGAGGTGACGAGAGGAACGTGAATCACACTCCACACATCTCAGCAAAACTGGAAAATTATTCAGCTCCTTAAGATTCAGGACGGGGAGGTCTGACTCAGAGCGGCAGCCAGCGCCGCTTAATTTTTTATAGATTAAAATGTATGCAAATTGGCCCAAACCCCAGAGAAAGTCCCTGGGGGTGAGAAGCAAGAAAGTGAAATAGCAACAGCCGCGGGAGGGGGCAGCGGGCGGGCGCAGGTGCCCTGTGGTCCCTGCCTGCTGCACCTGGGCCATGGCCAGGTAGCCCTCGGTGTCCTGCCCGGTCTCCATGTGCCGTGACGGGAGCCTGTCGGAGAAATCCCGCTGCTCCCGGGGCCGGTGGATGCTGCACTGGTGTCCCGCAGCATGAGGAGATGCGGGAGGACACCTGGAGCGGAGAGAGCCCCGCGGGTGGCTCTGGAGGGTCCAGCCAGGCTGGAAAAACATCCCGTAATCCGTGATGCCAAGGGGGCACTGGGAGCGGCACGGCGCCGGGCCAGGGTCAGCGGCGCCGGCTGTGCTGGACCGGCAAGCGGAGCAGGAATAATCACCCGAGGCAAATCAAAGGCGAGCAGGGGGCTCCCCTTGATGTTTTAATCAGTTTGGTGTCACCGGAGCCTTTCATCAAACTACAGAGGGAAGAGAAGTCAATTAGCATCTACCTGCCTCCGACACGGCCCGCGAACCGCGTTCCCACCGGCCTGGATCGGGATGAGGCCGCGGGAGCCGGGAGCAGCCCCGTGCTGCCCGGTGCCAGCCGGGAGGACGCGGTGACACAGCTGTCCCCAGCCAGCGCCCAGCCGCTCGCTACAGCTGGGAGCTCATGAATATTGAGCGCGTGGGGAGGTTATTCATCTTTTCCGTCCTGCAAAGCCTGGCTCATTCTAAAAAACAGCCCGGCCTTAGCATTTTTCTCATCTTCCCCTAATTCATTATCTCCTCCTTTAAACAGATGGCTCCCAAAACCCCATTTATAAAGTGCCACACTCAGCACTGGCAGGACGCACACCCGAGCGCTCCGGGTCCCGGCCCAAAGGCAGGAATGGGGGCGCATCCCACCACGGATCCCTGCCTGACGGGACACCGGGACCACCCAGCCCAGCGGGCACAGGACAGAGGGGACAACAACAAGTTTGGGGACGCTGACCCCCAGACAGCACTTGGCTTCCTGCCCACATAGTTTCCTTAGCAGAACCTTTCCAGCTCCTGCGTTTCCTATGCTGATTTGAGGGGTAGCTCCTAAGCAGTCCATCCTGAGAGGATGGAGAGGTCGGTCCCCAACGTCCCCTCCCGCCGGCTCCGCAGCCGGCTGCCGAGCGAAGGCTCCGGGCTGGAGCAGCCCTGATTTATCCCGGCCCCCCGCCTAATAAATGAGAGCGTTTGCTGCCGGCGGGAGCGCCGAGCCCCCTGACACGGCGGCGGTGCGTGAGTGATACCGCGGCGGCCCTCACCCCATAAAGCAGCGCGAGGCTCTCGCCGGCGGAGGTGACTTGCGAGCCCCGGCGCATCCGTCTCTCCCGGCTCCCTGCCACGCTCCGTCAGGCCGTGCCCGTGCTGGGGAGCGGGCTGAGCTGCCATCCCCGGGGCTGGCAAAGGACTGAGGCGGCACCGGCACGCCGGGGTGCCCGCCGGCCAGCACGTCCTGCTGGGCACCTCCTGCTCCTTGGTTTGCGCTCACCTGTCCCCCATGGGTGTCACAGCTCGTGCACGGTCTCAGCTCGGTGCTGCACCAGTTGGGAAACACCTGGATGTGATAACCTGCAAAAGCCCCAAGCCATGATCCCAGCGCAGGGCCCTACAACCACGCAGGCTCCGTGCAAACCCCCCATGCATCCCTTCCACCTCCCTGCAGCTCCCGGGTCCGCTCGCAGCCCTGCGGCGGCTCCCACCGCGGCGCGGGGGCCGCGGGGTCCCCATCGCGCGCTGCCGTCCCGGGGCGCCGGGCCGAGCGCGGCCCCAGCAGAGCACAGTGCATTTAATTAGCGGGGAAACCAGTCACTAAGCCACATTACCAAGCTCCCAACTTCATTAGCACAGGAAGGCTGCACATAATTAAAATAATGAGTTTGCAATTTCGCTGCAAACGGCTTTGGAAGAGCACCGCTGCAGCTGGGCAATTACCGCCCGCGTGCGGCGCGGGCCCCTGCGGAGCATCTGCAAGTGGGTCAGGGCTGCAAGACTCGCGTGTCCCCGGAGCCCTCCCCAGAACGACTGTCCCCAGCCAGGTCCCATCCTGTGTGTGGCCAGGGGGGACACCCGGGCCTCGTGTGTGGCCAGGGGAGCCCAGGCTGATGCGTCCCTCCTGCCAAAGCAGCCAGGCATATCCCAGCTCTGCACTTTGCTGATTTGAGGGGTAGCTCCATGGAAAACAAAGCGAGTGCCCGGTGACAAGACTAACGTGGCTGTCCCGCACCCGGTGCCTGCTCCTCTGCTGCAGCTTCCCGGGGCTGCCCTTCGCTCCGCACGGACACGGATGGGCAGCATCTTCCTGCCTGCAGCAGGACACGGCACCGGCACGTCCCGGCGCTGGGAGATGCCGGGTCTATAGGTCCCCTGTGCCTTCCCCCATGCCTGGTGCTCCCCTCACCAGCACCACCCGGGCAGAGGCTTTAAACATCTCCAGTGAAGTGAGAACCTCATTCTCCCTAATGATGCTGTTGTGCGCTTAATGACGGTGATTAAATTCCCCTGCACAGCGTGCAGCGCCGTGCTGCAAACGGCGCAGGGCTTTGCTTAAAGGACACGGGGAGAAGGGAACGCGGTGCCGGGCGGCAGAGACCAGGCATCGCGAGGCCCAATGTGGGTCCTGCACCACTTTGGTGCCCCAGAGCGATTCCAACAGCACTCGCTGCTGTCTTAGACCGGCCGTGCCCAGCTAAGGGACACGGATGGGCCCCGTGTCCCGCTGCTGGTGCTGCCAGTTGGGGACAGGCTGGCAGGCAGCGGGCGGCTGTTTCGGTGGCCGGGTGTCGAGGGACCGGCAGGCAGCAGCCAGGCCTTGGAAGTTTCCCTGCTCCCGCTATCTCCGCTGCCTGGTGGAGCAGAGCCTTTCAAGCTCTGCCAGGGTCACCAGCTGCTCCATGTACCCCGGCCAGGATGCGGCCCTGGGCTCTGCATTTAACTCCTCGGCTGAGATGACTCCATTTCCTCCAGCTTCAAGTTGGTCCTAGCAAGGACCTGGCCTTCTGCAAGGAAAGATGGAGCTGCGGATGCTGCCCTGCCTTGCCCCTTTTGCAAGGGAAAAAGGAGCCAGGAGAGGGTGTTTGTGGCCTTTCCCTCAAGGGAGGGAGTGAAGAGGATGGGGCCGGTCTCTTTTCAGTGGTGGCCACTGACAGAACTAGAGGAAGTGGCCAAAAACTGAAGCACCTAAAGTTCCACAAGAGCTTCAGGAAAAAGAATTCTTGACAGTGAGGGTGACAGAGCACTGGAACAGGCTGCCCAGAGAGGTTGTGGAGTCTCCTTCTCTGGAGATCCTCAAAAGCGGCTTGGACACAGCCCTGTGCCACGTGCTCTAGGTGACCTTGCGTGTGCAGGGGGTTGGACTGGATGATCTCTAGAGATCCCTTCCAACCTTAACGATTCTGTGACTCCATGATTCCCAACCTGCTGGACATGCGGGCTGCCTGTCCTGGCACCCAGGCTGCCATCCTGGGGCAGGCCGGACGGCTGGTGCTGGCAGCGCTGGGACGGCAGCCCCACGGGCACGGAGCCTCCCGCGATGAGCCGGAGCCGCTTGCACGGAGCGGGGAGACAGAGGGATTAGCAGCTGCCGAGCCTGACAGGCGACTTTATTAACACGGAATCAAAAGCCCAGCTGAGAGCCCGGCTGATCCTCCTGCTCCAGCGGGGGAAGAGGAGGAGACGCGCTCCCAGCCCTGGGCCCACGTGGCACCGGCTGCCGGGAGGGACCAGGTCCCCTCCTCGCTCCGAGCACGAGTGTCCCTCCGCCGAGTGACACGAGCCGCAGCATGCGGAGCCAGCTCGGACGTGTCGGTGGTAGCGGCGCGTGGCGCGGGCTCCACGCGGTGCCCCCACGCCGGGATGCGGGCACCTGGCGCTGCGCCGGAGCCGGCTGCTCCGCAGAGCGCCGCTTCTCTCGGAAGCAGATAACGACAAACCTATTAACGGTAATTAACTAGGCCTCGCACCGGTCAATGCTGTAAGTGTGCTGTAAATTTCAAAGGCTGCTCGCTAAGTACCTGCTCGGCGCTTCAGGAGGCGGCTGCCGTGACACGACGGCTACATCTTCATCTGCCCGCAGCCCCGCGGGGCTCTGCGCAGCCGCGAGCCGAGGACAGAGAGCCCTGGCCGGGAGGGGACAGCGCCCGAGGGGCTCTGGCCTCTGTCCCCTCCAAGGGCTGCTGTCCCTGCTCCCAACCCGCTCCGCACGCCTCCCGCATGGCAATGCGGAGCGCTGCTGGAGAGGCCCCGCCAGCCCTCTGCAAGGGGACAGACGGACAGCGCCAGCGTGCCGGTCCCCCGAGCTGCAGAAGGAGGATGTGTCCCTTCTGCTGTCGCTCCCCGGCACAGCTGGGCCACAGCAGGACTGTTCTACTAAGAGGCAGCTGAGCTGTGCTGGCCCTGGGCTTGGCTCCGCTGCGGCGAACGGGAGCACACGGATGCTTGCAGCACTGCAGGGGTGTCTCTAGTGTCCCTCAGGGAGCAGCTCCCACTGGCACGGGCACGGAACGGGGCAGGAGGGATGCCAGGACAGGCTGGGGAGAGGATGCAGCCCACAATAGCCCTCGGTGACACAGGTGCCCCCGGCACTCGAGCGCACAAAGGCAGAGCCAGCCCGTGGTCCTGCTGTTCCACGTTGGGGACCAATGACCCCTCCTCTGGCACACGCCACCCTGGGGACAACAGCACTCGGTGTCCCTGTCCCAGCCAAAGTGGCCGGCACTGCGAACGCGCAGCGATTCGCGTCACGTCGGGGCTTCCACGGCTCCGACCCCGGTGAGAAGGGGCCATCGGGAGCCGCAGCCGAGCTGCGATTTTCACATTAACGCCGGCTATGAATATTAATAGCAGGCTGAGCCAGGCGCTAACGAGGCCAGCAGCGGCCACCTGCCAATTCACACCTCACCTCAGGCAATTTAATGGGGTCCCCAGCGCGGCCGCAGGCAGCGGCCGCGCCGTGGGGACCCTCCAGCCACTGTCCTGTGCTCGTCCCGCGGCTCGAAGCCACCCCTGGCTAAGCGCCAAGTGGGCAGTGCTGCCGCAGCCCCGTCACGGTGACACTCTCACCCGGCAGCTTCCCGCACTGGGAGCGCTGGCACGGAGCAGGGACGGGCATCCCGGCTCCCCGTGCCCGGCAGGGCGCCCCTCGCAGGGATGGCGAGTCCGGCGGGGATCCCAACGCCCTGGCAGCGCCGCGGATGCCGGGAAGCGGGGCTTAAGGTTTCATTCAGATAAAGGAGCCCCTTAATCCGCCGCCTTTGAAGTCGGAGACATGAAAGCGGCTCCGTGCCAAAGCCAGAGAAGAGGCAGCTTCACTTAAAGGGACAGGCCCACGCGGAGCCGCCTGCGCCCCACGTCCCTGTCCCCCCTCCGCCAGCTCCCACCTTTCCCTCTGCTCCCAAACCCGGCCCTGTGGCAGGGACGCAGCCGCGCGTGACCTCACAGGTGACAACGGCAGAGCCCGCGTGGCCGGGGGGACGGAGCCCTGACGCTGCAGGCACGGCGGCGGGTCGGCGCACGGCACGGGGGGAGGTTGGCGCACGGCGTGCGGGGAGGACAGTCCCCTAAGGAGGGCCGTGACCCCGCGGGGAGGACAGTCCCCTACGGAGGGCCGTGACCCCGCTCGCAGGCGAGCGCCGCGGTGCCATTAGGGCTAATTCACGGTGCCAAAACAGCGCGGGGCCGGGGAGGGCGCAGCCGTGGCGGGCAGGGGGTGGCGGGCGCGTGGCGCGGCGCGCTCAGCGGTGAGGAGGTTACGGGTGATTTCTGCAAGGTGCCTGAACGCGCTGCCAAGGCGAGAGCTCCTCAAGCCACCTCCCTGCTCCATCCTCAGCTCCCGCTCCTGCAAAGCGGCAGGGAAAACCAGGGAAGGAGCCACAAGGAAGGGGCAGCGGGGGCTGGAGCTCCCCTGGCAAGAGAGGCTGGCGGTTGCCTCCTTCGGGTGCACGGGCTCTTGTGCCAAGGGGTCCCGGTGAGCCATCACCGTGGCCTCTGGCCTCCTGCAGCCGCAGGAGGAGGGGCGGGAGCGCCGTGCCAGCCCTCCCCTCGCACGCGGAGCTCCCGCGCGCCGGCCCCGAGCTCGTGTCGGGAGGTTGTTAACACGCCTGATCTCTGCTCCATTACCCAGGCGAGGGCCCGGCCACGCTGAGCTTGTCGGCAGCTCCAGACAAAGCACCGGGGCGGCGGAGCCGGGCGGCGAGAGCCGGGCCCGGCTTCACCGGAGCCCTCCGCGACCTGCGGCCTTCGCCCGGCCGCGTCTCCCCGGCCGCCCGTGGCCTCTGTGAGCGCGGACGCTGCAAAAGCCACTGTCACCCAAAGGGTCTGCAGCTGCTCAGCGGGGCCGGCCGCGCACGCCGGGGATGTGCGAACCCAGCACGGGCTGTGCCAGGGCCAGCGGGACCTGATGCTGCTCCCGGGGAGCACAGCGGGGCCGTGTCCTCGTCCTCCACGGCCATCCCCGTGGACACAGCCAGGAGCCGGGATGCTGGTGCCGAGCAAAGCCCACGCCGGGGCCTCGCAAACAACGTTCCCTGCAGCGTGGGCGTCAGCTCAACACAGGCACCCGGAGGGGACAGCACAAGGACAAGGCACAAGCTGAAAGGAGCAGCGCTCCCTGGTTGGTAGGTCTGGGATGCAGCAAGGCACCTGGAGTATCTGCCAGCCTCCAGGAGAGCCGTCCCATCCCATGGCCCCACTCCCCATCCCACGGCCTGGGGAAGCCCCCGCCGAGCGGGGTGATCCTTCCCAGTGACAGCTTGGGGACAAAGCGTCTCGGACAGGGCCAGGCAGATGGGCAATGACGCTCCGACCCCTGCAGCAACGGAGCCCAGAGAAGGCCCCAACACCCTCCCCAGCCCGCACGGAGAAGCAGGAAGGGCAGCGACGCCGCCCTCTTACCGCTCGATGATGTCCGCGATGGTGCAGGCGAACATGAGGAGGCCTTCGGGCATCTGCAGGGCCACTGCGAAGAGAAACAGCCCCGCGGTTAGGACGGGCCGCGCGGGATATCCCGCTCCAAAGCCGGGAGCTTGGTGCCGGCAACGCGACACGCTCCAAACAGCAGCCGCCGGAACGACCCAACCAACCCACCCCTTGCAAAAGGGCCTCGGGAGGGACAGGGACACACGGAAGAGGCAGCCCAGCGCGGATCCCGCAGGCCCGGGCTGCTCCGTCCTGCGTGTCTGAGCCCATCCTGTGCGAACACGTCTAATCCCTTTTTGAACCCATTGACACTCTTGGTCTCCACCGCTTCCTGAGGTAATGAGTTCCAGATTTTAATTATGTGCTGCACAGGAAAAGGTACTTTCTTCTGTTTATTTTAAACCTGCTCCTAATAATGTAAACGTGTGCCCCTAGTTCTCCTGCTACAAGAAAGAGTGAATAATCATCGCCTATTCAACCTCTCTGCATCATTCATAATTCTATATCCCTCTATCATATCCCCCTTCATTCGTCTCTTTTCCAGCTAAAGGATCTAAATCTATTTAATCTCTCATTGTACAGAAGCTGTTCCAACCCTTTGATCGTTCCTTGTTGCCCTTCTCTGCACCTCCCCTCGCTTCTTCTCTACCAGTTTTGAGCGGGTGGCCGGCACTGCACAGAGCTTTGTGCGTAGCAGGGATTTATTCCGAGCGGAATGATGTTTCCCATTTTGTTCTCTCCGAATGATTCGGAACAATCCCACTGCCTCTGTGGCGCTCGCACAGGGATGGGAGGCCCGGCCACAGCCTGTGGCACCAGGACCAAGTGCACCCACTCCAGGGGACACGGCTGGGAGCCACGCGTGGGTTTTTGGTGACCCTGTCACTGTCCTCCAGCCTGTCCCAATGCCGGGGTGCTGGGTGGGCTGAGGGCAGCCATGGGTGAGCAGCAACCCAGGGCAAAGCCCAGGCTGTGGCTTCAGCCCTGGGTACCGCTAATCCCGCTGTCATTTCACCTCCAGATCCTCCTAACACGTCCCAGCACGGACGATGTTTACCCAAACGTCCCTCTCCAAATCCCTTTCCAACCGAAATCCCCGTGCTGCCGTGCCAGCCCCCATGGCAAACATGAAGCTATTTAAAGACCTGGTCCAAACTGGGCTAATCTCACCCTGCTCCAACTCATGAAGGACTCTGAAAGCTACACACAGCTCCCGACCCCGGTGTGACCGGGGATGAGAGCCCCAAGAGCGCTCCTGAAATGCACCAGAGGCCCCAGGTGAGCAGAAATCAGGGAAAATGCCCTGACACTTTTTGGAGAAGGCCCCCGCGTCGCTCCTCGTGCCCAGGCCAGCGAGAGCGGATCTGCAAACAGATCCGCCTTCCCCAGCGAGGCAGCGGGGAGCACGAGGCAGCCGGGGCGCTTTCCAGCCCGGATCCCGGCACGGCCATCCCGAATCCCGCGGCGGGCAGGGCAGGGCAGGGCTGGCAGGGAGCCCCCGGCTCCAGGCGCGCGGGCGCCGCGCGGGAGGCGGTGTTCCCCAGCAACGAGCCGCTGGCTGGGCTGCGCACATGCAGATTTTAAATCCCAGCATGGCTGACTGGCTGATGGGCTCAGCTCCCAGCTCTAAAGCCTAAATCCCAACTGCATATTTACATTTAATTAGGAGGTGCCAAAGCAGCAAACCACGGTAACGAACGCTGGAGCGGCGCAGGCTGGAGAGCCTCTCCACGTGCCCCCCCGGGCAGCCCGGCCCCTCGCGCCGCATCCAGGCGATGCCAGCTTGGATCTAGCGGCCCCACAGCCTCCGGCATCCCGGCCCGGCCTCCCTGCTGGAGGCAGCGACCTGCCCACGGTCACACCGGCCGCCCGCGACACGCGGCGAGAGCGCCGGGTCACAGGAGCAGCTCCCGGCGCTTCCCCCCGTGACACCTGCCAGGCTCTGACAACTTGCCAAAGGCTCCGTGGCAGCTGGCGGAGACATTCCCCGGCGGACGCGGCGTTTCCAAGCCCGGCTCTGCCCGGAGCCCCCAGCGACACGCGACCTGGCGAGCTATAGTGCGGCCTGTGGGCACAGCAGGGAGCGGGGACACGGATGGCACCTGGGGATGGAGGGGCAGCTCCCTCGGTCCCCAGGCCACAAACCAGCCCATGGTCAAATGAGTGCATGGATAACCTCGGATGCTGCATCCTCCAGCAGCTCAGCATCTTCTCCAGAGGCTCCTCAACCCCCTGGGGCCAGAGCAGCCCCCTGAGGACGCCCAGCTAAGGCTGGAGCGCGATGCAGGTCGGATGATCCCGCTCTCCCCAAAAGCCCCCGGAGGCGGGCGAGGGTCTGCGGCCGCTCCGCGCACCGGGGCTTTCCCCGCGCACCGCCGGCTCCGGCAGCGCGGCGCGGAGCGCACGGGAGCCGCGAGCAGCAGCAGCCACCTGGCCGGCGTCCCAGACACGTCTCCGCAGGATGACAAGTCTGTGCACCTCAACCTGCCCTGTCCGATGCGATTATAACCCTGAGATACAGATGTATTAACTCCTCTCAAGAGCAGGGAGAGCTCCCTGAGACAGATCCTAAACAGCGGCGCGCAGCAGCCGCCCAGGCCTGAGTGACAGCTTGGCACCGGCAGCATCATCCCTGGGGACACGGCTCCACACGCAGCATCCCTGTGCCTGAGCGTGCCCGGAGCCGGCGCTGCTCCGAAGCCTCCGGCACAGCCCTGCTCGGCTCCGGGCCGCACGGCGCGGCCGGCACTCACCCCTCCTGGCCTGAGCCTGTCGGATCCTCCACACGGTCTTGGGGATCTCGAAGTTGTAGTTGCTGGGCAGCACCTTGATGGCCTCCTGCAGCTCCGCGTCGTTCAGGATCTCCTCGGGAACCTGCTTCGCCACGCGCCGCGCGGGGCCCCGGCCTGCGGGGACAGCAAAGCGCGTTACGGAGAGCAACGAGGAGGCAACACAGCCCACATCCCGCACCCACGGGCGCCACGGGACACCGGGAAGCACCCAAGGGCAGGGGACAACAAAGCTGGGGGCAAGGCAGGGGACAACACGGAGTTTCTGTTCCCTGCTGCTGGTGCCTGGGACTGGCGGGGCTGGCTCGGAGCTCAGAGGGTGCCCAAACTGCTGGAATTCCACAAACCCTCAGCGCAGCGGCCACGCACGAGCACGACCAGCCGCAACGCCCAACGGGGAGCGGAGCGGGCAGCGCCCCGGGCGCCATCCCATGCGGATCCCGGGCGCCATCCCGTGCGGATCCCGGGCTCCATCCCGTGCGGACCCCGGGCTCCATCCCGTGCGGATCCCGGGCGCGATCCCGTGCGGACCCCGGGCGCCATCCCGTGCGGATCCCGGGCTCCATCCCGTGCGGACCCCGGGCTCCATCCCGTGCGGATCCCGGGCGCCATCCCGTGCGGATCCCGGGCTCCATCCCGTGCGGACCCTGGGCTCCATCCCGTGCGGATCCCGGGCGCCATCCCGTGCGGATCCCGGGCGCGATCCCGTGCGGATCCCGGGCTCCATCCCGTGCGGATCCCGGGCTCCATCCCGTGCGGATCCCGGGCGCCATCCCGTGCGGATCCCGGGCTCCATCCCGGTGCCGGGCCCCCAGCACCGCGTCCCCCTCCCGCACGGCGCCAGCAGGAGCCTCCCCCTCTCCCGCGGAGTCACCGGCGGGGGAGTGACAGCAGCGGGATTATTCACTCCTCGGTCCCGGCGCACGCGGACCCTCCGCGCGGCCCACGGCACCGGGCGGGCGGGGGGGGCCTCCAGCTGGGCCGGGGCCCGCGGCGGCCGCCCCCGCAACGGCGGCGCGTTGGGGCCGCGGCTCCCACCGGGCAGGGGCCCCAGCGGCAGCTGCTATTCCCGGCACGCGGCGGCCCGGCCCCCGCCGCTCCGCTGAGTCACCCGGGGGAGCGGGAGCGCTCGCCCCGCACCGGCACCGGCGCCGGGGACCGAGCGCTTCCCCCCGCCACGGGTCTGGCCCCGAGGCCGGGCCGAGTGCCGGTGACGAGCCCGGTTTGCCGGTGCTGGCGCGAGGACCCCCGGGGGAGCCGGTCCCTGGGCTGGACCGGCTCCCGGTACTGGCCCGGTTGGCCGGTACCAGCCTGGCTGCCCAGCAGAGAACGAGCCTCCTGGGCGGACCAGCTCCTCGGGCATCAGCACCGGGAGCTTCGGGAAGATCCAACCCGCACACTGGGCCAACCCCGGTACCATCTCGGGCCGTCAGAACGGGACCGGGCCGCCGGTACCGGGCCAAATGGCCTCTCGAGGCTACGTTGACCCCCAGCACGCGGTGGTCAGGGAAGCGCGGGCGCGGCGCCCCGCCCCTCCCGGCCCGCTTCGGCCCGGTTCGGTTCGGCCCATCCCGGCCCACCTGCGGCGGCGGGGGCCGCGCTCCGAACCGGCCGCTCCGGGGCCGCCATGGCGACAGCCCCACGTGCAGGCCGGAAAGGCAGCGCTAGCCGAGCCCCGCGCGGGCGGCCGGAGTCTAGGCCAGAGCAGCCGCCCACCGAGAGATCGAGCCCGGGAGCGCACGGCCGGTCCCCGACGGGACGGGCCGGCGCAGCGGGGCCCCGTGCGAGCCCCGCCAGTCCCGGGCGCCCCCTTCTCACACCCGGCGCGTCCCCGCGCTCTGCAGAGGGCAGCCCCGGGCCTAGGCGGCGCAGCGACCTGCAGCGGCTGCGCCAGGGTCGCGCCGTCGGGGCTGCCGTGGCGGGAGGGGTCGTTGCCCCGCTGTCCCCTCGGTGCTCGCCGCGGCCTCCCCCCCGCCGGTATCGGCGGTGCCGGGCGCCGCTGTCCCGCTGTCGCAGCACCGAGGCGGTTGCCATGGTGAGGCCCGCCCCATCGCAGGTCCCGGCCATGGAGCAGGGGGATAAATTCCCTTCGAGGGGCAGAAGCGCCGTCCCTGGGCCCCGTAGGACGGGAGGGTCCCCGAGGCAGCGGCGCCCGAGCGGGGCAGTGCGGATATGAGGGCCCACGGGAGGGATTGGGATCCCTCCCCGGGGGAGGAGGAGCAGGGACCCCCGAGGGGTAACAGGGACGACGGGGCTGTGACAGGGAGGCGACGGAGACATCGGGGACCCTGGAGCGCATCGGGGAGCCTGGGATCAGCGGGACCCCGAGGGGGCGGTGGAGACTGAAGAGATCGAGGCGGGGGGAGGCGGGGGAAGGCAGCGAAGCGCAGGGGAAGGACCGAGGGAGGGGACGGCAAAGGGCAGCGGGTACCGCGGCGGGGCGGTGGGGACAGCAACGTCCCCAGGGCGCCGGCAGAACGTCGCAGATCCCCGGGGAGGCGGAGGACACCGGGAGGGGCTGGAGGGACCCCGCGGATGCGGGCGGGACGGCGCTGGGCCGGCGGGACCAAGCGGGGGCAGCAGAGCCCCCGATGGGGCGGCGGGCCCCGCGCTGGGACCCCGGCGGGGCGGCGCGCGGCCCCGGAGCAGCGGCACTTTCACGAACTGTCCACGGGAGGCGGGAGAGGAGGCGGCGGCGGCGGCGAAGGAGGGGGGCCCGGCCGGGCTCGCCCAGCCCTGCCCAGCCCTACCCAGCCCAGCCCGCCCCGTCGCTGCCCAGCCCCGCCCTGCCCAGCCCTGCCCGCCGCTGCAGGCTCCGCCGCACCGGCACCGGGCGCCCCTTTCTTTATAGGCTCTGCCCGAGGGGGTGGGGGGCGGCGGCGGCGGCCCCAGCCCCGAGGGGGCGGCTCCCCCCCTAAAAGCCGGCGGCGGGACGCGCGGCGGGCAGAGGAGCGGCCGCCGCTCCCGGTGCACCGGGGCCGCCGCTCCCGGTGCCGCTGCGGCTCGGCCCGGCCCGCCATGCCCCGGCGGGGGCCGCTCGCCCGGGCCCCGGCTCCGCGCTCTCTGTGCAGCCGCCGCCGCCGCCACCGATCGCTGCTGCCGCCGCCGCCGCCGCCGCGCCCGCGGCTCTGAGCGCCGCCGCCGCGCCGGGAGACCGCGCCCCGCACCGGCTCCAAGATGCTCCGCCAAGGTGAGCGCCGCACCGGGAGGGCACCGGGCACCGCGGGCGCCGAAGTTTGCCTCGCCGCCCAAGTTGGGGCCGCGCTGCCGGGCGCCCCCCCCCGCCACCGCCGCCGCCGTTACCGGACGCCGCCGAGGCGCGGCAGCCGCCGGGAGGTCCCTGGGGACGGCAGGCAACGGGGCGCGCGGCGGCGGCGCGGCGCGCACGGCGGGGGACGCGGCGGGTGGCGGCGGGGGGGGCTCGCGGCGGGCACCGGCAGCGCGGCGGGCACCGGCGGGCAGCGCGGCTCTACAGCGGGTACGGGAGCACGGCGGCATCGGCGCTACGGCGGGGACCGCGGCGGGGCACCGGGGGTCGTAGCGGGGGGACCGCCGCTGGCGGGTGCTGCCGCGATGGTGCCCGGTATCCCTGTTCCACGGGTGCCCCTCGGAGCTCAGCGGGGACACTAGGAAGTTGGGGGGGCGGGAGGGGGGGGGGCTGTCCCGGCCCCCACCTTCACGCCGGGGAGGATTGCTCCGCCGTGACATCACGCGATTTCCATGGCAACCGCCTGGGACATCATCGGGGAGCTTTTTGACATCACGGCGAAGGGAGATGCTGGTTGTGGCCAGTGCTCGGGAGGGGGCAGGCAGGGCTCCCCCCGGCACTGCCGGGGCTGGGCCTGGGCGGGCTGCGGGTGGAGATGCTCAGCAGCCCCATGGGGTCCCCGTCCTGTCCCGGGCTGGTCCCCTCTGTGCCCCCAGTTGCTGTCCCAGGCCTCGGCAATGCCAATGTCTCCTGCTGCCTTCCCCACAGTGGCCAAGGCGCCTGGCTTGGTGGCCGCATGGCGTGCCCAGGGCAGGTGGCCTGGCAGAGGGCATCGTGCCCCGCCGCGTGCCACTCTCTGGTGGCTTGAGTGGAGCCACACGCGAGGCTTTGGCATGAGATGCCAAGGATGAAAGGATGCCAGCACTGTGCCCACGGCTCCCCGCATCCCGCTGGAATGGGGAGAGCAGCTGGGATGGGGAGAGCTGGTGCTCCCAGCCCAGGGAGGCAACTTTTGGCCAGTGGGTAAAGTCACCTTGTGGCCACAAGGCTCCGAGGCTCCTCTCCGCGGCTCCCGTCTCGCCTTTGTTCAGCTCAGCAGCGCGGCTCCTGCCAGCACCAGCGCTGCAAAAACCTCCGGGAAAAAGAGCAGCTCCGGCTCATGCGTTCGGCTGGCAGCTCAGTGCCACGGCACCGCTCTGCTTCCTGATACCGCTTCCCTATCCCAGCTGCCAGCAGCTGCTGGAAAAGCAGCGGCCAGGCTGGATGAGAGGTGAGGAGCACCGGAGGAAGCAGCACTGAGCTCGGCACCGGGTCTTGTCCTGCTGGAGTGGCCTGCTAGGGTCGAGCTCTACAGCTCTCATTTCTGGAGCTAGAAAAACAAAATGCAAATGAGCAGCCCCTGGGCTAAGACAAAACCTATTCTTAAAGTTTTTGTCTTGTTAAGCAAGGAAATAGAGTGCCAAATAGGCTTTGTTAAGTGGCAGTCTAATTAATAATTTAAAATCTTGTAGCTGTCTTTCATTAGAATTTATCTGTACATCAACCACAAAATCAGTCAAACACACTCATTTATAAGTTAATGCCATTCCTGAATAATTCAACAGGCAGTTAGATTAAGGCCCACAATCCTGTGTGAGCCTCGCCCGGCCCCATGTTTTGGGAGCCTGGAGGGCCCCGTGTGCCTGGCCGAGATTCCCACTCCCGGCGGAGTCGCAGGCTCCGACCGGCTGGACTGGGATGACTCCCCGTGGAGGGGAGAACTGGTTTGGGGGACACCGTGGTGCTGGGAGGGACGAGGGGAGCGCGGGGGAGGCGGCAGTTCCGCTGTGCCGGCACCAAGCCACTTATCCCGGGGCTTAGAGGCGGCTGCGATTTTGTCGTGCTCCACTTCAGAGGGATGCGGCGCCTCGAAGCTTAGAGATATTTTCTGGTTTGATCCAGCGGCGGCTGTGGTGGTGACGCTGCTGCCACCGTCCCCGCGTGCTGCTGTCTTGTGGGAGCCGGGTGTCCCGGGGAGCTGGCTGGACCCGGGGCCAAGCGGGGACTTGTGGCACGGCCTGGGGACCAAACCGACAGCACTGTCCCCACCAGGAATGACCCCTCTGGGAAGAGTCCCTGAGGATGCTGTGGTGCACGGGCTGGGGGACAAGCGTGTGCAGAGCCAGGCCATCCCCGGAGGGAGGGGACACATTTTCCCCACTGACTTTGCCCTGGAGCAATAAGTGGCCAGGGGGCTTTTTTTTTGTGGAGCGGGCGGCATGCAGCAGGGATGCGGGGGAATGGGCTGTGCTCACCCGGCAGCGCTGGGGACCCGTCACCAGCCGGTCCCTGGGAAGGGACGTGCCCATCCAGGGCTGCTCGTGGCGCGGGGCATGAGGCAGCGCGTCCTGCGTCCTGCTGGAGGTGGCAACAGCCCCGAGCGCAGCGTCGGAGGCGCGGGAGGAAGGAGCTTTCCAGGTCAAGGATGACACCAAGGTCACGGAGAGCTCAATCGCTGGCTTAGCTCTGCCCGGCGCTGGGGGCTCCGGAGGAGCAGCACAGGGAAAACCGCCCCCCGCCACCGCGCCAATGTCGGCAGGGGGGCACCCGCTCCCCCCTACACACAGAGGGAGGTTGCTGAAAGCTTCCCAGGGCAGCGGGTGCTTGTCGGGAAGGGCTGGGAATGGAGAGAGGGGGAGGAAAATGATCCCTCCCCAGCTCCTGCAGGAGAATGGTGCCTGACGGCCGTGGTGGGCTCAGCATCGGAGCGGCACCAAAGCCGCTGTCGGAGCGGGCCTGGCGCAGCCGCAGCGCCCCGTGGAGCCCATAGAAACCTTGGTGCTTATAAAAGTTTAATTTCCTAAAGAGCCCAGGGGAAACTGCAGCGCTCCCGACCCCGCAGCGAGCGGCCCGGGCCACGAGGGGCACTTGCCATCCGCGAGGGCCGCGGCTCGCGCTCCAGGTGCCTTGGGAAGAGCTGCCCTCAACGCACCAGGCAAAGCTGCTGCCAGGGGGGTGTTTTCCATCCCGCGTGATTTGGCACCCACCTCCTTGCTGGAGCCAGACCCCGCGGTGCTGCACGCGATGGGAGGGCAGCACCGAGCCGGAAAACACCCAACCCTTCCCAGGGAATTAAATACAGAGGCACCTGCTTTGGCACCATGTGGGGAGCGGGCTGTGCATCCTCCCACATCCTGCCTGCTCCGGGTTTGCGAACGGCTTAACGCGTTCCCAGGACATCAGCGAGAGGAACTGCGGATTCGGTCCTTGCCGTGGCAGTGGGGGCACCGAGAGGCCCCGGAAGGGACTGGGCAGTGGGGAGATGCCCCTGACGGAGCAGGTCGGCGGTGAATTCAAGGGGAGACGCGACAAGCAGGAGGGCAGACGTGGGGAGGAGCTGTCGGACTTGGCCCATGCGTGGCCAGGAAGGTTGAGGAGGAGCGAGTGGGAAGTTACATGTTGTCCCAAAAAATGGATGCACGGCTCCGGACTGCCGTGTGGGCAGCATCCCCGTGGCCCAGCATCACCAGGAAGCGAACAAGCGGAGGGGAGGATCGCTGGTGGGAATACGATTGTTCCCCCACCAAGGCTGGTGGCCAGGGAATTCTGCTGCCGGTGCCGCGGCGGAGCCCGGATGCATGTGCAGGGGGCCGGAGCACCCGCATTAACCGCTCAGGGCGGCAGATGCAGGGCAGGGAGCCGCGGGGGTGAATCTGCTTTGTGCAGATTAGGATCGCAGGGGTATTAAGTGGAAAATACTCCATTTGGTGCCGAAAGCTCCTTTTTCCTGGGGTTTTAGCAGCATTCCGGCCCACCGTCTGCTTGGGCCCCCCGCCTTTGGCCTGTCCTCTGGCCTTCCCGTCGCAAACACTCTCACCGAGCGGGACACAGAGCAGCCGAGCTCGTGTTTCCATCCTCTCCAGGGTGATTTTCATGATGGAGGGTGAGCGGTGCCATGGGAAGAGCGGGTCCCAGTTGCAGGGGGTCCCAGCGCGGTGGGACAGCACTGCGTGTAGGCCATGCGGCATCCACACCGGCACCAGGACGGAGCCTGGAAAGCCAAGATTTCCCCCTGACCGGGCCTGAATTTGGCACCCAGGCTGGAACCGCTGCGTTTCCCGTGGGCAGAACCTACTGCGCTCCCTCGGGGCGAATCCAGGGAAAAGCCAAGGCGGTGGAAGCCCATCCATCCCTGGGGCTGCGGGGGCTCATCCTGCTCTACCGCACCGAGGGGTCCGGGCTGCGGCGCTGGCTCCAGCGGGATGCGCCGGGGTGGTTTTGCTAACAAGCCCGGCACATTATAATTTCAATGGAAAGCCAAAAAAAAACAAAATCGTCCTCACACAAGCGACTCGGCGGTGCCTCTGCCAGGGCCTAAGATCTGCTGCTATCTATTTTTTAATAATTGAGGGTAATAAATATGTATTTCTTTCTCCTTTTTCCTCCGTACTCCGCAGCTTGTCAGCTCCCCGCGTCTCTCCTCTGATCAGGCCGCATCTTTGCCGAGCGGAAAAGGGAAAAGAGGGAGGGAAAAGAAAAGAAAAAAAAAAAAAAGGAAAAAAATCCTTTAAGCAAAAAAAGGATTAAAGCCTTGAAAGTAGGTCTGCCCAAGCCTGTTCCGCTCTGCCCGGCGCCCAGGCAGCCAGTGCCAAGGAGGGATCCAGTGGCTGCAGGGATCTGGGGGTGAAAGGATCCGCTTTGGAGCCTGGTGCTGCGGAGCCGGGAATGGGGAAGGGGAGCTGGTCCCGGTGGGCGCCTGGCGGTGCTGCCAGTGCCTCCGGGAGCCTTAGGCAAACGCTGGTGATGGAGACACCCCAGGGGCAGACGGTCCCGGTCCCCCGGGTTGCGCTGGGTCCTGGGGGCATCCGCAGGGAAGCGGGTGCCGGGAAGCGGGTGCCGGCCCCAGGAGCCCTGCTGCTCCCGGCCGCCGCGGGTGCGAAGGAGGCGGCTATTTTTAGCCTCTCCGGCTTTTGTTCCTTTTCCAGCCCAGCTCCTCTGGAAATAGAAACGGGGCCGGCGGCGCGGCGCGTTCCCGGGCCGGCCCCGCACCGGCACCGGCACCGGTATCGGCCCCGGCCCCTCCCGCCGCTCGGCCCCGGCCCCTCCCCGCGGAGCGCCCCCCTTCCCGCCCGATCGATGGAGCCGGGAGAAAACAAAACCAAACAGAGTAAATATTTAATACGAGCCGGGAGAGCGCGTCCCCCCCGCGCCCCGTCTGGCTCCGCCGCCGGCCCCGCGCAGCGCCCATCGACCGTCCCGTCCCGCCGGGCCGAGCCCGCCCCGCGGCGCCCGCCGGCCCGGCCCGGCCCCGCCACCTCCCGGCTTTTCCTTCCTTCTCTTCCCGGCTTTTCCTTTGCTCGCTTCCCGGATTTTCCTTTCTGTGCTGTGCTGCTTCTGGTGCAGAGACACCTTCCTTCTCCTCCTCTTCCTTGCCGAGGAAGGCTCTTGCCGCCTCTGTCCCCCAGGACTGGCTCACCCCCGGCCACCCCACTCTGCTGGCCCTTTTGGGGCTCACTTGGGCTCACTCCTCGGCCACATTTGCAAGGTGGCTCAGCCCTAGCGCGTGAAGGCTGCTAAGGTGTGACAGGGACATCGCGGGCCACCTCCAGGACACGTGTGTGGTGCTGGCCCACACATGGCCGGAGGGCGGGTTGGAGGCAATGGCTAAACCCCAGTTGGAATAACCAGGGGTGTGGGGCAGATCTTAGCAAGGAGCCAATTCCCCATGGAGGAACAGGCCCCAGAGAGGGCTAATCCAGTGTCCCAGAGGTGCTGAGCCTGGGGGGTATCAGGAAGAGCCGTGGGGCTGTCGGGATGTGCGGCCGGTCGCGTCCTGCTGGGCTGCATGTGCCACTCAGCTCTGTTTTCCCATATGGTTTCCGAGTGCAAATCGCACCGTTCTGCTGCTGCGGTGCCAAAGGCGATATGGGGGCATTTGCTAACAGGGCTCTGCCAAATTGCTTGGAAACGACTGCTCCGAGTGGAGCCGCCGTTGCAGCCACTTCATGGGGTGGAGAGTGGCCTCGAGCCTGGCCCGGCCTCCGCTGCCTTCCTGGGAGCTGCAGGCAGAAGTTGGACTGCGATGGGAAGATCCAGCAGGATTGGGAGCTGCGATGGCTCTGGTGTTGCTTGGAGTGATGTGGGAGCAGCCTTGTGCGTGCCGGGCTCTTCCACCATGGGATCACATCTTTTTTCCTGGAGGGATCCAACCATGAGTTGCTGGAGGCGACGCTCCCAAGGGGAACATTTATCCGCGTCTGTTAGCAAACACTTGGCAAATTGCTTTCCCCCTCTGGAAATGGCGACTGTCCTCAGCAGAGCCTGCACTGAACCCGGGGCCAAACGCGCTCACTGTGGTGCCCAGCTAGGACCAGCAGCCCCGCGCGAAGCTCACGAGCACAGAGGAGAGCGCAAGCAAGAAAGCACCCCAAATACTGCAAAAAGCCTCCCTGGGGTCAACATCCAAGCAGGATCCGCCAGCCCAGGGGCTGCTCCGGGTCTCCAAAGCGATATTTGCCATCGCTCGCCCCCAGTTTGCTCCGCGCGCAGCCGGAGCGGAGCGCACGCCTCTGGGGGCAGGATTCCCCGGCGGCGCTCGGGGCCGGCTCGCGGGGCCCCGCGCTGCAGCTGCAGGCTGGTGGCAAGGTGCCGAGGAAGTTTTGCAGCGGCATTAGAAAATGTTGACATGTTTTTTGAAACAATTTCAGATCTGATATCTGCGCCAGATTGAGTTTGTAACCAGCTTTATTGTTTAAGCCTGCTGGGATTTCATCAAAGGCGTCTGCTGTTTACCCAGAACCGTTCCAGTGCAGAAAACAGCAAACAGACCTGCATTTCTATCTGATTTCACTTTTTCCTTTTCCTCCTGAATTTAAGTGCTTGTGAAAAGCATGGCTGATAAGGCCGGGCTGTGCGGATAAATCCTGAGGATGGGCTCGGTGGAGGCTCCGCCAGCTGCTGTGGGTTTATTAATAGCTGGGAGGCAGCTGGGGAAGACACTGCGGGCTCCCGGTGGGACCCCAGCAGCTTGGGATGCAGCTCCCTGCTCCATCACGAGTCCATCACGGCAGAGGAGCCGCTCGGCCTTTCCCTTTTCCCTTTTTTCCAGCGGTTTTGACACAACTTCAACTTTCCACCGTGAGCGGTGGAAGATCCGTCCCAGCGCCAGGGTGGCACGGCCGGCTCTGTAGATGCACTTGGTGGTACGAGGACGGGCTCTCCAGAGGCAGCGCGGCCCAGGGAAGCAGATCAAGATGAAGCAGGAGAGCGGCTCAAAAGAGACCTGCTGTAAATCGCATTAATCCTCCTTACACCTCGCCCCGGGGGCTGCCCTACTCCATGCTCAAAATGCAAGTGAGAGCCGAGCTGGGGACTCCGCAAAAGAGCCTGGAAAGGGGTTTTCCCAAAGAACTGCCACCACAGGGCTCCTTGTAGCCCGGATCCCGCTTTCTCCCAGGGTTGGCAGCACGGTGACCTGGTTGGTGGCCACTCTGGGCCACTCGTGCCGGCGTCGCGCCGCGGACCCGGCTCCGGCATCCATCACACCTGCGCGGTGACAATGTAATTTTTATCTGCGGCTGTTTATTTCCCCGACAGAACTACTTGTAAATTCCAGGAAGAAAATACATCCCGGCGGGTGACAGAACCGGCACAAGGCGATTAATCTGGCCGCTTCCGCCTGGAATGCAAAAGCGCCCGGAGCTGTTGCTGCTCCGGGGACGGGGATGGCACCGCTCCGCCCTCGCCACGCGTCGTGGGGACCCGCCACGGAGGGTCGGACTGCGGGAGCTGCCAGAGCCACAGATGCTGCTGGGCACTGTGGGGAGCAGCGGGTGCCGATGCCACTGGGATGGACGATGTCTTTTTACGCAGGGAAATGTGTTTTTTATGGCTCAATATGTGGAATTAGAGGCAGGGAGAGCGCAGGGTGCCTTGTGCTGGTGCGCACAGCTCGCTCGGCCCCGCAGGCTGCACGGGAAGGAGGCCCAAAACGCGGCTCCGCTTTCCCTAGGTTTATGCAGAGCCGCCTTTTTCTTCCTCCGCTTCCCGGCGCTCCCAGCCCGCGCTGCCCCAGATACCAAAAGTGCTGAAGAGAGGCATTTGCACCAGCAGCGCGCGAGCAAGCGAGCCCCGGGGACACCCAGCCAGCACCGGGGGACTCGGAGCAGCGCGGGGACGGTGACAAGACACAGCGGTCCCAGCCCTGTGTCTCGCTGCATCCAGCGAGGCCAGCGCGCCGTTCTCCGGCGCAACGCCGCGGATTTCGGCTCGGGCTCCTGAATTTTTTAGGTTTCCCTGAACTGTGCTAATGGGCTGGCAGCGCGGGGGGGAGGCGAGGGCCCTGCTCCGGCTCCCGGCCTGCCTTGCAGCGCGGCCGCCACTGCATTGCTGCTCTTAAAATATTCAGCGCGGCTGGCCGCAATTTCGCAGCGGGTCAGCGCGCGCCGAGGAAACGCGCGGAGGGAGAGCGCGGCCGGCGCATTAACCCCGGGAGGCGGCAGCGTGTTTTAAAGGATGCTTCTTTGCGGGGAAATGGTTAAATGTTTTTCCTTGCTCTGCCGCTCCATGTGTCCGGCCGGGATGTTCCCACGCTCTGGGCGGCCCCGGCACGCCGTGCTGGCTCGCGCCCCGGCACGGGAGGGCTCTTATCCCTAATTCTGCTTTATCCCGGCTAATGTACCGGCAGATGTTCTCATTATCCATTTAAACATATAATCCTCCCCCGAATCCCGCTAAGCCCCTGGCCTCGCCGCTACCTAGTGGCAGTGCGTTCCACAGGTTAATTAGGCGCTTTTAATTAATGTCCGAGCAGTGAGTGAGCCCAAAGTGCTGGTCAGCAATCCCCAGGTGGAGATGCCTGGGCATTGGTCTTTCCAGGAATTACAGTTTTGCATCCATAAATCATCATATTTGGGGGTCATTCATGGCCAGGTCGCCTCCAAGTCCTTCCTGCAGCTCCAGCAGCTTCTCCCAAAGCACAGGCGAGAGTCTCTCCAGTTGGGAGCTGCCTCATTCCCACCTGGAAGAGAGGAATTGAGCAAAGGCGGGAGGGGAGGAGGAGGAGCAAGGGGAAATCACATGTTGTTTTTAAAAGGCGTTTTTGAGTGAACGCTGAGTAGGGCTGGGGAAAATTGCCTTAAAGGCCTGTTCTCTGTGGGGACGGCGCTTTTCATGGCACACGAGTATTTTGAAACTTAATTGCCCATTTGCACGGGCTAGTGTTTTTGTTTTGCCGGGGTCTCCAAGGTGGTCTTTGAAGATTGCTGTTTCCCCATAATGGCTTTCTTTATCGCGCATAAATCCCGCACACCTGCAAGGCGGAGCCGCTTGCAAGAAACGTTGCCGAAATTGGCTCCCGATTTAATAAAGCTGCAAATGGAGCCAGAGCAGAGAGAGAGGAGCCGCGATGGCAGCGCCTGGACACCAACCTGCTCCACGGCCCCTTTCCCCCTTCCCGGTCAGCTTGGGTCCTTTGGATCCTTCCAGCAGCAGGGAAGCCAGTGGATCCACCAGAACAGGTTGTGGTTCAGACATGGGAACAACGCACTGGGACCTTCCTTGAGGTCCCACCTGGAAAAGTGGCCAGAGCAGGGCAGGCTGCACTGACCTGGCCATCACACTCGCCTTTTTCCCCAGGCTTTGGCCATCCAGTGCTATTTTTTCCCCATGATTTTGGCGTTTTTTCCAGCAGAGGCGAGCTGGGGGCCAGGAGCAGGGAGGACTTTGCTGCTGCATTGGCTGCTCGCTGCTTCCCGGCAGCAGCAGTTTATCCTGCTCGGCTGAGCCGGCTCACCGGGGGATACTCCCAGCGCGTGCTCCGGTTCGGAAGCGGGATGAGGCGCCAGCGCGGTGCCCGCAGCGAGTCCCTGTACGGCCGTGGCGTGGACAGGGGCATTTCCCACGTGTCACAGCCATGGACACGCACAGTTGCATTTCCCCACTGTGTTTTCTTAGGGAATCGTTGGCTCTTCCTTGGAGCGCAGCAAAGGATGAGCCGCCCTTTTCCGTGCTCCTGGATTGATCTGTTAGCCAGGGATGATGCTTTAGGGATGAGCGTCTCCCGGTTGTGTGGTTCTTTGTCCAGGAGAAATCCCCAGCATTTGGTGTCTTTCTGCTTCTAACCCACAAGGTGCCCAACATTTTTATCTCCTTGCTGGGTTCGGCTCCGCTGTGACTTGCAGCTCCCCAACTGGCTGCCATTGAGCTGGCCCAGCCAGAGACGTCCAAGGCCCGGCCGTGGGGATCCCAGTCTCTCCATATCCAAGTTTTCCCCCAGCTGGGAGCCCAGTGCCAGCACTGGGAGCCTCCGCTGGCTCCTTCCTCCCTGGAGCCACCACTTCTGCGCTGCTTGTGCTCCCCCCCCACTGCCTTAGCCCAAACCTTGCAGGGTGACACTTTTCCCAGCCAACATTCCCAATGCTCCTGAACATAGTGGCTGCCTCCGGGTTTTATTCTGTTCCCGAATTGATGGAGTCCATCCCTACTTATCTACCCAAGCCTCTGCCTAAGTATTCCCACAGGAACATCCTCCCTGTCCTTGCAAACGCCAGGAGCAGAGGGACCCCGTGTCCTTGCACGGCTCACGCTGCCGCTGGGATGCGCGAAATGGCCGCGTTCGGTCGGGCTCCTCCGTGATGCAACGCGTTAAAAGTTGCAATTAGCAACGTGCTCACGGCGCGGCTGTGCAGCGGGAAGAGAGAGGCGCTAAATGAGACCTGAAAGGTTATTCCGATGGGAGGTGGCGCGCGCTCCGGCCGGCATCACCCTCGCGGTGCTGGGGGGACTGGGATGCTGAGCGTGTGCTCCAGCGCCGGAGCAGAGGAAGGAATCAGAGGGAAAACGGGAGAGCGCAGGCACGACGTGTGGAGGGGGGCAAAGGTGTCTTGGACACCAAAAAGGTATTTTGGAAATTGTGGCAATTTCTTTGCAACCGGAGCAGAGCCGAGCGCGGCTGATATCACGGCAGCTCCCCGGGATGCGGAATGCTCCGGGGAACGGGAGCGGGAGGACGGGGACCAGAGAAGCGCCCACCCTGGCCTCTCCCCAGCCTGGATTACAGGCGGTTGTGCTTAAATGCCCTTTGTGTTGTGATACAGACAACGAAAGGCCTGAAAATGGGTCTAGCAAAGACGTCTTCCGCTTCCGAGCGGAGCCTGTGGAAGCAGCAGCTGCTGTCAGGAGAATCAAGTGCCTGCTCGGCCATAGGAGGGAAGGCGGGAAGCGCGGAGCTGCTCCCTCTCTCCCGCTTCCAGCAGAAACATTTGGAACCACAAAAGCCGCCAGGGTCAGGAGGGAGGAAAGTCTCGGACATGGTATGTCATGGCCTGGGGAGCCTTTGGAGAAGATGTGGCCACTTCGACAGGGAAACCTCAGTTTTAATGAGCGTTTCAGTTGTGTCTCTTTTTTCTTATGTCAAACTCTTTCCTTTCTTTAAAAACGGACACGTAAACAAACAAAAAAAACCTAGTCCTGCTGTTTGTGATGGCCAGGAGGGCTCCATTTCAGGGGCTCCAGGGAGCTGGGACGTCCATCCCCGCAGAGGGACCCATCGCTCCACGGGAAGTGGTGCCCGTGCACGAGGCCACCTCATCCCCGTGTCCTTATTCCCAGACCTTTCCCAGCACCTTTCTAACACACCAGCCCCGTCTTTGGACCGTCTCGGGCAAATGGATCGCAGAGGGTCTGACGCTGCGAGCATTGCCCGGGCGAGCGCGCGGGTTTGCAGCAGCCTCTGTGCGCGCCTCGCGCTAACTGTTATTGCCTAGCAAAGACGGGATCGTAACGGGATTTATAACGGCTCGCTGCGAAAGAGGCGCTGATTAGCTCCAAGGAAAGCGATTGGCATCACGTGAGGCCGGGAAGAGCTGCGGCAGCCGCCCCAGCTCCGCAGACAGCAGGGCAAGAGTCCAAGCATCGGAGGGCAAAAGAGCACAGCAGCGCTGCGGTCCCCAGCCACCGCTGCCAGGCCATTAAGCTGCTGAGATGCATTAAATGGGAGCCCGGCCAGTTACAGGAAAAGCCAGAACATTGTTGTTTTGCTCTTTTTTTTTTTAATTATTATTTTTAAACCTGATCCTTGTGCGGGATGGAATGGCCAAGCCCGGTGGCAGGACGGGGCGGTGAGGACTGCGCCGTCACCTCCTGCGTCCCGGCGCTACGAGCAGCCGAGTGCTGTCCCCAGCCTCTCCTCCTGCCTCCCAGCGAGTGTCCCCACACTGCCTGGTGGGCGCTGACCCCAAAACTGCCCCGCGAGCCCCGGCCTCGTGCATGGGACGGCACCGATGCTTCTTGGTGCCTTCCAGCCGAGACGCTGCTCCACTTCCCTCCCCAAAACGATCCCTGCTCGCAGCTCTCCGTTTCCTGGTGTCACCGTATCCCGCGCGGGCTATAATTAATAGAAATTATCCTCCGGAGACCTCGCAGACCCCATGCCGTAATTGCTTGCCCTTCCTGTGCCGGCGGCGCGGGAGCGGGAGCAGACAGCTCCCAGCCGCCGGCGATGCCGGCGCGTCCCGCAGCCTGTTCGGAAGCTGTTTTTATCGAGCTGTTAAAGCGCCCGGTAATGCAGCGGGCGCTCGCGGGGCGCCGAGGGCTGCGCACTCGCCCACGTCCCCTCCGGGCACACGGGTGGAGAAAACGCTCTGGCTGGTGGCAAGGATGAGCCCAGAGCCCTGAACGCCTCCGTGGCGGCAGTTTGGTCCCATCCTGCATCCCAGCAGCCCAAATCCCGGCTCCTGCCGCATCAGGATGCAGTGAGACAAGGTGGGATGTCACCAGAGCACCTTGTCCGCGTCACCTCGGTGGCCTGAAAGGTTTTGTTCCCCATTCAGGGCCCGGCCCAGGGCCCTGCGGCTCGAGGCCGGGCTCTGGTTGACGCAAAGGCTTTTTATTGCGGGCAGAAAATGTGCCGGAGCGGGCGGCTTTGATGCGGGCCCGTCACTCTCCTTCCCCCCTGCTGCCGGCAGGATGATCCGCTGCCGAACGGCAAAGAAGGTGCCTCGCAGGCTCCAATTTGCCCTCTCATCCACGGAACGCAAGGACATCCAGTAAATCTGAAACGCAGAGCAGCTGCAAAGGGATGAAAGGCAGCGGATGCAGCGCGGAATGAGCTGGCAGGACACGGGCTGCTGCCGCACGCAGGGCCACCGCCGTGGTGACGCTCGCCCCGCCGCACGTGCCACATCCCCGTCCCCAATCCCCAGCCCCATCAAGGGGGAGATGTGCCCGGGAGACGCTCCGAGGCATCGCCGGCTTCCCGCGGGATGCGGCGTGGATGCCAGGCGGGCACTGCCAGCAGCAGCAGCTGTTGATTCGTGCTTAGATCTCACGTTTGCGCCATCCTGGCTCCGTTTCCCACCACCAAGAAGCCCTTTGCAGGGCCCGGCTGGTGGGACGTGACTGGGGAATCTGCCTCCTCCTCGCGCTCAGCTGCGGTTTGCTGTTCCGTCGGCGCTGGGAACGGCATCCCGAGCGGCACCAGCTGCTTGGCATGGCTGCGAACGGGAGGAAAAGTCGTCACCTCGGGACAAAATGGGAGCAGGAGCTGATCCCTGGGACACAGGCAGGCAATCCGTGACGATCAACTTCCCCCCCTGGATTCCTCTTTCCTTGGATTCCTAGCGCCTTCCCCAGTACCCAAAGAGCTCTCTGGTCTTCTCCGCTGACTCCCTCATTCCCAATACCCTATGTGGCTGCCGGCGTTTTTCCCACGGGACTCCCATTCCCAGGGCAGGACCGGGATGCCCCATGCACTTCCCACCGTGCCTCTTGCCTCCAATCCACTTTTCCCCCAGGAAAGTCCAAGCAGCTTTTGCAAAACAGCAACAAGCCCTCGTGCAGAAGGGAGAGGAAGACTCAGGCGAGGAAAACGGGCCCCCAACCCCGCGTGCAGGCAAGCAGCAGCTCAGCCTCCAACGTGAACGGTTTTCTCCAAAAAACCCTCTTTTACCTGCCCACTGAGGTACTCGGGTGCTCGTTCCATGCCCAGAGGCAGCAGTGGGATGGTCCGGATCAGCTCCAAGCAGCATCCAAAGCCATTTCCCCCCTGTACTCCAAGGGTATCATTACAGCAAAAGCTTTATTCCAAACTGGGGTTAAGTAGAGCGGATTACATGGGAAGAACGCGCTCTCTATTCCCTCTGTTTCCTGCATATATTAGACCTGAAACAAGCATTTAAATTAAACGAGTTTCCATATCTGAGTTCCCAATCCCACAGCCACTTCCACCATTGGCCTCTTTTTTTCTCCCCCTCTCTATTTACTTTAGCACGAGCCGGGAGCGGAGGAGATGCAGGCGCCGGGAGAGAGGAGTGCTAATTAAACAGGGACTTCCACATTAGGGTACAAATCCTTTGGACCCGTGCCTACCCTGCCAATTTCTCTATTTATTTATTATTTCTCGGCACAACTGTAATTTCCAGCGGTGCCTGCAGCAGTGGGAGCGGGTTCAGGGGCTGCCGGCGGAGAGGATTAGCGCGCTGGAAGCGTTATTGCTTTCCTTCGCTGCGAATTCAGGAGCCGTTCCCTGATGGCTGCGCTCTGGATAGAAGCGAATCGGTGCTAATTTGTTTTGGAGGATCACACATCCACCAACACGCGCAAGACAACCCTGCCGTGGAGCCGGGGCGACAGGGAGCCAGGGAAAACCAGCAGGCGAGCGGAGCCAGACCTCCCTCCCGCGCCCCCAACGCCAGGCCTGGAAAAGAGCCGATTTTCCCGTATTTTTGCTCCCCCTCTGCAAGTCCGCGCCAGCTCGGGCATCCCTTGCTGTTAAAAGCCTTTCTGCAGCACGGAAAGCCTAAGGGACCACGCGCCGGACAGGATGTCGGAGAGACGGAGCGTAAAAGGCTCCTGTCTCGGCATCCTTTGCTTTTTTTTTTTTAATTATTTTTTCATTTTAAAAATCATCCTCAAGTTTAACTGCGGGAGAGGGATAAACGCGTGACGTGACCCTGGGTCCTGCTGCCCTGCGCTCCGCTGCGCCGGCTCGGAGGGACGCGGCCCGCGGGGAGCCATCGGACCTGGCTGAAATGGAAGACGGAGCTGTTGTTTCAAGCAGAGCTATTGATTTTTGCGTTATTACACTAAGAAATTTATGGTCTGGTTTCCGAGTGCAATCGGAGTTAATGACTGAGCTCCAGAAACTTCCCGGTGACCTTGGCCGTGACTTTGGGGGGAAGGTGAGCAGCTCGGCTGCGGGGTCAGTGCACGGCAGCGGAACCGGCTGCTGCCTGCGGGGCTGCGTTTGGGGCAGGATTGGGGCGTTTGGGGCAGGATTGGGGCGTTTGGGGCAGGATTGGGGCGTTTGGCAGAGCCCGATCTGTGCCCTGAGCTTCATCTCGCAGCAAACACAGGCCACGATGGGGCTGGAGCAAGGGGGGCCTTCTCAGCTCGGCCAAAAGCCGCTGCTGCCGGGCCACGCTGTTCTCCCCTGCAAGCCGCTGGGCAGAATAATTAATAAAAACATAATTATTCCTAATTGTGACCCCATTGAGGGCAAAATGCAAACACGGGGCTTGTAGAGTGCCCGGGACGGAGGTGACAGCTCCAAGCGCAAGGAACCCTCTGCATCTTGCAGCAGCATCTTCTTCCCAAAGCCCTTCAGCACTAGCAACACGCTGAATTTCCTTGCATCCTTCCTGATCCAGGAAGAGGAATTCCAGCTGCTGGCACAGGGGGGTTCCTCGCGGCACCTCCTCCGTGGAAGAGCCCCGGCCCCGCAGCCCCAGCTAACGGCTCCCCGAGCCTCCCGCTCAGCTTCCTCCTCCGAGGTCATAATTGCCATTAAATCACAGCTTGCCTAACCAAATTATGCAAAACCGAAATTATCTCCAATGATTTTTATGTCGCTGAAATGTTCCAGAACTGCCGGGGTGACGACTGGGGGATTGGGAGCAGCTGTCACTCCATCGGAAACCGTAACTCCCAACAGCTGGGAGCTGTCAGTTATTTATGACGCCGTTTGCAAAATGAAAAAAAAAAAGGAAAAAGAAGAAGGAAATATATATGTGGAAGGTGCATGGGGGGTTGCAGCTGGCAGGGCCAGCCGAGCCAGGCCTGATGCCGGGGAAGGCAGGGCCGGGAGCGGGCCTGGGAGATGCTCCGCGCCGCGGCTGAGCGCTCGCTGCCGCTCGCTGGGGAATTCAGGCTGTGACAGTCGGGATGGGCTTGTTTATTTTATCCTCTGCCTTGCAAAAAAAAAAAAAAATATATATATATATATTTATGCAGCTACTAACCATAGGTCTGACCCTGCTTTGTCAAAGTGTCCCCAATCTGAAGTCCCTGCTCTTGGCTCGTGCCCGGTGGCCATCCCTGCTCCGGTCTTTTCCCCTTCCGTGGGCACTGCCCGGCCAGCGCTTGGGGCTGCCACTTCTCCACGATGGCAGCTCCTGCGGCGCGGTGCTGACGTCCCCTCCGGAGCCGTCTCCCAGCTTCCCAAGGGAGTTTTCCCTGGGGGTCACCGGCATGTCTGGGTGTCCCAGTTCTCTCAGGGTTGATTCCCGAGGCGTCGCGGGGTGGGTGGCGGGTGCGAACGGGGCGGCGGGTGACATCTGGGCCCGGGTGCTAGGCCAGGCGCGAACGCGGCCCCGGCGGGGATGAGGAAGCTCCTGCCTCCCGGAAAACACAGCCCACGAGCAGCAGCCGGGTGCTTCGTCCCCACTTGTAGCGCGCTCCGGTTAAGTATTATTATTTATGCCATGTAGTGGCTATACATAGTGTTTTATGGCTGCAGAAACACATAAATCAGCCACCAGAAGACCAGGGCTCTGCTCTGAAGAGCTTATAAATCCAGCAGCCCGGGCAGGACCTGCAGAGCTGCCAGGGGTGCGAGTCCAGGGCTCCCAAAGCAGATGGTGTCAAAGGAGAGGTGCAAAAAAGCAACAACCCCCTCGGTCCAGCTTCTCCGGGCAGAGAGGAAAAACCATCAGTGTCAGGAGAGGTGCCGGCTATTCCAGCCTGCCCCAGCATCCCGGGTGGAAAAAAAAACAGTTTTTTCTTCTGCCTTCCTGTTCTGGCACCGGCGTGGGCAGGAACATGGTCTGGAAGAGGCATCCGGGGAAGATTTGCCGCGTCTGGACAAGGCTGCTGTCTCCGGGTGTCTGCATTCTCCCGGCCGTTTCGGCTCTTGCACAAATTGAGGCTTAACACTAAATGCATTATGCCGTATAACAATTAATCCCGTGCTACATATAGAAAGTCCTTACTCATCAATAATGCATTCGGGAGGAGTGATTTTCACTCTCAATAATACGGCTAATACAATGGAAACAAGCAGGTAATGAAGAACATTTATAATGATGTTAATCTAATAACGAGGATAACGCTGTTAAAAGTAAGACTGCAAACTGGACACATCCAAAGATAAATTATTTCAAGCGTTCATTAACTAATGCCTAATTAATGCCCAATTAGAGAGATGCTGCATGGGAAATGGTTTGGACAGTCCAGCGAATTCATCCCAGTCACCGAGACCTCGGTCACAAGCGAGGGGATGCAGAAGGACACGGCGAGCAGGGCTGAGCGCTGCCGAAGCCGGACGGCGGCAGCGGGAAGGCGGGAGATGAAGAGCTCCTGGCTGGTTTTATCCGTGTCGACGGGGCTTTGTTTTCATTCGCTTTGCTGGCAGGTTCCTGCAGCGTTTTCCCTTTTCTGCAGCGTTTTCCCGTTCGGCTTTTGAAGCTCTCCCTCCCCTGACATGCGCGCCGACGACCCTCCATCTGCCTCGCAACCTTTACAAGATGAAGTCAAAAGGTTTCCGTCCGGAGCAAGGCGCCCGCCGAGCCGGGCAGGAGCCGCATCCTATGGGAGCAACCTCGGGCCGGGGCAGCTCCCGATGGAGCTTTTCCGACTGCAGGAGCCAGGCGGAGGCTGAAGCACCGTGTGGCCCCAGCCGAGCTCAGCGCAGCACTGGGGTTGATGCTGGAGTTTCAAGCGCCGTGGTCGAGGCTGGGTTGTTTCTATAGCTCTGGTATCCGGATCTAAAAATCCTGACTATTCCAGCACTGGGCAATCAGCGGATTTTATGGGGTTGGAGAAATAGCATCCTTGAGAAGGCCACATGCTCCGAGCACATCCATGCCTTTTCTCTTTCCAACACATTTCCTCCTCTGAAGTCCCACCCATGTTTATATATATTTTTTTCCTGAGAGCTCAACCTTGCTCCATTTCCAAATTCTCCTTATCCTCGTGTGGCAGTACGCGAGTGGATCCAACCCTGGCTTTTCCTCCTACTATCTTCCTCTTGAAGCAATGCAAGATGGTGCTGCACCTGGAACAACCCTCAACCGCCTGCTGCAGCAGGAGATGCTTCTTTTCCATAGGAACCTCAGGCCAGAGTCATAAATATCCATGAGTTCATGGACCAACACAACAGGGTTCCTGCCGATGTTCACAGAGATGTTACCCGCCAGCGCTCTGTTTTGGAAGCATTTGGGACCCTGATTTCATGCAAGGAAGACCCTGGTCACCTCTGTCCATTACCAGCATCCCTAGGAGCATCCTGCCACTGTCATTCCATATGGGAAATTCAGCAATCCCATCAACTTCCAGCTCTCGTGTTGGGGAGCTGCACATAAAACTGCCCTCTGGAAGCAGACGCGTTCCGCTGACCTGCTGCTTAAGACTGGGAGATGCTTTATTGATTCAGGACCTCATGATTTGGTATTTGCAATAACAGGTTCCGCACGCTTGGGCCCGGCAGGGTTTCGCTAGCGAGCAAAGGAGCTGCACGAGTCTTGGTGTCGCCCAGATAAAGCGAGGGAGTGTTTTTGGCAGGGAGGAAGCAGCGCCTGGCACGAGACCCACACGGTACCTGGTGCTTCACCTCCGGAGGGCAGAGCTGGAAAAAATTCCCCGTGCTCCTCGGGCAGGAGGCCCGGGCAAACACTTTGGCCATGTTATCACTAGCTGTGCTATTTTTTAGTGATAGTGCAGCCCAAGATGACTGGTCCTTCCTGATTATTTCTGAAGAGTCTGAGTAATAACATCTTTTTCCTAAAAATTTTGCATTCCAAGAATGCATCCCAATGCACAGGTCACCTGCTATTAACCGTGCAGCAATAACCCTCCATGCAACACACAAGGCAGCACTAGCCCGTGAGCTCTATTTTAAACAAAACGAACAAGAAACCAGATTTTTGTTTTGCTTCCCACATGTATTCAGCTCCAGGTGCTTAACGGGGGATGATAAGAGAGTATCTGGAGATAACAGCGCAGGATAATTAGAGGCAACCCCCTGCCACCCTTGCTTTTTGGGATTACTGCAAGTAAACAGCAAAGCTAAGGATGGCCGGGTGGGACGGTCGGTGCTCGGAGCTGCATTCCGGCACCGCCGGTTTCGCTCCTTTGCGCTTGCTGTGGATGCATCTCCGCTGGCTGCTCTCCCTACTTGCAAACTTTGGCACCTGCCGGGGCGAATTCCCCAGGGAAAGATTCCTTTTCCCTGCTAGGGCTCAAGGCAGCCAAGGAGGCGCTCCATAGAGCATGACTGCGCCATTGCATGCGACGGACCCGCTCGTTTCGGTGGATAACTTGTGATCCCAGAAGGGAGACAAGTTAACCGGGTGCGTTTTTCTCTGGGAATAATCCTCACCGCCGATGTCAGGCGGGTGGGTTGGAGGGAGCCGCGCGTCTTCCCCCGGCCTGATCCCACTCTCGCCTCTCTCCGCACAGGGGGTTTCGCGGAGCTGCTCCTGGTGCTGCTGGGGCTGAAGGTCCAGGTGGCCGTGGGCTGCCCCAGCGACTGCGTGTGCTACCCATCACCCATGACTGTCAGCTGCCAGGCCCACAACTTTGTCACCATTCCCGAGGGCATCCCCGAGGACAGCGAGAGGATCTTCCTCCAGAACAACCAGATCACCTTGCTGCTGCGGGGCCACTTCAGCCCCTCCATGGTCACCCTTTGGATCTACTCCAACAACATCACCTTCATCGACCCCAACACCTTTGAGGGCTTCGTGAACCTGGAGGAGCTGGATTTGGGGGACAACCGCTACTTAAGGGCTTTGGCAGCGGATACCTTCCAAGGGCTGGTGAAACTCCATGCCTTGTACCTGTACAAGTGCGGGCTGAGCTCCCTGCCCAGCGGGATCTTTGGCGGCCTCCACAACCTGCAGTACCTTTACCTGCAAGACAACCACATTGAGTTCCTCCAGGACGACATTTTTGTTGACTTGGTCAACCTCAGCCATCTCTTCCTGCACGGAAACAAGCTCTGGAGCCTCCACCAGAACACATTCAGGGGCCTCGTGAACCTGGACCGGCTGCTCATCCACCAGAACCAGCTGCAGTGGGTTCACAGGCGGGCTTTCCACGACCTCCGGCGACTGACCACCCTCTTCCTCTTCAACAACAGCCTCTCGGAGCTGTCGGGCGACTGCCTGGCCCCGCTGGGGGCCCTGGAGTTCCTGCGGCTCAACGGGAACCCGTGGGGCTGCGACTGCAAGGCCCGCTCGCTCTGGGAATGGCTGCGGCGCTTCCGGGGCTCCAGCTCGAGTGTGCCGTGCGAGGCGCCCGAGCGGGCGCGCGGCAAGGACCTCAAGGCGCTGCGGGCCGAAGACTTTAGGAACTGTTCGGGCGCCGAGTCCCTCCACCAGATGAAGACACACGCCTTCCCCGGCGCGGAGCGAGGAGCCGCCAAGGGCCACCGCCACCCGCACCACCCCGCCAAGGACAAGGGCCCGGAGAGCGGCGCCGACAACAGCCTGCACGGCGGCCCGCCGGCGGCCGCCCCCGGCTCCCGCAAGCCCGGCAAGAACTGCACGAGCCCCCGGGGCCGCCAGCGCGCGGGCAAGGCGGGCCCGCGCAAGGGCATTCCCGACCCGCAGGACTACGTGCCCGACTACCAGCACAAGTTCGGCTTCGGCGCGCTGCCCACGGCGCCGCCGAGACGCCGGGGCAAGTGCACGCGGCGGCCGCCGGTGCGGCCGCCCTCCGGCGTGCAGCAGGCCGCCGGCTGCGCGGGGCCCCGCGCCTCGCTGCTCGCCTTCGCCGTGGCCTTGGCGGCCATCCTGCGCTGAGGCGCCGCGGCCGCCCCGGCTCTCCGCCGCCCCGGACCACAGTTTCTTTTCTCCTTCTTTTCTCTGTCTCTCTCGCGCGCCCGCGTGTTGTGTGTGGAGGATTCGGCCCCGGGAAGGGCAGCGCGCGGGGAGAGGCGCCGCAGGAATGGGCCCGAGCCGGCGCCGCTGGAAAGCCGGGCGGCTGCCGGACACACGGAGCGGGGCCACGCGGAGCCCTGAGCGCGCTTAAAACCGCCGAGAGGGACGCAACGTTGTCCAAACCATCACCGGTGAAGCCTACGAGGACGCGCGTGCTGGCAAAACGTTGGTTCTCCCCACTTCTCTCCCACTTTTGAAGTCCTTTTTTTGGCTCCAACCCTCCCCAGCCCAGGCCAAAGGTGGCTGGAAATCTCTGCCGAAGACAATCTCACACCCCGATATCTCAGGCCTCGTTGCGGAGCAGGGCTTGGCGCAGCAGCCGACTACCAAAGGAAAGACTGATTAGAGGTGGAATTAAAACATTTCCTTAAGGAAATGAAGTACCTACAGAAGGTGCATTTTTTTTTGTAACCATGTTCACACATTTAAAGAAAAAAACAAAGCAAACAACAAAAAAAATTGCACAGGTTCCCCCTTTCCCTCAATTATCCATATGTATGTCTTACAATGTTTATAAACTATACGGAAACTATATCTCCAGGACTAAGGATCACACGCTTGCGTTTATAGCATAGCAGGAGACCCTTTTTTTTTTTGTTTTTTTCCTCAAGAAAACGCGCGGCAGCAGTGCCTACAGGTGCCCAAAGCCATGGGGACCCCATCCATCCCCCTGCGGCAAAGGGGGACACGGGGAAACGTGGGGGGACACAGGCGATGCCGAGGCTGAAACTCCCCCATTAGCCCAGTTTTGTAAGGGGGGAGATGGCGGCGCAGCCACTGAGCCCCACGGGGAAAAGGGGACCCCGGCCACCGTGCACCGACCCTCCTAGCTGGACTGAGGGTTTTGCGGGAGCGGGATGCGCGGATCCCGCTGGCAGCGGGTCCTGGCAGGGAACGGGCACAACGCGGGGACAGCAGCGTCCTGGTTTGCAGGGGGGAAAGGGGTGCAAACAGCCATAACAAGGGGAGCGGGGACGGAGCGACAGGAGGGAGCGGATCCGCTCAGTGCCCCGGTGCCCATTTCCAGCCATCGCCGCCCTGGGAAGGGGTTGTCCACAGGCCGCGGTCGATGGCGGGTCCCGGTGGGAGCAGAGACGCAGCGGACACTGAGATTAATGGAACAAGGGAAATAAAAGTGATCTTGGACAAGAGCAAAGGCTGGTTTTCATTTCGTGCTGCTATTCCAATGGGAGCAACGGGGTACCCGCCCGAATCTGGTATCCACAGGGCCGGAGGCACGTGGAGAATTTAGGCCACCGGCTGCAGGAGCAGCTCTGGGCTGGGAGCAGAGCATCATCCGTGCATCCATCCCTCTCGCACGCGGCCACTCCTCCGAGCGAGGCAGGGCTGGAGCCTGGGATGCTCCATTTTTAAACACGGCCTGAGGGAATCGCAGGAGCGGCTCCAGGAGGAGAAACAGGGAGCTGTTTCATCGAGCCTTTGCCGTTCCCATCCCAACTTTTCCGTCTACAGGGCTCAAAAGCCCCACTAAAGGGATGTCCAAGGCAGCCAGAGCAAATAATCTGTGCTCCAAAATAGCTCCCTCTTGTCCTCCTCTCTATATCCAATAGCAACTGAATGAGCCTGGCACTGTCCCTTAGAAGTGGGGAATGTTGTTATGTCGGTTATTTCGCTTCCTACCCTGGAAATCAAAGCTCTCCATGGGAGAATGAAGAAGAGAAGCACTTTATTAATTTTTTTTTTTAAGCCTCCATGTAACTCCTGCAATATAGGAGTGAAATGTCAGTGCAGGAGATGCTAATGTTTTATAAATGATGTGGGTGCAACCGGCACTACGGATAGTCTTTGAGATGAATTATATTAGAATAGACTACACCTGGCTCCAAACCGTAATTGTGTTTTTAGTATCTTTTCCTTTCACATGGAGGGAAAAATAAAGGCAACTCCATGGCACATTACAAGCCTTGTCAATCAAGCGCTCTAGCTCCCAGCAATGAAGGCTACTGCTTAAAAACCAGAAGGGAGACACGATATACTGCTAAATAGGAGATGTCACTTGACATGGACTATAGGTTTCTGATGTTCCTCCCGCCTTCCCCCGTGTCGCCGGCCCTCCCTGTGCCTGCTCGTCCTCCACGGCTGCGGCTCTTTCCGGATAAGCTGAATTTTTATGGCGTGCTCTGACACGTCGCGTCAACCGCGGCTCCCACCTGCACGCGCTGCAGCTGCGCCCGGGCCCGGCTGGCGCCCGCGCGGCACCGCTCAGCGCTGCTCCGAGGCTGCCTCGTGCCCCCAAACCCCCTTTCCTGAGCCCATTCCCTTTGGGCCTCCTTTCCGTGCTCTCATCCTGTAATTGTTAGTACAGGGCTTCGCGCACGTGCTTTGAAAACCCAAAACACGCAAGGCTGCATCGCCCTTATCCTCCAGACAGAAAAGCTGAATACCCCGAGGATGCCAAGAATATATTTTTTTAATTTTATTTTTTACTTTTTCCATCTAACCTGACACTGCAATTCAGTGGTTGAGTCCCATCTCCCCCGCACGACACTCGCTCTGTCCCCCCGTGTCACCGTTTCCAAATTGCTCCCTTTTCCCCAGAAAGCTGCTCCGAGGCGCCGCAGGGCTCCCCGCTCGCAGGGAGCATGCAGGGCAGGAACAGCGTTTCACCAAAGCCAAACCACTAAATCCTGCAGCCTTCCCCACGCTCCCGATCCGCATGCACTTTCCATCAGCGCTTGCTCCCCTCCGAGCCCTTCCCGGAGCTGCCCTCCATCCTCTTCCTCCTTTGCAAGAGCAGAATCAAAATAACTGTTTAACAAATCAGCCATTACCTTCTCCCATGTCACCAATTCTGCGCTATCATTTCCTAATTGACCAATTTTCACTGCTACCTTCCCTTTGCTCTGAGCGCAGCGCGGGAAGCTCTGATCGTGTGTTGAAATATCCTGTCTAATTCACTGCTCAATATCTCTTTCTGCTCTTCTAATTGCCCTTTTAACTCACTTCTAATTTCTTTTTTTTTATATACATATATAAAGAAATTAATCCTCTTCCCGCACAGGTTGTTTACATGCATTGGAGAATGTATATGCATTAGCAGCTGTTCTGGGGGAAATAACGCACAAAAGAGGAGCAGTGCTTCACACCAGCTGCAATTACCGCGTTGCTCCACGACTAAGCCCTGGTTAACCCTCCTATATAGGGCACCCGCCCCTGCTCTTGCTGCACAGCTCACAGGGTTCAGCCCTGCTGCAGAGCATTAGCACCAGCAGCTCGAGCAGGGCGCTCGCTCTGTCTTGGGGAAAGAAAGAAAATAGAAAGAAAGGAAAAAAAAAAAAAAAGGGATAAAGGCAATTGTGCAATTATGTTCCAGCATTTTTTTTTTCCTGGGGAAACAGGGCTAGAATAAATAAAATAGCTGCGCGTCTCGGGCACAGAGGTGCAACCCTGGATAATAAGCAAATGCAATCGTCTTCCTGCTTTGGATTTGGGAAAATCCTGCACTTGCTGCCTTGCCTGGGGAGATTTCCGCATCCTCCCCAGCTTGGCATTTTCTATTTCCAGGGCAGCGGAGCCCCCTCGCAGCCCTTGGCAGGGGTTTCCTTGCTGGAGATGCGTCCGTCTGTCTGTCCGGCCTCCCACTCCACCAAATCCCCCCCAAAAGCTCAGGCTCCGGGAAGGTCCAACCTGCGCTTTGAGACTTGAGGTTTTGCCCTATGGATTCAGGCTCAGGAGAAACTTCTCCCAGACTCAATTTCTCTCCAGTGCCTACAAGCTGCACTCCCTAGAAAATAAATGAAATAATTCCTAACACAACTGAAGGATCCAGGAACCCAAATTCTTGGCTTCTTATGGCTCTTCTCTAAAGCGGCACATCCAGACCTGCTGCCTCGTGACTTGCCCACAATCTTCAGGTGTGCAGAGGTTCAGAGCAGCTCCACCGTTCCCAACTTGTGCATTAACCTCAAAACAAAGCAGAAAAGCCCGGAGTGACACAGCAGTCACCCTTGTGACATGCAAGCTGCTAAATGAAAAATCAAGGCACTTCCAGCAACCAAAAACCCTTTGGTGTTTGTTCCCCGCGGGCTACATTTTGCAATGGATCGGCGCTGTATCCCCATGCCCAAGCTGGTTCTTGCTGCTTCCCAACTCCTGCATGAAGGCAGGACACGCGGCTGGGGACAATCCTGTGCCCAGGAGGGACGTGTCCAACATGGTGCAGACCGGGGCAGCCGCCGCCGCGGCGCCTTCGCGACAGCGGGACGACTTCTCGGCTCCCTCCTGCATCTACTTAGCACGTACAAAGCAACAGAGCCGAGAAAACGCGCACCCATATGGAGCCCCCGTTAAAACCGAGCTAAATATAACGGGGCCAGAAGCTCAGCGAGCCACGGTGGCCACCGGCCTGGTGCAACCTGGCCAAAGGGCCCAACGTGGGGAGCACCCAAATCTGTCCCACGAGCATCGCGCGCTGGGCACGGGGGGAGAACAGGTCAGGGCTCCTACGGGCATGAGCCCAAGGACGAGGTGTGAGGCCAAGCAGCGGCAGGAAAGACGGCGTTGGCAGCAGCAGCCGCAAAAGAATTAAAAAGAGCAGGAAAAAAAAAGCGGACACGTGAGTTAAGAATGAAGGAAAACCAGCTGAGAAATTATTAGAGGCAATTACACCGCGAGCGTCGTACGCGGCGAGTAATCCCAGCTGCCGCGAGCTGGGGGATGGAGGGAGGCGCGCGGATGCGCTCGCCGGGCCCGGAGGAAGCGCGCGGATGCGCTGACCTGCTTTGCCGACGGAGCCGCTGCTATTCCTGCTCCGGCGCCGCAGCCGGGCCACGGATCCGGCGCTCCGGCAGCTCCGTGACAGGCACGTGCCGCCCGGGAACGCGCCTGCCTCAACAACCCGTGCAAACACAAGCAGAAATACAGTTATTAATGTGAAAGCCTCCCTTTTCCAGCCTGCTCCAGCAGCTGGTCCCCTGGTATCAATGTTTGCGCCATGCACTTAATCTATTTATTCCTATTTGTTTGCTTTCTTGTTTTTCAAGGCTTCGGAAATAAAAATTAATTTATTGTCTGCGCTGCTTCTCATCATTTCAAGTCATGCACCAAGCACAGGAATT
The DNA here is from genome assembly GCF_059628265.1 of Tinamus guttatus. Classification (NCBI taxonomy): domain Eukaryota; kingdom Metazoa; phylum Chordata; class Aves; order Tinamiformes; family Tinamidae; genus Tinamus; species Tinamus guttatus. The sequence continues at coordinate 536,176 of NW_028288890.1, forward strand.
CTGGAATAGATTTATTTTCTTTTTTTTTCCCCCCAGATAGCTAACTTTCCCCGAGTTAAGCAGTACGCAGAAAACCAAGGGCAGCTCCAAATAGCAGGAAGAGAAAAACCAGCGCAGCTCCTACGCGTGGCCGGTGCCCAGCTCCTCAGGCTGCCCGCGTGGCTCGGCACAGAACTAGAGCAAAAGGGCAGATTATTTAAAGCCATTGCATGTAGGCCAATTTTCACTGCAGTTCCTTTTGGCTCTGATTTTGCAGGCCCCAGTGGAGTGCTGAAGTCATGAATAAATGCAAGTAAACTCAGCTTAGCCACTCTTATTCTGAGCACTGGAGTTTACTCACTTCACGCTGCTTCAGCTGGAATACCAGAAGGTAAGTTTAAAAAAAGGAAAGGGGGAAAAAAAAATATATATATATATATAAAGAGGGGGGTGGGAATAAATCTGCCACAGCTGGAACCTACTGATTCAGCGAGTCCAAGCCGAGTAAGGCAGGACCAGGAGCCGACAGACCAGCAGGATTTCACGGTCTATATTGGATGCCCGCTGCTGTTTTCTAGCCCACGAGGTCGGTCCCCGGGGCACAGAGGACAGGGAGCTGCACACGGAGGAGACGGCTGCGCCGGAGGCTTCTGTGCACGCAGCAAAGGAGGGTCAGACCCTGCCCGCCCAACCACAGGGCGGCCTTGCAAGCTGGAAACCAAACAGTGAAAACATTGGAAACTCCAAGAGATTGGTCCAGCTCCGAGTGCTTCCCCAAGAGCCGGGATTGCTCCGGGACCAAGCACTACGTGGGAGCTTTCCCAGGGATGAGCTGGGAGCTGCTTTTGGGGCCAGCATGCCCTGGCTGTGCAGCAAGTCCCTGCAGCGGAGATGCCCAACGGGTTATCCCACCCGCCAGAGCTGGGCTACGACCGCCCCGTTGCAGCCGGCGAGCTCCGCGCGCACCCGGCGCACGCTGCCGATAGCCGGGATCTGGGGCGTGCAGAGAGAAACCTGCTGCGCTAAGCGCGCTGGGGAGAAGGAGGAAAAACCACCCTGCGGTTTTATCTCCCTGCGAGCTTCCCTTCTGCTCTGCTTTGACCATGCGCCCAGCTCTTTGCAGTCAAAGCGGCACCGAGCGCCGGCTCCTTCAAAGTCACGGTGAAAAACAGCAGCGTCCCCCTGTTCCCGCTGCGCTCATGAAGACACATCCCTTCCCGGGGCCGCGCGCTCCGCCAGGCGCCTCCTTCTCATCGTAGCGGAGCCCCCAGTGCTGCAGCATGGAGGGAACGCGCCGGGAGCCGCCGCCGTCGCGGCGCGAAGCCGGTGCAGACGCCGGGACCCCCGTCCCCGCGCGGGGGGAAGCAGGCCCGGCGCTGACCTACTTTCTTTTGTTGTGCAAGCGCCGAGCGCGCGGGGCTGCTGCTGTCACTGCTGCTTTGCAGCTGCCCTGGCAAGAGGAGCCTCTGCCCCAGCCCCTGCAGCCGGCAAAGCAAATCGGCGCCCGTCACGCTCCGATTTCGGTGGGGATGGAAAGGGAGGAACGGGCTTTGCATTTAACCAAACGCTGCGCCCATCCCGAGGAGCAGCTGCTGCCGTGCTCAGCATCCCGCTGCCTAAAACTAAGGAATTAGGTGGCCTTAGGCGACGTTTTTAGCTTTCAGCGTGAGCTGGGAAGCCAAGGTTGCCCAAACGGCAGCACCGAGCGCGCCAGGAGCTGGAGCAGCCGCTTCCCACGGGGCAGCAGCGCTGGGATTTGGGAGCTGGAGGCTGCCGGCAGCCACTGGGGCTTGTGCAAATTGGTCTTGGGAGGAAAAGAAAGAGCTCTGCGGCCTCACGCAAACCCATTCCTTGGTAACCTGCTGCGGGTACCTGCACGCTGCCTCCGGGACACGGTGAAGCGCTGCCTGCGGGTGCAGAGCTGAGATAACAGCACCCTGTTTCCTGCTCTTCATGCCTGTATGTGCTGTTACTCTAAGCAAGATGCGTTTTTTTTTGCAATGGGTTTAGGAGGGGACCATTTTCATTGATTAGTTTCCCCATCACAGCTGGGTGCGTCACTGGGATTGAGCTCCGTGGATCACGCACAGAGTCTCCAGCCTCTGCACCTTCCTCCTGCCCTTCTGGCTGTTCCCTGCTCCCAGGCTGGGATTTGCCCACAGGACACACGTGTGCACGAGCCAGGGTGGGCAGGGGGTAACTGCTCTGTTTGACATTCTGCCTACAGGCGCCAACAATAAAACTACTTAAAAATCCACACTTTGGTTAAAACCAAATCCACGAAAAAAAAAAAAATCACACTAAGGTTCACCTAATGGATTTTTGCTTCCCAGACTCCAGCAAGAGACTCCTAAGGACTAATCCAATGGGATGAAGCTGAATTTGACAGCCTGGTAGTCTTCCTCACCCCACTGCTCCAGCAGGCTTAGCAATATGGATACATCTGGTGTGGCCCCCATGAAAATAATCCTTCCTACTTAGCAGCAACAGACGACTAGAGAGAGAATAAGAGGCATTTGAAGACCAAAAAACAAACTGCATGTATATATGTGACATTAAAGGGTCTAGGTAATTAATTGTTTGATAAGATGATAAAATCCAGGGCCATAGATGAGTCAGAAATGAGAGACAGCAAATGTGCTCACCACCCAGTCCACCTCTTTCCCAACACGCATTTTTCTAGCATTTGTCCAGTGTAGGTTTTGTTTTGCTTTTCAGTCAATGAATCAACTTTCTTGATATTCAGCCCAATGCCAGGCAGGAGCTATTGGCATTTGCTGAAGATGAATAAACAACCAGCAACGGTGCAGCCCCACGAGGCCATCCAGGAAAGGCAAAAAAGAAAGGAAAAGCAGGGAAAGGCTTCCCCAGGACACAGCTGGCATCACCACATGCTCCCTACTGCTTCAGATAAGGGCATATATAATCTGTAGGCACCTACATGCAGTGAGTTGTGGCCACAACAGAGCCTGCACCTCCAGTGGATGTTGTTGCCCATCTCTCCCTTGTCCCCAAGGCCCCAGCAGCTCCTTGGGGGAAGCTCCTCTCTCCAGGCACTCTTACCTCATTCTTAGCAACCTTCTATTTAAAGTCACAATCTGTCACCGCAGACGGGCTTAGCCGCAGCTGAACAGGCTGGTGTGACCCCTCTGCAGGACAAGGGACTGGCTCTGGCTTCAAAGCCAGCTGCCTACAGGAATGAGAAGCAAAGAGGCAAAGAACCAGTGGTGACACTTAAATGTCATCCCGTTGAAAGGCCATGCAGGTGCCAGGCCCCTCATTGGCACCCAGGTGGGCTGGCCCCAAGTAATTAACGAGGATCTTAATGATTAAGAGCAGCATCACCTGCTAGGGATGGGGTTCACCTGCTTCCCCATTGCAAGTCTTACTGGAAGAAGCATTTGGTGGTTTGGAGGGGTTTTGGTTCATGGAAAGCTGCTGGGGGGCTTGGGTTTTGAAGCTTTCTGTTTCTTAGTGTGCAGCATCAGCTGCTTTTCATGTCAAAATCCCCAAAAGGTTCTTATTCGTGCTAATGCTGCCCGGAAGAATTAAGAGGGAGCAGCACATATGCTCGGCTCTGCCCCCAAAGACGGATCCGGACACGCGTGCCGGAGCGGCGGCTCCTGGATGGCACCCGTCCCCCTGCAAAGCGCGCGCTTGGCAAGGAGCAACCGCTGCGGGGTCGGCAGAAAGTGGCAGAAAAACGCAGAAAAAAAGGGCAAAGGGAGCAGCAGGCCAAATGTGGAGGCACATTTTTCTTTTTTTTTTTTTTTTTTGTCCGGAGCATCTTCCTTTTGGGGAAACGCGATGCCGAGGAGAGCGGGTGTTCAGCTGCTCCAGGAGAAATTAAAGATGAAATCAGCAGCGTTATGGCTTGTGCACACGCCAATGAGAGCAGCCATTTGCCACCACTTAAATAATTAAAGAGATTTTTCACTGGTGACCCAGCTGAGGTGCATCCGTCTTGCAGCCACCCACAGAAGTAAAGAGCAATCCCCATCCAGGGCTTTATTTTGCAATGGGGGCCAAGCAAAAAGAGGGTTTCCGCAGCCCCCATAATTTGGATATAGTGAATTTATGGGACATGAGTGAGGGTCATGTCACCCCATCAGCTGCGGGAAAAGCTTTTCCAGGGAAGTTCTGGCATGGTTTCCACTGGGATGGGACTCCAGTTTGGCGCTGCCGAGATTGTGCCTAACGGGCCCTTTCCATCATCTGGGATTTTCCAAGCTGGATGAAGGCAGACATGCGCCATCCATGGCTGCTTCTCCCCAATATTTGCAGCATTTGGGCAATGCGAGGGGTGCTGCGAGGGCTGGGGTTGCTGGAGCCTTTTGTTCAGGAGAAGAGGGAGCTCTGGGAGCACCGGCCTTTGTTCTGCTGCAGGGATCTGGCTGCTATAAATCCATTCCCTGGGTAAATGCTGCAGTTATCACACATTTTACCATGGGATTCCTGGTCTCCCAGCGAAGTTAAATGCAGTGCCATTACAGCAGCACTTTAACGCGTAAATATTACGTTCTTGCTTCTTTAGAACACGTTCATTTAGTGAAATAAAATCCTGCTAGTAAAACACCTGATCAAACCCTTCAGTTGAACCGGCCCAGTAATTGCTCTAGGACTGGAGGGAGTCCAATGACTGGTTGCGATTTATGACCACTTTAGGGAAAAAAAATCTCTACCTTGAAGCATCCGCTAAGGACCGGGTTGTAGATGAGATCATAGAGTCCATTTACATCGCAGTGCTCCATAACGTTAAGTGGCCCCTAATCCGGGCTGAATTCCCTGGTAATTCTGATGGAATCGCCTCTGACAATCGCGCAAATAGCACGATTCCTCGGGAATAATGTTACTACAGCAGGGAGCGAAAGGCAAGAGAGTGATTCATCTTTCATGGCGAGACATGCCCTTTTCTATCATCTCTGCTCACCCCAAATAATTTGCCCAGCCCCACATTTTGCAGCCGAGGCTGCGGGAAATACATCGGGAAGGAATTTTTTTCCCACGTCAGGAAATGCAGTTGGGATATGAAGCCAGGAGGAAGCACAAAGACAATTAAGCAACAAGATCAGCTGCCGGAGGGAGGCTCCGAGAGAGCCTTGATGAAGATTTTGCTGCAGGCGGGGGGCTGGATTAAATGACCATCATCTCGGCTGCTGCTGAAAGCCCAAGGGCCGCGGTCGGCGCGGGTCAGAGGCCGCGCTGGCCCATTTTAACCCTTTTGGTTCTGCGTGAAGAACCAGGATTGGAAAAGAAAATGAAAAAGGCAACACTCACAAAAAGAGCAGAAGGTAGGGCCTAGCACAGGCCACAATGGGGATCTTTATTCTGCCAAAGGACAGAGCAGGTCTCAGGTCTCAGATCCTTTGGCACTCGAAGAGGGTCCGAAGAAAAATGTCAGGTCGGACCCCCTAGTTGTTCCCCCAAACAGTCAACTCTGAGCCTGCGGCTTCCCCTTCATCCCTGCACGTCTCTTTGGGGGAAGATTCCTCCAGGCAAGCAGCGTTGGCCGATCCCGTCCTGCTCCGCGGCCTGGGAAGCCCCAGGGACTGCGGAGAAGCTGCCGTGTGTTGCCTGCCTCAATTAGCTGAGCGGATAAAAACGTCGTTATCCACCCGGCGCCGGCAGAAGCAGGGCTTGTGGCTGAGCTCAGATGAGAACCTGTCTGAGGAACCACCAGAAATCCACAGGAAAGGGCTAAAGGCAAAACCAAGCGCCTTTCGCACCGCCTGCTCCTTGCCTTTGACTACCTTAAGGGCAGGACCAGCAGTCAGACCAGCTCCAGGCTGCCTGGAAGTTGTTCCTACGCCCCCAGTGCATCCCTGGACAAAACCCAGGCACTGTCCATCCGCTGCAAGGGGAATATAAAGCAGCAGCTACATTAGGAGGAGCAGAAGCTCCTCCGCCCCCTTCCCCTGGAGCAAGGTGGGAACATCCTCACTTACTATTCCAATAGCATCCCAGGAAGGCAAGGGGCAGCATCCCCCGGACTCTTTTGGAGAACAGACCCGTCCTCCCTCTTTCTCCGGAGCTGCTGTGACGCAAGGCACTAGGATGCACCATCGCCGCGCGCTGCGTCTTGAGATTCCCGTCGGATGCGGTAATTCCGGGCACCGCGTGGCTCTCCTGAAGGCGGTTAATAAAGTTCACCTTCACCGGCAAAGCCCATTCCCCTTTCCTGGAAGAGATTTTATAGCAGCTTCATCACCTCCACCCTTTACTGCTATTTTTGGTGCTTATTGAACTTTTGCATATGTGGAAATGAAAAGAGCCTGTATTAACAGAGCCACTTTTTTGTTACTGTAATGAGAGCCTTGAAACCACCACAAAGAGAAACATGCCTTTTAGCAGCTGAAACAAATTATTACAGCAACTGAGTCCTAAAAGGAATTTCAAGTGAAAATATAGTATTGCATGAAGTTGTTATGGCAACTGATGTTGTAGAGTAACGGCACTGGGGCAAGTTTTCCTCCTTCATCCTGCTCAGCAAAGTCTGGGAAAAACTTTATGATAAAATTATGCCTTAATTAGTCAAATAAGTCATAAATATAGCTTATCCCCAAATCCTTAACATTCCAGCCTCATGCTGTCTGTGTGCAGTTAGGCTACTAATGAGAAAATATATCTACTAAAGTCCCACTTACCATTAAAAATCCTATCCAATATTTTTCTAATACAATTTATCAATTTAAACACATTGCACAATGTAATATTCTGCAACATTCCATTAAAATGATAAATAGCTGCAGGAAGAAAAAAAAACACACACAAAAACAAGGGATTAAACATACTGTAATGTAATATAAGAGTATTTAAACATAAATACAAACTTAAATGCGGCGGGGGAAGCGGACTGTACGGGAGAGGAAAGATGTGCGAATGGGAGTGCTAATAGGGCCGAGGGAGCAGGGCAAGGAGAAATGACAGTCAACTTCAGAGCACAGAGCGTTTCCATTAGGCTTCGTTATGAGATCACATCAAAGCTGCTCCTATGTTTTAATCCGGGCAAGGGAAAGGAGCGGCTCGGAGAGCGCGCCTGGGGGCTGCCTCTGTGCACGGGAACCAGCCGGTTGGAATATTCAATGGCTTTTTATTCCATCAGGATTCCGGCACCGAGCTCCCGCCCAGCGGTCCCTAGCACAAGTGGGGCTGGAAAATGATGCTATTCTTCAAGCTCCACCTGCTGGCTCTGGAAGCAGAGTCGGGGCTTGGGAAAGGGCTTTTTGGGGTTATTTTTGGGAAGGACGGTCAAAATCCTCACCCTGATTTAGCATGATAAAAACCTAACTCAAGCTGAACTTCTTGCCTTTCTTGGGTTAAAAACCTAAACGTGTGTTTTTACACTGATATCGTAGGTCTGCTGAACTGCTTGGGCACATCTCGAGCAGCAAAATTGCTCCAAGAGCAGAGGTGCCCGAGCTCCCAAATTAGTGTGTCTGGACCCGCCGCTGCCTCCCGCCCTGAAATTACTCCTTTAAATTGTGCCCTGCTGGTTGAGCCATCAGAAATCACGCTATAAACAAAGGCAGTTTTATGCAGACAGGAGCTGAGCCAATGTATTTTTTAAAGACAGGCGCAAAACGACTCGTCTCCCCAGATGAGCAGCCCTTACGAGCTCGCTGGAATTACGGCGAGTGCCTAGAGCCTGTTTCCCTGTTTCCCTGTTTCCAGGGGCTATTCCAGTGCTGACGGTGCAAGCCAGCGTCAGAAAGAGCCCTGCGGTCATGAGGAGCCAATGCTCCCATTGCCAGAAACTTTGCTAAATTCCAAAAAGGTCATTTAAGAGTCCAAAATCCTGACGTTGCTGGTGTGAGTTAATCACCCTGGGCAGCTTCATAATGTTTCTGCCACCACCACTGGATTTTGTCTATTGATTAACTCCCGTGGCCGCGCTCCGGCTCGGAGCAGGGAATGGAGCTTCCTGCCCGAATCAGGTCGGCTTTTCTTCTCACGGGCACCAAATCTCTTCTTGCTGTTTCCAAGAGAAAAATAGCTACGTTTTATTCGAGACCTTCCGACCCGCTGCCATGCCTGTGAAGTCCTGAATGCAGAATTATTGCCTTCCCTGGGTTTTGTCCATTTGTCTGGAAACCTCCAGATCACCGCATCTTGCTGCCGCTACTTTTTGCTCAATCCGGAAATATATATACCTATTTTTTTTTTAATCAAATCCTCTGACAGCAATCCAGCAGGAAGGGCACCCTGGAAGATGATGCTAATCCAGAGAGACCGTTCTCCAGCTTGAGCATTCGCGAAGTCTAATGAACTACTGGCAGAAAGAGGCTTCTGGAGCGCAATTAAAACCCGTGGGAAGCGCTTTCCGACGCCGCAGCCGTGCCGGGGATGAGCTCCAAGAGCGCGAACGGGCGAGAGGAGCCGCTCGCTCCCTGCTCGCGGCCGCACGCTAAGGCCAAGAAAACCAACGTGCATCGCAAGGTGCGCTGAAAGGAGCCATCAAGGAGGGCTTGAGGCTCTTCCCTACCAAGGGTGGCTGCAAGAGTGACATTAAAGGCCACGTCCACTAAAACCATCCTTCTCCCCACAAATCTGCACTGCTTCATGGGACCAGTGTGAAAATTAACATGTTGTTCGGTCTTATTAAACCCTTTGCAGAAGCTGCACTCTTGGAGACAGCACAGGAAGCAAGTTAAGGCTGGCAATAAGGGGAATGAGTTAAATGGGGCCAGGCGAGGAGCTGACAGCCCCAGCTGAGCTTGGGGACGGAGGGGACCGCGGTTTCGAGGCGGGCGAAACGAGAGCGTCGCCTCTCGTGGCTCCGTAGGGAAGGGTCAAGCGCTGCCTGGCTGGTGGGACCAACGTGAAATTAGTGTCTGAAGCAAAGAAGGGCTGACATTACTTCTCCAAATTATAAATTCGGCTTCCCAATCTATCTGAATGGATTAACCTCAAAACAGGAGATCCGGAATTTAAAGATTCAGAATTCAGAAGCTATTATGAGTCAAGAGGAGGGAATTAGCATTGGAGTTATAAATATGCTCGAACAAACTGACAGCAGTCGGCTTGCTGTTCCTTCCCTTTCAGAAGATGGTGGCACCGGGCTGCCGATATTTAGGGATACAAACCTGGTGCATCCTGGCTGGATGGGACCGACGGTGCGGGGGGAAGAACACTTTCACTCCTGGCAAAAAGGACAGGTCTGATCCCAAGGAGAAACCACCTGGGCCCATTCCAAGAAAATGAGTCCCCAGGTCCCCATGCCATCTCATGGACCCCAAAAAATAGGCAGGAGAGACTGAGCTGGAGCAGCTCCTGCATAAGCAGAAGCCGCTAATAGCGGATAGTCTCAAGGCAGCACATAATGAAGGCACTAAATAACATCACCGGCGATTTGGCTGTTCTGCCCAACATTAGCCGGTTTAACAGGCAGCAAGAGGCCTTTTACGGCGAGAGAATTTCTTTGAGTGCTGACTTCAAAGCTCGAGTTTGGCAGGAAGCTGTCTGGGAAGGATGGCGAGAAGGGAAAAGCCAATTTTACCTGGGAATCTGCTGCTCTCCCTGTATCCCGCCCAGGATTCGCTGCCTGCACCGGGAGCCTCTGCCCACCCGGCTGCCTTTGCCCCCAAGCCCATCTGTGGGCTCCCTTTGCCCATAGCCGGGCACGAAGGCAGCAGCCCATTCCACAGCCTCAGGCTCCGTAGCTCCGAGGCGGATTTCCACCCTGGTCCTTGCACGCACACGGGAGGACAAAAGCTGCAAAATAAACAGCTGGAGGAGCAAAACGCAAGGTTAGACCCCCCTCCCCGGTGCCAGCGATTATTAAAACAGCTCCGAGGATGGTGTTGGCATCTCTTGAAATGAGTTCGTTACATGCAGGAGAGGCACTTGCACATGACAAACCGCTTTCTGTTTAATTAGCGGCCCGCGGTGGCACGCGGCCAGGCGGAGGAGGGGAGCAGATTGCTACCCGGCAGCTCAATTACGGGACAGCGCAGGGGCGATGCGGCTGCAAACGTCGCTAACTGCCCGCAAAGGGAGGAAATTAAGAAGGGGGTTGCGGGGCGGATTATTTATGCAGCGGGGTTAAGGAACAGGAGCTTTTAATAAACCTTTTGCAGGAGAAAAATACAGGAAAAAGAAGAAAGTTAGGCTTTCTTGCAACACATATTACTCCTTCAGGCTTATTTCTGCAAAAAAGAATGGTTTCTGCTTTGCGCCTGCTGGAAAAAGAGCTTGTATGGGGGAAAATCATGACAGAGATCCCAGAGTGGCCAGCCCTGGTTAAAAGCTTTCCCATCCTCCAACCAGGGAAAATAACACATGGATCCTAAGTAAAAAAGGACCCTGGCATTCGCACCAAAGCTCTGGAAATAAGCAACCATGGAAAGGAAATTCTAGCTAATACAAGTTAAATATAGGTTATGTTAGCTGCATTTTACAAGCACTATGAATGTTATTGGAGAAAGCTGTCATTTTTAATGACAGCACCAGCTCCAATTACCAGATAGCTGATACACTTGGGATTTGGGAGTTTTTTTTTAAATCACTTGAAATCTAAAAAAACCTTCATTATCAGCTTCTGAGCTGGATGTAAATAACTTCACCTGGTGTTAAGAAGTTTAACATTTCACAGGGCACACGAACGACTCAAAGCCATTTATAAATGGAGCTTCAGTTTCCTGGCAAATCACCCCACTGCTGAAACAGGGGCCAATCTGGGGGCGAAATCGCACGGGGAGGATGAGCGAGGCCGAAGGAGACGCTGGATCAGTCCCAATGCCGGAACGCGGACCCGGCAGGGCAAGGGATAAGGCAGGGATGTGCCCTGGCTTTGCCCGCGCTCTGAATGCACTGAAAAGCCTAAACCTCGTGGCTGGGAATACAAAAAGCTGCCTTAGTGCGGGTTCAAGGTGACACAGTTTTTGCTGGAGCATCACAAGCCCTCCGAAAGCGCGGGGCGCTCGCGCACGCATCCCGGCGCCGCAGCATCCTCCGGCGGCGACGGACACGTCCCTTGGGGTCCCCTCGTCGTCCTCACTCGCCAGCGTGGGCGAGCAGAGCGAGTCGGAGCTCCTTGTGCAAAAGTAGCTTCCAAAAAGTCAGAAGTTGCCTGAAAAAACTGGGCTTCCCGGCTGCAAGAAACAGCCGTATGCACCCAACACCCAGCTGGGTCCATCACTAACATGGTAATAAGGGGAAAAGCAAAATGCTGGAAACATGAACCCCCCCGGATCAGCGAAAGCCTCGCAGTCAGCAAGAAGAACAGCAGCTCTCGAGTTTGTGGCAAGTTGAAAGTGGGATTGAATCATTACTTGAAGAAGAAGAACGTGTTTCTATGTCTATAAATAAAGCCCTGCGAGGCACGTAGCCAAAGCAGCACAAGTCAATATAGCTTTTCTATATGCGCTGTCAAACTTCACTTTTAGACAGTATATTAATTACCAAGTCAATAATTGTGGGTTTCATTAGTGTATTAAATACCTCGATCAATAATATTTATACTTCTCAGAGACTGTCCTCACCAAAAAGAAATAGGGAGGAGTGTTTTTTGAGCCTGCAGTTCAAAAAGTCAGCACAGCACCAGCAAGGCTTTAATGGAAAACATAAACCACCAGAAACAGACAAAAATTGGATTATTGCTCTTATTTTTCAGGCTTTTGTACAATAAGCCACAAGGGAATTCCAAGAGCTAAACCAATGGCAAAAAAATTAGATTTCCTCCTCTTAATTGCACGACGGCGACGGCACGCTGGACACGACGGACGTCACGTCTTTAATTTGCAAAGGGAAGGATCCGAGCGGCTGCGGTCGGTCTGTCCGGCAAACTTTCTGATGACAAAATCTCCGAGCAAAGAACCTATTTCTGGTGGATCCCCCGCAGAGCAGAATGACTTTAAAGGTGCCTTTCCCGTAACCATCCCGGCAAAGCGCAGCCCTGTGCGGAGCTACGGCCCTCGTGTCATTACAGCCCTCGCCAAATTCACCCGAGCTAAGTCCAAGCACTGAATGCATCAAGCACGAGAAAAGGAGATCAGGAGATTTATTTTTTTTCAAAGCCGTATTGAAATGCTGCCCATGCCTCCTGAAAGGACAAGAGGTTTGGGGCAGGGGGAAGGGAGAGGAAAATTTTTCCTTTGGAAATATGCAGCTTGCTTTACGTAACCCACCCAAGCAGCCATAGATGGGGAAGGAAAAAGCACGGTGCTACAGGCAGCCTGCAAGCCCTCCCAACGGCATGCTTTTGGCATGGCAGGAAGGCTGGATTTAACAACAAATCAATGCTCTCTGAAGAGGGAAAATAAAAACAAACACCTTCCCCTCCACCCCAAACACAGACACCTAAGTACTCAAACACAGCACGCAGCAAAATGCACAACAGTCCTCACCAAAATCCCATCTGGTGATGCAAGCCACTTTGTGTATATATATACACAAATATATATGCGAGTGTGTGTGCGAATGAACTATAATATAACATGAAAAACAGGCTGAAAAGCTGCCACAAGGTCTCTAGGCCTTTTGCCTGCTCACAGATAATAAATTAAACAGACTTTCTCCTCCCTCTAATAAAATTGGTGATAGTTACTGCCCCGCTATAATATTTATAAGGTGTAACGTGCTGCAGAGCGCTCCTTTCTGCAAACGGAGGCTCGAAGCAGAGGGACGATTCGCTCTGTTAGAACTGGGGTCTGATCCATGTTGTATTTTCACAAACCTCTCGTGTGAAAACGATGTCAAGTTCCTATTTGAATCCCTTTAGGGGCAAAGGGTTGTCCTGGGCAGGAGGTGCCGCCTCCACCGGCCAGAGCGCAGCAGGGAAGGAGCCATCGGAGAGGAGGATTTTCCTCAAATCCGCTCGTTTTGGGGCTGGGAAACAAGAGATCCGAAGGGAAGGCCGGGTGACCAAGCAGCACATGGACGAACAGCGCAGCTTCTGCCCCCGACAAGATGTTCCGCTGCATCTCGGGCAGCGAACGCAAATACCACGAGTATTAAGAAGCAAAACAGGAGACTCATCAAGTTACACTCGCGCTCCCGTCGCACTAAAAGGACAATCCGCTCATGCGGGAGCCCACACACACACACACTCATCCAAGCTGCCAGGCGGAGCTGCCCAGAGCGCTCGGCTCATCCCTGCGAGCAGTTCGCTCACCTAAAAAAAGGAAGGAAAAAAAAAACATTAAGAGCTCTTGGACTATTTTACTGCTCAACACTTTATTTGGGGGAGAAATAAACACAAGCAACACACTGACGCATCTTAAAAATGAGATCTGACTCAAGTTCAACCTCCCCTCCAGAGACTGGTAAAGGTCACTAACAATTAATTTAAGATTGATGTACGGCTAAAACACAGTTAAGCCATAACTGTGGAAATGAACACAAACGGCAAACCACCCGAACATGGCACAATGTCAGCTCATGCTCCAAATCTTTTCTCAACCACCCAGAACTTGATGTTCTCCTGTAATTGCCCTTGTACCTGACTGCTCAGAATCCACAGCCTCCCAGCGCTGCCTTCGCTTTGTGAATTTTATTTAAAGCTAAACACTGGCAGCCACGGGAATCTTCACCTCACAGTGATCGAGTTAAGAGGTATTCCAGCAGTCTCGCAATTTAGCGAATACGTATCACTCATCCTGCTCGGAGTAGTCAAAGGGATTCAGCGATAACCTGGACAGGAGCAAGGGGAGATTTATGGAGAGTAGGAAAAAGTGTTTGCCCATAAGAGGCAAAAAGCCCAGAGCTTTTCGTGGAGGAAAAACGGGAAAACAGGAGCCCTGCTTTCACGTTTTTCCTCCCCCACAACAGGAGCCCTAATTTTCCTTGCCCCCATCAGCCTCTGCAGTGATGCCCGGGTTGCTACAATTGCAGCTCCTTGGCAATGGAAAGGGAGGACAGGATGGAGATGGCTCCACAGCTTTTCTGCCCTCGTGACCAAGCTAGAAGGCTGCACTGAACCCCACCGACAAGAAGGATCAGATACTTTCCTTTGCCTGTCAAATTATTTATTAACAGATTATCTTCAACAGTTTGTTCTATGATCAAGAGAGGGAAGCGAGATATTCATATATATATGAATATGAATGAGGGAAATCAAATCCCCCTCTCAGGTTTCATTTTGCTAAATTAGCTCCTCTAGGCCCCTCCTAAAAAAGATCTTCAATCTCCTACTCTGCTTCGAGTCCTCCTCTGTACTTACCCCAGCTGAGGTTTTTTGCCTCTATATGGAGCAGACCAGAATTGTACATAGCATTTGAGATGAGATCTCACCAGAGTCTTATATAATACTCTCATACTCGTATAGCTATACTAGAAATACCTTGCTTTACATAGCTTGATGTCTTATCACATACTGATTAAAGCATGCTTAAAACCCCTCTATTTTTCAATCACTAATGAGCATCCACTTTACAGCAGGCTTTATTATTATTAGTTCTCAAGTAAAGGACTTTTCACATCAACTCCCAGTTCTTTTTTTTGCTCCCATCCTCAAGGTCATTCAGCCCTTCCCGTGTTCACCTTAATCCTCTGGAGCGCTGGTACCTTCCATCGCTCCTGCTCCGGATGCGGCAGAGCCAAGGCAGCATCACACCATTCCCTCCAGGAGAAAGGGCTGTCCCAGTAGAGCCAGCTGTGCTACCTAGTCTCATAATGCTGCAATTCCAGCCAAATCAGCACAAATTGCCATAAAACTTTAAAGCCTTGATGCGGCCCGAGACTTGAGAGCACCTCCAGGAACGTGCTGCGTTACCACTTGCTGTTGGCCCCCTCAAACTGGGCAGGGGGGATCAAAGGCAGGAGGCAGAGCTAAAAAACTGGTTAGCAGAGTGGAAAGATAGATTATCACTGCTAACCTACCATTTGTCAATCCAGAACCGTGCTGAAGACTGTAATTTTCTAGTCAATGCTTTACAAGCAAGGTCAGAGGGAACAAATACTTCAATAAAATGAAAAAAATCCAGGTATCAGCAGAACCACCCAGTCATGATCCTCAGAATCCAGAAAGAGGAAGGAGTTGTTTGTGCGACTAATGGGCCCAGGATAATGTCTTTCATGCCCATCAATGGAAATGTCATTTACAGACCCTCAATACCGAGCCTTAAGATGACAAACAGGAAGTCACAGGAAGGAGGGCAGCAAATGAGTCCATGAAGAAAACACAGCTCTATGGTGCAAAATAAACAAACAAACTTCAGTTTTGCTACCAGAGACCAACTGCAGCACTGCCTGGATGCTTGGAGCTGTGCAGCAAATGCCAAGCTGTGAGCTGCAGCCAGGGAACACATAATTAATGTGATTAGGAGCACACAGAGCTAGCATGCTCTGCTGACTGAAAAGCCCAGTAGCATAATTACTGTTTTCTGTACTAGCTCTATGTCTGAACAAATCTCAAAGCCTGGTTAGTTTTAGACTGCTGTGTAAACGTCAATAAAAATCCCAGAAGTGCCAGCTCATCAGCATTCTCAGACACAGAAATGGTGAAAATATCACTGCATTTCCATGCTGTTAACATCAGGCATAGAAGTCTCCATTCTTCAGCCTAACCTTAAGAGTTTGTAATAAGGTAACATCTCCCCCAAGTGAATGCTTATTATGAAAGCTAATTAATTGCTTTCCAGTAATGAGAAGTCTTTGGTGTTCAAAGAAAGCAAAATTCACTATGTAGGAATTAAACTGTTTATTGAAACAAAGCTCCCCCCACTTAAAGACCTCTTTATGATTAACATTACACATAAAACCAAAGAAACTGAACATACAAACATACAAAGTATATGTAGGCAAGAAATGTGCTAAAATCAGTCAAAACATAGTATTAATTGAACTGAAAACTAAAGCAATGCTTTGTAGTTGTCTGGATTTCCCTGGGGGATGGAGAGTCAATGCTTATCTGCTTTCCTCAGAAGAGACAATTTTGATTAATATCAGACCCATCTGACTCAGTCTATTAAACCCTGAAGGAAGGATATTCTTCAGATATGAGAGATATGTCTTTGATTAATAATTCTACCATATTGCCATTCCAAGCATTAACTGCATGGCACCTATGGAAAGGGAAAGCCTTTGAATTCTAGGGAAGAGAGCTAACTTGTGCTAATAGACCTGTTCTTTGTAGCCTGTATCTGAAGACTGTATGACAGTCTTCCTCCTACCTTTAGCCGAGGAAGTCCAAGTGCTAAGGTTGTCACTACTTCCTTGCAATGGTTATAGAATTTAGCTTTAGCTATATCAAGCAAGCAAAGTTACTTCAGACATTCTGAATGCTTTGCCTAAAGACACTGGCAATCTGTCTAGAAGAGTTCTCTTAAGCACTATCCTAGTTTAATTGACCACAGAAGTCTACAATATCGTGGCCATTTGAGTGCAATCTTACCTACCAGTAGCATATGTTCAGAGAAATGCATTAAATCACTCAGCCCACTACACTGGACTACCATGCATGGTGTAACTAATGCCAAATCGTCTCACACAGGGTGGGGAGAAATCAATTTAACATTATCTCTTGAGTTTTTCCTGGAAGTGGAAGCTTTGGCTTCAGATCAATCAGCACCAGCCCTCTCATCCAAGCTGAGCATTTTTCCTGATGCTTGTGATCAACCTCTTGCTGTATTCTCTGTAGTTCACAGGTTTGACATCCAGTGCTGTAGCCTTAATGCGAGATTCATCCTTTGAAAGAGAAAAACGGCATGTAAAGAAGAAAGCTCTGTGCTCCAGGCATTTGGTTTAACCTTCTTTTGCCCCAGTATTTCATTGCTCTTGGTATCAGGGTCACTGGGGACTTCAACTTGAGAGCATCTCCGTTGTTTTAATTTGAAATACCAGGTTGGATGAACTTGGGGGGAGCATTAGAGAAGGACACTGGATCTGTCCTTCAACACTCTGGTGCTAACGACAGGCAGCACTTGCTCTGAGCACCTGCCTTCAGAAACTTCTCCCCACATGCAAGAGAGGAAGATATTTCTTATGGAAACAAGTCTAACCATGCAAGCCACATGCTGTGCTCTTTGCCTTTGGGGATACTTACATTGTAGGTCTCGAGTTTGACGCGGATCCTGAACTCATACGTGTTGAAGTTTGCATTTTGGAACACTTCCTCAAACGCCTGCTCGTTCTGCAAGGAGGACAAAGACAGACATTAGCTGCTGACACGCCGAGGTGCTGGTAGTACCAGAAGATCTCAGAAAAGTACATCTTTTGTAGATGTTGAGAAAATGTTGTGACTAACTGCATCACACTGGCAGGCCTGAATTTTCTATCAAATTTTAGATGCCAAAACTGTAACTTACAGTTTAAGAGAAAGCTGAATTCAAGTTAAAAACTGTTTTAGCTGGCTGAAACGAATAGCCCACAGTTGTGCTGACTCTGCAACCAAATAAACAGAATGAAAATAGTACAAGTCTGCATGAGATTCTCATACTGCTCAAGTGGCAATTTCTGATGGTCTGTTATGACCACAGCAGAGTTAACTATTTCCTTATTAACAGCCTGTTAAGACATCCAGTCTCTGTGCCTGTCCACCAAGACTTTATGTAACCTTCACATCCTGACACAGACCTATTTATGAGGCTGCTGCATAAGAAAGTCACTGTATGTTTTGAATATGCTCTTATACTCATTAGAAATAGTTTACCTTATTAATTTAATATGATCTCCTCTAATCAGCACATGAATACTAAACATTATCCTTTATTTATTATAGGCATCACTTTACCACGTGCCATTTCTCAAGAACAGCACAAGAAGGACAAATCAGACAAGTTGTGGAGACTGGGAAAAGCAGCCTAATCTGATAAATTAGTTGTAAAAACATTTCCTGACATTCAAAAAAAATTTCCACAGCCCCACCATGATATAAACAAATAAGTATTGATGCATGTGTATCTAGCAAATGCACTTGACTTTGGATCAGTCAGCCCGGAAGCAGATAGACTATCTGATCTGGAGTTGAACCCATCTCAATTTCTCTTATATTCCAAGAGTTACATTTGTCATTTTTAATGTATGCAGCACTATTTTACAATATAAGGCGACTCCTCTAAGATCTAGAAAGGCATAACAAATGAAGGCGAATAGGAGTAGCTAGTTTTCAGACCGCACAATTTAGGCATATCCTTTCTGAATATTAAAAATTTTCTTCTAACCATCACATGGATTAGAGGATAAGAAAATTACTTTGCAAAGCATTTGGCTTCTCTTAGCTCTGTCAGACTAAACTTCAGTGAGTGGAAAACACTGTTAGTGTTCCAGCCACTGTCACCCTACCTATCCTCCAAGTTTTGGGAATAAATGACAAAAGTAGATGAAAAACTTTGTAGATGTATCTATGTTTAGACACTTACACTCTAAGCAGTGGAAAGATTTCTATCAACTTCACAGGACACTGCATCAGATCTTTAAAAAAACCCCACTAAAACAGGTTTACTGAAAATGCATCAAGGTCTTTTTTTAAAGGCTCATGAACATAACAAAAGCAATTTCTTCGGGAACACAAAGCATTGCTGGTCAAGGGCTCATTCCATGTTGTGTTTCATTTTCTAGCCTAGCCATTTCCACTACTCAGCTCTTCACAAGACACTGCAAGTTTGCATCCTCACTGCAACTGCTATCTCCTTCCCCATCCAGGTCCCCTCAGCTTTAAAAATGACAAGGAAATTTTGTTTGAACTCTAGCAGAGATTAAGCGTCTCTGAAGAAAGAAAATATTGACAAATTAAGAATGTCTGAAAATGGAAATTTAATTTAAAAGTGCAAGCACATCTAATTAGAATACCCTGGCAATATATCTTCCAACAGAGCAGAGGTGTCCAGCCTTCATGACACCACACAAACTTTTAGCAGCCAACAACCACCAGCTTGATATCACTTACCTCAAAGAGTAAAAGTAGAAGAAATTTCCAGAGTCATTCTTGCCTGCAAATTATAGAAAAACTAACCCTGCTTTGCAGGAGTGGATGGGGTCTACAAGCGTGCCTCAGGGCAGCCGCGATTACAGACTCCGCAATCCTTCCCGGTTCATTTCCTCCCACAGCCAAGAAACAGGATTACCAACAACTGCTATATCCACAGAGCCCTGCTATCTGCTACGCTGTAGCCTTAGCTGGGAACACAGCAAGTGCTCTAGACCAGTGCTCACACACCATTCAAGAATTCATGCTTTCCATATAATTAAAAACATATACTTTATGTAGCTGGCAACTAGAAAGGAAAAGATTATTTTGGTGGGAGGAAAGGAAAATGCAGTAGAGAAGCCTATAGGCACAGAGGGAACCAAATACTGTTGGGTACTGTTTAAGGACTTACAACTACCTTAAAAACCCCCTTCTAATCTGTCAGAAGAAACAATTAGTTAAGTAACTCTACAAATGACCTATTTTAAGGCATAATTTTTGGCCCACAAAGTTTCTGATGATATTCAGTGGAAAAAAAATAAGGAGCCTGAGAAGTGGGCTAACGCACATTAGTTCAAAAAGCTCCCTGCCTACTTAAAAAGATGCATACAAAGTGTTCTGGAACTTTTTGGTTTTGTAAACAAGTTTTTGGAACGTATTAGAAATAATATTGTTAGCATTCCCGGGTAAAACATTGTAGATTCTTTTAGTTTAGATACAATGATTAAACAGCCTGTCCTTTCTGTTTTATTCAGCATGTATTAAATCTGTCAGCCTTCTAAGGGCTGTAGCACTAGCCACAAGTGCTCAGCTGTCTCTCAAGGTCCAGGTGACGAGGACAGGCTGATCTTCAGC
Organism: Tinamus guttatus; assembly: GCF_059628265.1. NCBI lineage: Eukaryota > Metazoa > Chordata > Aves > Tinamiformes > Tinamidae > Tinamus > Tinamus guttatus. The sequence continues at coordinate 555,854 of NW_028288890.1, forward strand.
TTTTAACAGCCAAAAGAGCTCAGAGGTAGACAGGGTAGACAGACTGACTGTGGGAGCAAAATACGGGGGAAATCTCTGTTCTCCAGGCAGATGGCCTGTGGAAAATAATCCTGAGGAGAGTAAACAAGTCCCTGCCAAGAACTTCAGAGCAGGGAGAAGCAATGATTTGTGATCTTGTAAGAGATACTGAAGTCCAACATCTGGAGGAAAAATCTTTAACTGAAAGGCCCGAGTTAGCTCATCAGCTCGGGGCACAGGCAAGATCAAGTTCTTGCCAAATACAGCAGAATAACCTTCTCATGTGCCCCTTCTGTATTTAACAAAGTCAATACTTCCATAAAAACTACATGAACATACCCCAGTTCCTTTGCTACCTTTGTTGACTTGAGTGCTATGTGTATACACAGGCATGAGATCACGCTCCCTGCAGGATCAGCACTAAGATACCACACACCTTACCTTTTTCTCCAAGTTGCCCTCAAAAATAACACTATAAGAACAACTTCTTTACAGAGGGATCAGAAAAACACAAGAAATTTGAGGACAGTCATGTAAGATGGGTGAAGTATAGTTCAAATTCTAAACATCTGCTAAAAAAGCAGTAAGCTGATGGACTACCTTTTCCTTCAGCTCTCCAAGGAAAGCAGCACTTTGCCCAAGAATGAATTCTGCTGACTCTTGGAAGCAAGTCACCCACTGATACTCCAGGCAGTCTGCAATAGTCACCTGAAAGGGGGAAAAGAAAAAGTGACTTCATCCAGCTGTACATTACTCAAGAAAAGCAACACAAAAGAAAAATGCATTTTAGAGCTGAAGATAATTTTATTTCAAGTAACTAGGAGAGCCCAATGCTCTGTAGGTACTTTCTTCACTGAGGGTGGAAGGCAACAGCTCTTTTTATAGCTGCACAGAATGTCATAGTAATTTAAAGCAAGTTAATATTGACAGTACATTATAAATTGAGTCACAGAGAAAGGCCAACACGATGATATTGGTACACAGTGATGGAGGTTCAGCTCTGTTCTGCTGTCACTGATGAGCTGTGAGCAAGAACAGGCAACCCAGAATGGCAATAACCAAGAGTAACACCAGCAAAACTGCAACCTGCATTTACTTAATATATACAAGAGAACTTGAACATAATACTATATGCTTTTTATGATACGAGGAGACTACCAAAACATTCAAGGGCATGAAAGAATAGTAAAAAGATCAAGGATTAGCCTCATGCATTCCCTGGCTGCTTTGATAATTAGGAATGGAAAAATAGGAGAAAAGTTGTTCCTGTGATTGTACCCTCAGTACCTCTATTTTCTCCGAGAGTGATTCTGCTGTGTCAAGCAGTTCATGTATTCCTAGAAGTTACCTGCTAGAAATTATTTGGGAGTATTGTGTGCTTCAGTGAGACTGCAGGGATAGCTCCCTTCTCTCTGCATGCCCGCCTGGCACTGAATTTCTAAGCAGCAGATACAACTTCTAATTTATAATGTAAAACAGAGAAAGGTTCAATGCTCACAGTGTAAGCAAGCATCACAACAACAATCCTCAGACAGCAGCTCAGAAGCAGCTCCATTAATGCATGAGACAGAACAATACCTACAAAAGAATGTACTAAATATAGGTAGCAGCTGTAAAAGTGCAATTACTGCTCTCCAGAAATGCCATTTTACTTCAGTTTATCTTCACTACTGAAGAGGCGTAGGCCATCTGTACTCTGCACTGCATAGTACACTTGGAAACCAAAATCAACTGAGCTAGCATCAACTTTTTGGCAAAGAGCAAAGCTTTTAATTGGAGCACTAGGAAAACAAACTGCTAATCAGCTCAATGAAACATTCCTCACTCAGGTGCAGCATACAAACCATTTAAGTATCCTCTAATCCACAGGCACCATAGATAGGTGAAAAACACTATCACCACACTCTCTGAAAAGGGTTTTTTTTTTTTAAACTGTGCAAGGAAAGAAGGTGGTGAGAAGCATCCTCTCCTCTAATCCATTTACTTACCAGAAGCATCATGCGGTACTTGAAGTTGGGGAACTCACGATCGCACTTTTCACAACGGTACAGTCCATTTTGTTGGTCTATCACTTTCTTATTGCAATCCTGAGAGGGACATGCCTGGTACATGCAGTTCTCTTTGCGCAGATGTACCACTGTGCCCACACAGCTAAAATAATCCGCCTAGGAGGGTGAGTGTGCAACATTAGCCTCAAAATACTCAATGTTTTCTAATTCTGAATTAACTACAAAGCCTGGTATCCATATTTGGATGTTTAGGATTAAAAGGCTTAACAGATATGGATTATTGGAAAACTGTAAATCAACCCTTCTGTTGCAATGATTTCCAGGCTTCCATTATGTTAATTAAAGTCCTTATAGCAAGGTTATTTTGTGTTTCCATTGAGAGAAATTCCAATTGCCAGGTTTGCTTCAGATAAAGCATATTTGCTTTTTCCCATTGTTTCTGTTCAAATCTCCATTTTTCACAGGATTAAGATTTTGCACTTTCCTATGCCTCTTTTGGGAGTCAGTACAAATAAAGAAAACCTACTGTGGAGTGTTACAGATAAGCATTTGGTTAAATTATACCCACAGAACAAAATACCCATTCACCATACAAAAGTAGTCATTCTAATGGCTTAAGACCACAATCAAGTCTTTCAACAGATAAACAGAGGCTGCTTAAGAAGCATATGCAAGAAATCTCACATAAAATAGCTGAATTCCAGGTGAAGTTTCTCCCTCAAAGAGAAGTTTTCAAGTATCCTGAATGGCTTGGCACTTAAGTTTGAAATAAATAAATAAATCAGGAAGCAGTATAAGTCTAGACAGAACACTGGACTGGAATGTCAGAGACCTGGGTCTTACTCTTAGCTTGTCTATTGACCAATTGTGTACCCCTGAAAACCACTTCCTCTTAATGCACCTCTTTCTCCAATAATACTTTGTGCTATTTATAGAAACAGCTTTGCAATTGGCTATTTACACAACAGGGCTCAATTCTCCTGCAAACTTTAGTATCATGTTGTGACATCTGCAATGTTTCTGAATTTAGTTTTTTAATTTCCTACACACTGAAAAAATAAGCATATAGTGCTCAACCACTGGGCAGAACACCTGTATGAAATGTAGCTTCCTCCATGCCCAAACTATACAGAGCCTGGCCTCGGATTCAGTTGCCATGCTTTACCTTATCTCCTTGTCCCAAGTTCTCAGATTTGGCTTCAAATAGAGTTTTCCAGTTGGTATTTCCCCCAGTCGCAGGTCCTCCCCTCACATCAGAGATGGAGGTACATTCCAAAAGCTGCCCCTCGGAGTCAAACCTGGAAGCATAAAGGGTACACTTTGCTTTTTGATAGCAAACGACACAGATTGATCAAAACCTTACATTTTGTTTCATATATTTAATACAAGGGGGATTTTCTTTAAAAATCAATGATTTCAAAGAAAACGGTTACAGTGCAAACAAAAATAGCATTTCAGAATAAGTTAATACTCTGGCTTAATTAGCATAGTATATTATAAACTCACAAAAGGAGGGCAGCTTTGTTCTGTATAGCTGCTATTTGTTTGCCAGCTAGTGGTCAAACCATGCACTGCATGCTTCTTAAAGGCAGTCAGATAACAAGATTTAAGGGCATCAAGATATTTCCACAATTAAAATTAAATTACATGGTACCATTATCTTTGAAGCAGCTTTGAAAGGAAAACAAAACAGCATGGAACAGATTATGCTCCCCATGTTAAAATAAGAAAGCACTGCTTTTCAAAGGTTGTACTAGCATCCTAGCCAGGTGGCTTTGTTTTTAGAAAACAGGGCTTTTTATTGAAACTTTACAGGCACAATTGCCTTTGTTTTAAAGAATTGTTTCCACCTGGGTATAGTAACATGACTAGTAGTTGAATCACATCTTGCCCAATTTTGAGTGTAAGCTCTGCAGAAAGACTGCTGGTTTTAGCTTGCACCATATTATTACATATTTTATACATAGCATTACATTGTTTTTCAGCAAAGCTGTTTCAGCTGTCATGGCTCAAATATACATCTCCTCATGTCAGTCCTACCTCACACAAAGATCTCTAGAGTATTAAAATAAAATAGAAGAACCAGAGGCTGAATTATCATGCTCTTTATCCTGCTTACGATTCAGATTACATTAGGAGAAGGATGATGGAAAAAACTCGTTCAGAAGTCTTGACATGTCGGTGAACCGAGTGGCACCAACAGGTTTGAGAAGTGGCTCTGCTCAGCCATCTTCTGGGCTGAATTATCAGGTATTTGTTCAGATTTGATGCCCTTTCAGAACAGGGCCAGAAAGCCAGAATCTTAGATCACAGGTATTTTCCCCCGTGGTCTTATAGAAAAAACACAGGGCACTTGAACTTTTTTCCTCTTCGCTTTTGCTTCTCATCAAGTAGTTTTTCAGTTCTTGGGAGGACATGCCACCTTGTCCTCATGCAGCACAACGTGCGCCCGTATTGCTAATCCACAGACTGCACACACAAGCAGGACTCAAAACCTGAGCTTAATGAAAATGTCACAGTAATATCTGAGACCCACAATCAATTTTATCTTCAACAACCCTCTTTAGCACAGAAAAAAATACGGGCTATTTGCAAAACAGAATGCCAACCCAAGCAACTTATCCATGTGTGGAGGATTCAGGCAGAACCTAAACACTGGATTAATAAAGCTGAATGCTTTAGGCACTGTCCTCTATTAGTACATACTAAAACAGTGGCATGGGGTGCACTGAGAGCAGAGTAACTTCCTACCCTAGAAGCAATTGCATGTCACTATGAAGCTACTTTGCTTTGTGACTTAGATAAAAGTGTTACTATCTGAAGAATATCAGGTAAGGAACAGAGTCTGCAAGAAGTTGACACAGTCCTCCAGTCCATATCTGAGTACATAGCAGATTCCACATAACAGAAAAAGCCTGTGGAAAAAAAAAAAATGTTGGTCTCCCAGCTAACACCTCAGAAAGCAGAGTTAGTCAAAAGCCTGATTTCATGCTGCCTTCCAAGGCTCTGGGTCAGCATACGCTACTCCTACTCCAATTCTTCAAGATCTGTCACGGAATTACAAGTTTGTGAATTGAACAGCTTAAAAAAGACAGCCTTTCAGTCCCTAGTGATTTTGAGAAGTTTCTGTAACTGTAGAACCCTTATCTTCTGCTCCCTTTTTTCAGCAGTCTACAGACTGCTGGAGTACAGAAAAACAAAGAGAATAGTAGAGAAACAAAGAGAGATTCCACAGCAGGCTGCAATGAATCAACACAAGCAGTCATACCATCCTCGGAGCTTAAAAGCCTCTGGGCTATCAGGGTTGATGACAACTGTGCTTGAGGACAGGACAGACAAGCTTCTACCACCGAAGTCGGAGACTCTGGCTCCTTTGATGGCTATCACAGGTTGTCTAGAACCATCAAATTTTTCAGCCTGCATGTGTGAAAAGACAAAAAACATTAGTGACACTGCAGTAAATGGTATTGAACTTGTGGTCATAATTCACAGATCATGACAAGAGAACAAATCTAAACTAAACTATTTTCCTTTAAGACTTATAGTTTTAAACTATATCATTAAGAGTTTATATGAGACCAAGGCAAAAAAAATCCCCAAATCCTTGGATCCTAATACAGAACAGCTGCAGACCACTGGTTCGGAAAGAAAGGACTTGGTCTCCTCCATCAGGAGTTTTACACTAGCATTTTAGAAAGACGGATAGGTCTAAACAATGAAGGCTTCACCAGACAGGAGAAATTTAGCTAGAGAAAACTTTTCAGAAGATTAAATCACTCTTTACTTGGCTTGATTGAGCCTATTGCTGTTTACAAAGCAAGAAGCCTAGACATGTGGACAAAACTTTTCATTGTTACTCCATTTTCAGTTTTAACCTCAAAAAGAGACACTAAAGCTGTTTAAACTGGTGGTGACTGAAGTCACACATACAGACACTGCCCAACAAGAACCTCTTGGTACTATAGAAGGGTTTTGAAAGGCATATTTTCTTCTGGATCCCATACCACTTAAGCAGCAAGGATCCATGAGATGCATAAAGAACACATATCCGAGCAATAAAGGTACTGACTACTATGGGGGCATATGAATTCCAACCTCACCAGCTGCAAATCACACAGCTTTAAATAAGCCACCTTCCCCTCAATGCTTGTAAACACCACTATTCTACAAGTAAGAAAATGGATTTAACATTGTAAAAAGGCACATCCCTGATCTCTCCTTGGAGAGTTACACCAGAAATCAAACAGCCAGTAGCCCTTCCTACAGGGAGATGCACCAGCCTCAGAACTTTGTAACAGTGAAGTTTAGTTTACTCCATTTATATCAGCAGATAGTTAACAGTGTTTAGATACCTCCAATATCCGTGTACTTGATGATCATTTAGCTATAAAGCACCACTGTCAAACTGGCAGGGTCCCTCCTATTTTATAGATCAGAACATAAATACCTAAGCATCCATAGTACAGTTGGAAAATAAAGTAGTCTGCAGTAAGCGGCTTCTTTATCCTTTTTAACAACTATCCAGCCTCTCAACTCCGGGTCGGATGTTTACACTTTCAGTTTGAGATACAGCCTTTCAGCCCCTCTAGGTAAGCAACAGTTTATGCAGGGCAACAAATACCCCATGCTATGAATAAAATTAATCTAAAATGAGACAGCTGTAGCTACCGGGCTTTTCCATAATCAAACTACAAGTCATATCCTTTTCTAAATCAGAAGTCTGTTATCTTTGGTCTTTGGGCTTGAGACAATGTCTGCAGTTGTTCAGAACACATTAGTCAGATCTTGTCAGCAGTTTGTCAGAGAAAGGTTAAGAATATCGCACCTGAATGAAACCAGACAGTCTTTCACCTTCTCCTCTCTGCCCCTGACTCCTTGAACACCTCAGACAGTGCTATGCCCATCTCAGATCATACCACACCTTTGTTTCTTCACCTTACAAAAGGGAACTTTGAAAAACAAATAAAATAGGTACGTACATCAGTTCCCCACAGCGTAGCTGTCACCAGCTTCCCAGATGTATCCATCAGGTGCACATTCCTCTTTGACACCTCCCTGTTGTTAGATTTCACTGTAATTTTAGTGACTTCTTCATAGCTCTTACAAATTCCAATTACATCTGAAGAAACAGTAACGGTTTAGTTAGAATTACTCAAGGGTCACAATAGGGGCACATGAGCAGAGACCAAAGAGAAGAATTAATTCAGTGCATGTTTTTAGCTTGTAAGATCTTATCTCCCCTATTCATATCAAAACTGATGTGGAAACTGAATATATTAGGGGAGGAATGCTTTTGATGGAAGAAGCTCTACTACAGCACTCTTTTTGCTTTAATTTTGTTGATGAAGATATTCATGAACGCAAATCTCATTAGAAAAATACCAAGACATCATACTACCTTTCCCCAACCCACGCTGCCAAAGGGCTCCAACCCTGACCCTACAACACTCCCTTACTGCTCAAGAACGGGTCTCAACCAAGAGGTTTCAAAGCGACTATAATATAAAGAAGAAACTAACATCCTCACTGGTCTGCATGTTCGGGAAGCAAGGATTAACACAGTTCACCTTGTGCTCCCTAACAATAAACCACATTCAACAATACACATCTACCTTTAAATTTCCTAGCTGAGTGCTTCTGAATCACATGCATCTTGTGCCTGCGAAACCTGAGAACTCCCGCCCCCACTCAAGCCTCTGATTTTTCCGGAATACTCTGTCCAACAAATTACAGAAAAACAAACCCCCAATACTTCACAAAGCAAGCCAAAACAGTCATGCAACTTGGACTTGGATGCAAGGAATTATGCCAAAAATCACTACAGAGATAATTAGATAGTAGAAGAAAGCAAGACCATGGAAGGTATGAAATGCACACGTGCTGAGCAAGGACATTTTTTCCTTCAGCCCTTTTCTGCAGAAAACAATGAGTTTTTCAGTGCACAATAAACAAGTATCATTTGCTGTCTTTAGCTTGAAGCACAAATTTGCAAATAAATCAGTATATATTGTTAGCAGAAAAGGACAAAGACATCCTAACAGTAAAATTACCTGAGGCTTTTTTAATGGCAACCAGCACTGGATAACTTCATTCAAGGGCCCATAAAACACCGTACACTCACTACCTCCCCAGGGTTCACGACAAAATAAAATTTCGAGCCTCACAGTTTCCAATTTTGATATTTATACTGACCAACAATTGAGTCTTTGGGCGTGTTCTCCAAGTCAGAGATGGATACAAAATCAAACTGAACAGATGGAAGATGCTGGGCATCGTCACAGGGCACAACTGAAGTCTCATTAGTGAATGTAATTTCGTAGTCATTCTTAACAGCTGTATATTGCTTGTTAGCAGTCTTCAGATTGCCTTTGGTAAAATAATATACCTACAGGAGAAAACAACAAAACAGGGTATTATCAGAAGTCAGACAGGGAAAATAGACTGTGTTCACCTTTAAAAATCCTTGCTATGCTTAAGCTCCTCTTTTTAGCTCATGTCAGTCTATGAAAGTACAATGCTACTGTACCTTGTTCAATTCAATGAGTGGAAAGAACTTGTCTGCTTGATCATTGAATGCGGTAGCTCTAATCTCACCCTGCAGGAAAACAGGAGAGCTGGTCAGAACTGAAATTCAGCAGGCAAAAAATAAATCTTTGCAATGTTCAAGTGGCACCCGTTCTACAGAGTGGTCTGTCAGGTTAGCTCCAGGCATGTGTGGAAAAAATAACCTCTTTGCATTTGTAGTTAGACCTAGAATGACATTCTGCATGTGATTCTCTATTCTCACATTTAATTTTCATTAATGTATCTATAGCTCCAAAATGAAATGCAAGAGAATTACGTATCAGACGTAAACCTCTGAACAGATACACTTAAAGCTGGCAATAACAGTATTCCATTACAGGCAAAAAACCCACGTTTCAAATAGATCACTCTGCTCTACATGCAAGCGCACAGATGTATTGTGGTATCTCCTGCTTATGCAAGATGTCAAGTCCTTAAGTAACAATTAATAACAATTATAGATTCACTAGATATAAATACTACTTTTTAAAAAATGTGAATGCTGACAGCATGCAGAGAAAATATATGGCTGATGATAACATGTTGTAATATTAACCTCACATTTTCTACTATATATAATCTTGCAGAATCTTGTTTGTTTTTGCAACTGAAGGCGGTAATTTGATGAGAGGTTTGGGTGACAAACTGCAAGTTTAGTTAGATTAACCAGATACCATTCCCCAAACAAACCACAGGTGAAATTTCCTAGTATTACAATAATTCATATTCCGATTTTCTCATAAAAAGTGAAAGCTTATATTTTGGAGGTGATAGTTCCCTTACGCCTTGTTTTATAACGTGGTATTTAAGCAAAGATGAGACTTCTTTCTCAATGTAAAGGGAACTACAAATCTAATTATGTTGTCAATTTCCATAGACAACTATATTTTGAAACTGCAAGAATTTAGTCACACACTTCAATGAAAAGTAACCAGTAATGCCATATATTTAAGACTTTTCTTTCTGAATAAAAGCTGATGATGTTCAGGTTACTGAATACAGGAGTACGAATTTCAGCCATAATACAATGCCATTTTTTACAACATACTTCATTTCCTCTGTTCTGTCTTTATGAAGGGTTCATCAGTATCTGGCATACATGATAATTTTCTCAACGTAACACTTACACTTTCATCAACTAGCTCTATAGAGAAGAGCTTTCCTTCACCACGGGAGTTGCTCCACGTGCGGATCTGGCCCTTTTGGGTAACACGGGCACAAATGGTCCACCTGAAAATGTGCAAGAAATCACTATTCTATGCCCTCTTTTTTAGAAGACATTCAAGTTCCAAAGGCTTGTAAATTTAATGTCACAATTTAAAAGCTAGGAATTTTCCACTGAACCTTAGCAATACTACCTGCCTTTCTGCAGCTTTCTATTTTAATGGCCTAGACCATTAAAAATGAGGTTATATAGAAAGCAGCAACAAAGCCGGACATAAAATATCCAGTAGATATAACGGTGAACAATCCTTCGGCATAGAAGTAGGCCTCGTATTTTACTCTTCTCAGGTACATTTCCCTATATAGCAGTTTGCCTGTACTGAAAAGCCATTTTAGAACTCAAGAGCCCAATTAGAGGTTTTATATTTAACATGGGTAAGCAAATCAGCTTGCATAACTTAAAAACATTATTCACAAAAACTACATCCTCATGCTTTTAAACAGAAGCTGAAGTCAACAGCTTACTTAGTTGTTTTAGCATTAAGTTACCAAAAAAGACAATTTATTTTTCAAGTAAAAAATTAAAACCCATCAAGTTCAAAAGATTATCAAATTGTTGACAAAATTAAACAACACAAAAAAAACCCCACCATGCCTCTAGGGCTGTTTTGTTTGGTTTGAAGCTGGCTGATGAAATCAAGAAAACTTAATAAAGAATGATTTGCCAGAGGATCATACATGAGAAAGCAAAAATAAGCCATTGCTCCTTTGCACTTGTAACATTTAAATACCTATAAAAATAACTTACTTAGACTGGTAAGGGTTCAAGCTGGCAATTGGCACAACTTTGGACTGGGAGCCACATGGTGTCTTCACTGAGCTGGGAGCACTTGGTTTCCCAAACTGCTTGGAGGGAGCATGGTACTTTGGAGCAGTGGGAGCTTCCAAAAACATAACAGAAATCAGAATCTCAGGGGGGAGGGAAGAAAACAACACAGCCAAAAGCCAAGTTAAAATCTGGAACTACATTGGGCACCACAGTTCAGCTGTAGAATTTTTCTTGCTATGCAATGGGAAGCTGCACAGAAGCCAAGGTCACACTTAACTGTGGATAGGCACTTAAAGCTCCACTCACCCTGCTATGGTGGCACCATATTGAGTTTCTATAAACTATTTGTTCAAGCACTCCTGCTTTGGGGTACAAGTGTTTTCTAGGCTGGAAACTTTTGCAGAATACTCAGATTTTTTACAGCACTTACACTAGAAAAGGAGATGTCTCCAGGATCAAGCAGGTGAACACGATTTAAGCAGCCAACAGTTGGTTAGCTGTGAACTGAGCTAAAACACTATACATCAAGCTTTGGATCTACAACATTTAGGGAAACAATTAAGGAAATCAAACTGTTTCTTTACATACAGCACTACTGCTAATTCTATACACGAAAGAGACTAGAGTTTAAATGTAGAATTTTAAGTCATGTTTAAGAAAAGCTCATTTTCTGTTGTAGTAAACGTAAGTCCTATTATTTCAAAATTTCTTAAATGGTTTGGGAAAGAACACAGATAGGTTAAAACTTCATTGAAAGTCAGGACTTGGATAGTTTTTTTTTCTTTAAAAATAAGTCTACAGAGTGACATTTACATTGACTGACTTTTTCAGTATCTCACCATTGAAAAACTTCATCAAAAATTGTATTTATAGATGTACTTTCAAATTAATTTCTGTCCTGTAACACCTGAGCTGTTTGGCCTCAATAGCTCAACATTGATAACACACCTTTTGGTCAGCTCCAAACTGCAGCCTACTTGAGCATCCAAAGAGCAGAGTTTCAAAAATGCAAAATTGCATCAGACTAGTTGTTCAGCTTGCATAGCTTTGCAAGCAAGTCTTTTTTCCAAAGTCCCTTCCTACTTCCTTCCCACTTGGCAGGGGAAGTATTTTAAGTCATAAAATAGTCTCTTATAACAATTCATCTCTTCAAGCTAGTGGTAAGTCTTCAATACCTTGTTTCTCTTCCAGCACTGGTACGGAAACGAACTATTTTAAACTGAAACTGTAGTTTTTCATTGCACCAAACAAATTGCAGAAGTCCTGCCCAGAATTACTCTTACCTGCTGCTGATACATTACCATTCGGCTGCTGTGGTTTGCTGGGTGCAGCATTTGCTGCTGGAGCTGAAGAACGTTGCTGCCCCTGGCCTGACAATCAAAGGGAACGAGACCATTTAGTAGAGAGCACAATAATTGAGACTACCCTTAAACCTTTTTCTTCCGAAACAGGGCTAGCATGAAAACAATGTTAACCCTGTGGATGCACACTAAAATTCAGGAGTTGGGAGACAGCAGTAGTAAGTTATCTTGTGCACAATATTACCAGGGAGGAATTTCAGCCAGATCCTTCCTTAAGGAACTTTCTACCTTGGAAAGATTCATGTTTGACAGTTATTTAAGAGGACAGCATTGAAGTAATCCTGACAACTTCTCCATTTTTAAAGGCTTCTGTTGCTCTGACAGGTAGTTTTGACTACTACCACCTAAAAGCTAAGATAAAAACTGTAGCAGAAATATCTCTTAAAATTCAGAGAACACTAAAAAAAGCACTGGGCTGAAGTCAAATATGAAGTTAACCCACAACAAGATGCTTGTAATGTTTTATTTCCAGTATATAGTTAGCATGGGGATGATGGGCTCGTCTCTGCATTCACCATGGTTCCTCTCAGGACTAACACCAGACTAAGTGCACACCTGTGGATTCCAAGACTTTCAGTAACCTTAAATCAAAGTTATGTGAGCATGGTGCAACTACACTGAGGTATTGATCTACAGTCCAAATACTTGGATTTTATGAAAATAAGTGTTTTCCTTTCATACTTTGCCTGGAGCTCAGTAAGGATCCAACCTTTTTGTCTTTCTGGATGCAGCTAACTCAAGCTACAAATTTGCAGGAGGTCCCAGGCCTGAACAAAGACCTGCTGACTTGGCATGAGGGAAGAAAGATAGTCCCAAGGAAGGGAAGAAAAAGATTAGACCAAGCCCCTAAATATCACAGGGAACAAAAGCATCAAATCCCAGAATAGAACAGCAGGAAAAGGTGGCACAGAAGTATGTTAAGAAACTTGAGCAATACAAGGTGTCCCTGCTGCATGCGTGCCACCCAGCAGACCGAGGAGGTAACAGTGACCCTCTAGTTATTTTTAATCCCAAACAAGGTCTTCACACAAAACCAACATGCTCCTCTAATTTGCCGCAGTAAAGTCACAACGGGGACTGATGGCAGCAGTCTCCCTGGCAACAGCGTGACGTCAAGCACTAATATGTATTTTCTGCAGAATCCACTAGATGGAGAAGTCTGGGCTCACCCTTGCTCACCTGCCTCTGATGCAGAGACCCCCCGGTCAGGGTCACTCCAACACCCCAAATCCATTTTGTATAAAAGACTATTGAGAGAAAATGGTTGGAAAGAATTCACGAGAATAAAAAGAACAGGAACGTGTGTATAAAACAGTAACAGATTTCCCTCACTGCTTTTGTCTCAAATCATTTTCACTAGGATTTTTAAATAGGTAAATATGGATTTGTGTAACAAATTCATGTTTTAATGCTTGTCTACCCACAGTCTGGCATTTCTGAAGATATTAAGAATATATTAACATATCTGTGAATGTGTTTAAGTTTAGAAGCAGCAGAAACTCCAGTTTTCTTGCCTGAAGAGTTTAGATGCTCTTAATTTTTGGGGGGTGGCTAATGGCCCACAGACCACTTATAAACCTCAGAAAGCTGACTCCTGTATTAAAAATCAAGCTGAAAAAGTATTTGAAATGCCTAACATTTGTTTTGTGTGTCAAGTTACTCAGCTCCAAACCTTTGGCCAAAGCCAGTCACTTAGTCCCCTTTAACCTAACTGCAGTCTAACAGTAATCCCTTGGTTCCAACAGTTTATTATCAACAGGTTTCCTTCAGTGCTTGGTGACAGAAGAGCTGTCCCAGCACTGAGTGGCAGCACACAAGGAAGAGAAAAATGCAGTTTGAAAGAACAGACACCAAAAGATGACAGCAGGAAGGGGAGAAAGGAAGATGACAAATGAATGGACAAATATACCAAACATCTCAATGCTGAAGGATTAATGGCAGGAATTAAACATAAATAACAAACAACTGTTACAATAAAAACACATTCCAACATCAGAGTAATTTGAGTGAGATGAATGACATTAATAACATTATCTTATTTTCTACTGAGAACTAAACTGCTCAATCTTAATTTTCAATACTACTGTGAAACACTGCCCAATAAGTTTTTATGATATGTATTAAGACTGAGTCTCTGCCTTCCTTGTTCAGCAGATTAGTTTTTGGTGGCTTTACAGTTGAGCAGTAAATGATGAACTTCTCACTCCTTAGGTCCTACTGTGGTATTATAGTCTAGAAGAGAATATTCTGTACTCCTAGGTTGAGCAATGAAATCTGAACTTAGAATAAGACTAAAAATAGGACTTATTTTAAAACATATCTGAAGTTCATTCAGGAAAACAGCAAAATGATCTTATGATATTCATTCAGCACTAGCTCGCTTATCCTCAAAATATCACCTGTCAATATGTAAAAGAACTTAAAGAATTTGTAACTTTAAATAACCCTTTGCCATTATATAAAAACCTTTATGACAAAAACAGCAACCCAGCAGAACAGAAAGGCTGATTTGGACATACCTGATCTAAGCTATTCCTTCTGTAACTGGGACCTTACTTAATACCAAATCAAAGGTTATGAAGTCTACAGAATAATGTCAGTGTTAAAATGCAGCATACAGCACACATCAAACTCAATCTTACTTATCTAATTCAAGAGTGCACTTACTGTGATCATGCACCTGCAACAGTGCCAACCCCAAATAATATGTAAATTTAAGGACTTCAGTGCCAAGAACTTTTGTGAGTCTAAACTATGAAGTCTGGTAAGCACTTCTGGTTAAAGTGATGTAAAGATTATGGCCATTTACAACTTAGGTAGTTTCTTTATCACCTATCCAAGCTATAGGCTGAAAAAAGTACAATCTATGCAGAGAATAACATCAATAAATTACAAAGATATTTTATCAAAGTCATAGTAATTTTGGACAAAATTTATACTTCAAGATATATTCACAAAACAGTTTAAGATCTGATATTATCAGTTGTTTCTAAGCAACAATGCTTAGAACCGAAAGACACTATAGGCTGCAAGAAGTTTGCTATTGTGTCACATAAGCAAAGGAAATGAGAGAGACAGAACTGTCTGCTCAATAGCTTTGCTGAAAAAGCTTGGTCTCTACAGCAACTGAGAGATTAAACCATAAAATCAGAGATGTCAACACATTTTTTAAACAGCAATTAGCTAAGTAACTATCACAGGAACAATGGCTTCTTTAGGCTCATTTCACAAACGCCCCTCTAATTCCCCAGAAAGAGAAGTTAATGAAGAAAGATGTCTTTGCCTTTGCAACAGTGAAATTTCTACTTCAGTTACCAAAGTAGATTTCTAAGCAGAACAGTAGTGTACCTATCACTGTCCAAAATATCCTACAGAAAACTGTTAGCAGTGCATGGTCCCTTAGTACTAAAAATATATTTACTGTCTTTGACCAAAACCAGTCATGCCTCCATAAAAAGCTAGTTTGCTGATTAGTTTCAGCTATTACTTGTATCAATGTCAATAATGGAGCCATTCAAATATCTTTAAATGTTACTTATCCTATCTCCTTTTTTTAGGAGTAGAACTAGAAAAAACAGAACATATTTCACAATTTTGGCTCAACTTCTGAACATCTGAGGTAAAAATATATACTCATCTGGAAAATTATTGCCCTGGGAATAGTTCAGCAATGAAAATAAAGAACACAGTTATGCACCATAATAAAAACAAGAGACTCACAGTAGGTTAATATCAACCCAGATCTGCATCTTTTTTTTCAGACAGCAGAGTAGTAACAGGTGCTTAAAAAAATCTGTATATTGCTTGTGTTTTTGTATCTGTAACTCACCATGTACTTTGAGCAATCTAGTTTTAGTGCTTCTTGAACTCTACATTCCCGCAGAGGATGTACCATTATGTTTAATAGCCTTTAATGGATTTTTCCTTCATGGCTAATTGCTTTTTGAATCTGTGCCAATTTTTTGGCACCCACATCATGTGGCATCAAGTTCCATAATTCAGCTCTGCACTGTTTGGGGGCGTGGTACAGCCTTTGTTTTAAAACCACTGCCTGCTAATGTAAGAATTAAAGAGCATAAAATGAATACAGAAGAGGAGACTCATCACTCTTTACTCATCCCCTCCAAGCCATCTTATAGTTTCATAGATCGTTATTACATCTTCCTTCTTTTGTTTTCTTTACAGATCAAAGATCTTAGTCCCTGTGGCTATTCATTATAAGATACAGAGCAGCTTCTGCATACTGCTGGAAGTCTAGGTAGACACCAATGTATGCTAAGTATGAATAATAAAAAGCTCTGTTATCACAAATATAGACCCTTCAGGATCACAGAGGCTGAAACTTCAACCATAGCTAAGATTTTACAAAAATACAAACAAAGTCTTTTTTATGTTAAGCAAATAGGAAGGATGTTTAAGCTCTGGACATCATTGCTGCAGGCATAAGAAAACTCAGCATGTCACCCTGCTTGTTGTTAACCAAAAACAGGCACCTGGAAGACTATTTTAAGTCTCTTCAGACAAGGTATTTCTCTAAAGCAATTACCTACCTTCATTGTATGGCACTGGATTGCCAATATTCCCACCAACCATATCTGCAGTTTTCAGGACATCCACATCCATCAGAATAACCACTCTCCTACAAACACACAGCAGACAGTGATAAAGATTTTCATTTCCTTTGCATGTCTTATCATATTGTGAATATCCTTTCCATGCAGGTAAGAGAAACAGCCACTAGGGGCAAATATTTTGGAGAAGAGACCTGGAAATAAAGAGCTCTCCACTATCAGCTTAACCCACTCACAAGGTACAAGTAGGCTGAAAATAATATAATATTTCAAAGACAAAAGATGACAGGCTGAATGGGTGCCTAGTGGCTTGAAAAAACAGCCAGATACTACAAGAGAGGATACAACTTTCCTTGAATCAGAGAATGTATTCCTTCTGCAGATACATTGAATAAAAAAGTTAGAACCTCTGTGACCATTCTTCAAAACATTTGCACAATTTAGATAATCACTTCCCCAAGTCACTTGTTAGTTTACAATACTCCACCACTTTCTTCTCTCAAAGTTTCATAAAAGAAAGACCACAGGCTTTAAGTAACAAAACTTCATGTCTTTCCTATAACATCTCATTTTAAATGAGTTTTAATAAACCTCAGTATAATTCTACATACTGTTGCTGTTTACTTCAGTCTTCTGTATTAAATACAGCTGCACTAAAATCACATGCAGCAGTTTTTACTATTGCTAATGTTTGTGTTGTATATTCTCCCTCCAGCACAATCAAGCCCAATTATTTATGTATAATCCAAAGAAAAGCACTTGGCCTCTGCTTAGTCACATAGGATGGAGCACCCATTAACATTACTGCAATTAAAACATGAATACCTTCCATCTTTCAGACTGTTGACAATGAATCTGTTAACTTGGCAGATACAGTGAGCTGCTAAGCGTTCCTCTTCCACAAGAGAGTTCAGCTGTGTCGCCAGCATGAATGCTGCAAAAAAGTAGGAAAAAAACATGGAAACAATTACCATACATCAGCCTTAAGAGGGGTTACTACAGTTGGCCACAACTTTTCCAGTCAGTCTAATGATGCTACATTAGATCTATAGCTTGACATGTTAATTAGGGCACAGTGCAGCAGCTAACAAATCACCACCACTGTGAACATAAAATAAGGGTTTGCCTCCCAAATTTAGGGGAATGATCAGGCAATGACAGCTCAAATACACTCAGTTAGAGAATGATTAAGCTAAACTTCTTAAAAGCCACAGTTATGAAAACATTAGCTACAGCTTTCTGTCTTCATTACGTCCTTTAGTGAATTAATTGCTTGCAGTTCACAAGGGAGCACTGAAATACAGCCACACACTTCAGAACACAAGTTCTGAATTTTACATATATATAACTTGTTCCTTCAATACTCATTTCATCACTACAAGCCTAGATGATGGACCAGAAACTATGGCAACACTACTCTCTCCACACTTGTAAGAACTCACTGCAGCCTGTCATACTTACAGGAGAGTGTGTTAACACCATCACTCATCAACACTCGGTAGCGCGGTGGCCCATTTCCTGTAGCAATAGCCCGCGTATTCTGAAGGAAAACACCAGATTGTTAGTCTTCAGTGGCTCATTCAGAAACACTTCAGCAGCAAAGTCGCATCTTCAGTGGGTGACTCAGTCTGTTTAGCCTTCTTCTCAAGCACTGATAGCAATAGCAGAGCTCCAGTCACTCAAAACCTACTTTTCCCATTCACACTAAGGCTACACCAGTCCCGCTCTGCGGAGCGGGCTCGGCAGCGTGCAGCCCTACAAGGCAGCACCCACAGCCACTGCTGACAGGACAGAGTAAGGAGGAATACTCACTATGACTTGCAGCACAGGCTTGACGATGTTCTCCCCCTGCATTATGGCCTAGAGAGGAGGAAAAGAGAGAGACTCACAAAGAGGTGTCATCTTCCCGCTCAGGGGACGCCCAGCAGAAAGGAAAGTGTCAGAATAGAAATAATATCAATAATAGCTGACACTGCTAGGACCAGCCAAGACCCTCCACATAGACCAGCCCAGCTCAGGACCCTGCACCCAGCTTCCCCCCTTCCCCTCAGGGGGGAATCCAAACTGTGGGCCTTGCTCCACCCAAACCACCCCCAACACCTTCCAACCAGGCCTCATCCAACACCCAGGGCCCCCCCTCATAACCAGGCTTGACCCTGGCTGCTGCCGCCTCCTCTCCCGACCAGACCTGGCCCAAACCCCAGAACTTCCCCCCCAACAAACACACCCATCCCTGAACCCGGTCACCGACCCGGCCCACCTCGTCCCTTCCCGCCAAAACCCAGCGGCCGGTACCCCCCCGCCCCACCGACGAGGGCGGGACCCAGGCCTCATCCCCCCGCTCCCGCGGCGGCCTCACCGCGATGGCGCCCTCGCTCAGCCGCACGGCCATGGCTTCACTTGTGGTTCTGCTCACAGGGCCGCGCTCCGCCGCTGCCGCTAAATCCTCCCGCCGCCCGCCGCACGGCCCGCCCCTTCCGGCGTGCTCCCCTTGCGTCACCGCAGCGCGCGGCAGCAACGCAGCGCGTTTATTGGTTAGATGTCATTGTACGGCGGAAGCGCCGTGCAGGTGCTGCTGGGCGCTGCCATTAGCCGCGCGGGCCCATGGCGCTGCCGGCGGAGGAGTGGCGGGCGGTCGCCGCGCGGTGCTGGGCCGCGCTGCCGCGGGCGCTGCGGGAGCGGCTGGCGGCGGCGCCGCTGCACGACGCGGTGCGCCTGGGCTGCGGCCTCCTTAGGTGAGCGAGGGCATGGAGCGGAGCGGGGGGCGGCCTGGCGAGGCGCGGCGGTGACGCCCGTGTCCTGCAGGCCCGAGGCGGCGGAGGCGGCGGCCCTGCGGCGGCTGTGCCGGCGGGCGCGGGCGGGCAAGGAGCCGGCGGCCGCGCGCCGCTACCGCGAGGAGGGCAACAGGAGCTTCGGGCGCCGCGAGTACCGCGAGGCCGCGCGCCTCTACTCGCAGGTAGGCGGGAAACGCGGCCTCCCTTGTGAGGGGGGCCGGGCTGTTCTCTGGGGGCCACAGTGGGGCCCGGTTGTGGGGGTCCCCAATGAGGGGGCATGGGGCACTAGCAGAGGGGGGAGGCCCTTTCCCTGTGGGGTCCCTTTGTGAGGGGGGTCCTGGGCTGGACCTTGGTGCGGGGGGTGTTGGTTATGGGCCCTCATGAGGCCTCCAGTGCGGGGTGGGGTTCCAGGGTCACATCCCGTGAGGAGGGTCCTGGGCCGCGTCTCGGCGTGTGTGTGTGGGGGTGGCACGGGAGGCCTCAGGGCATCCCCTTGCAGGGATCCTGGCAGGGGATCCCCCCAGCCCATCTCTGCTCCACGCAGGCGGCGTCCCTGGAGCGTCCCGGCAGCCCCGACGTGTCCCTGTGCTTCGCCAACCGCTCCGCCGCCCTCTTCCACCTCGGGCACTTCGAGGTAAGCGGCCGCGGGCGAGCGGAGGTGCTCAGGACCCGGTCCCCGCGGAGCGAGTCTGCGCTCCCTGCATGGGACTGGGGCCTCCTGCCCAATGTGGGGAGGAGGGAGGCCAAAGGAGAGCCCAAGCAGCACTTAGGGACATAGCGCCCAGCGCACAGCCGTGTTACACTTGCATGTGGAGCTTGAGGTGAGCGCTCCTAGGACGTGTTCTTGTAGCTTTACTTAAAGCTTCCCTCGTTACAGAGCTATTTCTGAAGAATTATTACCCCCTTTCTCCTTGGCGAATCCTTATTTGACCAACAACCACACGCTTATTTGTTATGGGGAGGGAATCTGCTGATCAACATGATCTTAAATAGAGCCTTGGATTTGAGGTGATAAAAGAGCACAAGTTCTAACTGGTTTTCAAGTACATTTCAAAGGCCTTATCTTTGTTTCTAGGCTTGTTTGGAAGATATTGCAAGGGCGCAAGGTCATGGCTATCCAGATAAGCTGCTGCCCAAGGTCTTGCTGCGGAAAGCTGAATGTCTGCTGTGTTTGGGAAGGTTACAGGATGCAGCAGAGGCCCTCAGTGCGGTGGAAAATGAAATCACCGTGCATCAGACTATGACAAGCGCTGCACACCAGGCACTGCTAAAAAAGATAAGTCAGCTGAAGAATAAAATACGTGAGAAAGAGAACTGTCCAGAGCCTGTGTCAGAAGCACATGATGCCATTCAAAGAGAATTGGAGATCTGGGAAGAGAATGACAGTATTTCAGGCACATCTTCATCTCTGAGCTTGAAGTTTGATTTAGAGAGAGGACGTCACCTGGTGGCCTCTCAGGACATTTTGATGGGACAGGATCTATTGAAAGAGGAGGCCTTTGTGAGTGTTCTCTGCCCAGGGGAGAGTCTTTTGTTGCCTGACAGTGATGAAGCCACATGGGACACTCAGGCCACTAATGCAGATCTTTATTGTCACCACTGTCTGAAGCAGCTTGTAGCCTCTGTGCCCTGCAGTGGATGTAGTTATGCCAAGTACTGCAGCCAAAACTGTGCAGATCTGGCGTGGAAACAATACCACAGGACAGAGTGCTCCTTGGGATCACTGCTGCTCACGTTAGGGATCTTCTGCCACGTTGCCCTAAGGACTGTTCTGCTGGCAGGATTTGCAGAGGTTAGCAGGCTGGTGGAGCAGTCCCGTGATGATGACAAGGACCTTCATAACCCTGAAGCAAGATGTAAGTGTCTCAGCAAGGCACCAAATCCTAGGGCTGGTATTCCTGGGAAGGCAGAGCCTCTGATTCCTGGCTGTAATGACAATGGTCAGTACCAGAGTTCTTACCAAGCTGTGTTTAACCTTTTGCCACATACTGAGAAGCATAGTCCAGAACATAAGTTCCTTTGCATGCTAAGCGTTGTAGCACTGTGCAAAAAGATACAAGAAACTGGTCTAGAGGCTGCCCTCTTGAATCAAGAGGAATGTGAGGATGGGGTCAAACCAAAAGCATGTGAAAATGGGTCTGATGAACTGTCTCCACAGTTGAAAATTATGGCAGAAGCAATGCTGAGGCACGTGTTGCAGCTGCAGTGTAATGCTCAAGCCATCACTGTAATGCAAGAGTTGGGTAAGTTAAACCCTTTCCTCTTATCCTTGTTCATCTTGTTTGTGTGAAAGCAGAGAGACTGAATCAGCACTTGTGAAAAGCTCCCTTTACAGGTTGGAACAGCTACTTGTTTTTCTTAAAATTTGATGTCCTGTTTACACTTACCTGTTCTTGGTTTTGGGACGCATTTAGATGGTATTCAGCTATTTTTCGTTACAACAGTATGCCTGAAACTTTCCTGCTAATGTCTGTGATCGGGTACAGTGCCCATTCAATTACATTTGATGGGTCACTGAGCCTTCCTTCCCAACATATTTGTTTTTCCCTCTGTCCTTAGGATCTGAAGATGATCCTGTTGTAAATAAGAAACCGGTGCGCCTGGCAACAGCTTTCTTTCCTGTCCTGAGCCTTCTGAACCATTCATGCAGTCCCAATGTCAGTGTGTCATTTAATGGGGCAGCTGCCACCGTCCGGGCATCACAGCCAATCCCAAGGGGCCAAGAGATTTTTCATTGCTATGGTGAGTTTTAACTCTTTACCTGTCTCAAGATACAGCCATCCTTTCACTTGTCCTGCAGGCTGATTGCTAACAGAATAGTAATTTCAAGTGTAATGTTGTTAGAGCTTGTGCATATATAGAAGTCTTTGTCAAAAATAATCAGAACCAAACCTTATCTCCAGAGTCCACTGTTTTGCTTTCACAGTCTCCAGTGTAATCCTCTTCAAAAGATGGTATATTTAGTTTCAGCCATAACAAGGATAGATTTTAGTGTGTTGTTACGAATTGTACCTGTTTAGCACTTCCTTATCTTCCTTTTACAGGGCCTGATCGATGCAGAATGAGGGTTGCTGAGAGACAACAGCTTCTTAGGCAGTATTTCTTTGAGTGTCACTGTCAGGCATGCCTCGAAGAGCTGGGGTCTGATGACAAGAGTCTGGTGTCCATAAGAAACTCATTCTGCTGCCCTAGCTGTCAGGCTTCAATGCAGGTAATTATAGCTGTATAACATCAGGGTGTGTAACATTTGGCTCTCTGGGAAGGTCACAGTTAAAATCTGAGTCTGTGGCCTCTGCTCTGAAGACAAAAAGCTCCTGCAGAATCAAGGTAGTGTCTCATTGCTCTCCAGCAGCTTCCTTGAAACGTTCTTGTATGTCAGTCTTCAGTGCTATAGGGAAAATGCTGCTTTTAACAAGGAGCTAAAATTCCTTTGAACTTACTGAAAGAAACTCCGAGTCTCAGGGCTGTGGATTGGGGTAGTAAGGGTGTTTAGGAAACAAAAACGGAGATCCAAAGTGTAGAACAGAATGTGCATGCACAGGTGCTGCACATCATGGAATGTAAATGAAAGCAGCATCTAGCATGAGTTAAATGGGGAAAGTACTTTTTTGTGTGTGTTCCTCACGACATTTTTTGGCTTAATCTTATGTGAATTCAGATTGGCCCATATTATAGCCATTTCTGGAAGTTTCTTTTCATAGAATCATAGAATGCTTAGGGTTGGAAGGGACCTCTAGAGATCATCTAGTCCAACCCCCCTGCATACGCAGGGACTTAAATATGAACAGTCTAATAGCAGTTTATGAACAAGTCTCTTTATTTAACAAATACAACTAAGGAACTAAGTAGCAGCTCTATACTACAATACAGATACTGAAAAGAAACTTTGAGCTGATCTTGAACCGGAATGACTTCCACAGGGGGAAGACACACTGTGTTGTTCAAACGAAGCTTGTGCACTCTCAGTCAGCAGAGAGAGCCTGTCACAACGCCTGTGGGACCTTCAGCAACGAATCAAGAAAGCATCAAAACTGCTAAGTGACAACAAGAGTGGTAAGGCTCGATTTTCTGCTTTAAGGTCAGCAGCTAATAAGGACACATTGGGAGATCTGGTCCCACCATGAGATGGCACTGTTGTCTACAAAATTGGGGTCTTCTGGCTTGAAGTCTGCAGTCCCTTGGGAGCTGAGCTTTAGGTTTTCTGATCTGGGTATTGATTCATGTCACACACTCTTCCATAGTCACTAAAAGAACTCAGGGTAATGTTGGATTAATACCTGGACCTTGTTTTCTGGACTCTATCTGGCTGACATTGTGTGAGAATAAGCAGAACTGCAGAGGAAATAGATATAAAATCTTAACTGAGTCCAAATCTAATTTTGTAAGATGCAACAATGAAAATGGATCGTGGCAAGCTGGCGAGTGGCCAGCAAGATTAATTTTATACCTTGTTTTGTAGATCGGGCCATCAAAATGCTCCTGAAGTGTCAGTCAGATGCTGGGAACTTCCTATCTCCAGAGCATTTGCTGATGGGAGAGATGGAGGATCATCTGGCACAGGTCTATGCTACTCTTGGTATGGTTTTTACCTTCTTCCTTAAGCTTGTCTTTAGTTTTCTCCAGCTTTGACATCAGGACTCTCAGACTGCTTTAGCCAAACTTCTTTCCCAGCAGGCAAAGAACAACAGAGTGATCTCATGTCCTCCTGGTTTCTGTGTCCTTGCGTGAGGACAGCAGCCTTCCAGTAATGCTGTAGACATACTTCACCATGTTTGGAATAGTGCTGTCAAACTCTTTGGGTGACAGTAGTTCTATAAAGTATTTATTGCTCTTTTATTGCGTTTTGTTTTTGTTGTTCCATCAGGGAAGTGGCAAGAAGCAGCCAGGCACCTGCAGAGCAGTATTCGGATCGTGGAAATACATCATGGGCCATCGAGTGTGGAAATGGGGCACGAACTCTTCAAGCTGGCACAAATTCTCTTCAATGGGTAAATTTGCCTTCATTCTCCATCTCTTCTCTGCACCACTCCTGTGTGTCTGACACAGTGTCATGGCAGTTTGTCCTTGACACTTTCTAGTGTGTCCCAAGTCTCCTGGGCAGTCTGGCACAAGTACAAAAGTTGTCCCTTCCACAAGTACAAGTTCAATAAGTGGGCCAATGAGGTTTGCTTCTGTCTTATGATCTCTCTCTTGGACCTGGTTTTGTGCCTGTGCCTGTCCATCCTTTTTACTTTCTGTCTCTGTTTATTCCCTGTCCTATTGTTTTATTCTGATAACAAATCACCTTTTGGCATTTATACCTACAATATTGTTGACATCTTTTTAAAAGGGGAATTAAAACATATTGCTCTTTTGCCCCTTTCTGAGCAAGAGAATATTCCAGCAATCTTCTAATAACATGTTTTAACTGTCTAAATTTTTGCTGGGAACTGCAGAGAGGCAGGAGTGAATATTTATACTCAAAGAATATCTTGAGTTTTGTCCATTGGCTACCCTTTTTCCCCATCATCTCTTGGAAGCTAAAGTGGTATTTGCCCGATGCTGAAAGGCAGTGGAGGGTAGGATCTATAACCATGAACAGGCTTAGTGTTTTATTGGGGAAATTAAAGGAGCTGAGTTCAGTATCTCATATATTCTGTTCTTACTCTTTTCCTATTTCAGATTTTCTGTTTCTGAAGCGCTGAGCACAATTCAAAGAGCAGAAGAGATTTTGTCAGTGCACTGTGGTCCTCAGAGTACTCAGATCCAGGAACTAAAAGAGATGAAGACCTGCCTGCTAGAGCTTCCCAGAAGCATCCTTCAGAGGACTTAAAATTCCTTATCAAAGAAAGCTGCGATGCTTATCTTTCATCAGAGCTAAGCTTCATGTGGTAAGGCAGTCATGTAGTACAAGCTGGAAAATCATGCGTAAAAGCAACTTGAGTGAACTCTGAAATGGTCTTTAGTGAGACTGTTGTAAATAAAATTCAAATTCCAGCTCAAATATGAGGAGTCTGAGTAGTAGAGTGGAAATGGATGCTATTGTATAGAGTTTCTGTGTGCACATTAGAAGGAAATATTTGAGATGTCTGTGAGTGCGTGTGTGTGTTTTTAGAGGTGTGAATATTCTGTGTGTGGTAGGCTGCTGGTCTTGAACAAGAAGTTTTCCAGGGTGCATTGCCCTTTATTCTAACACTATGAAGCATTTGCCTACCAGTCAGCACTTGCATTCTTGCCAGCATGAAGGTTGGAATGGACAAGGGAGCAGTCTGGGAAATATAAACTTACAAGCTGAGCAAAGGAGATGCTTCAGAAGTTGAAAGGCTACCAGAGCAGACCTGTGAGCAAGGAGGAATTCAATATGAACAGAATTGGCTTTGGCTTGGAAGGCAGGAGAGGGGAAAATGCAGTATACACCAGGCTGAGGTTTGCATAAACAGCTATGGCTCAGTCTGTGGAAAATAGGTGTATGAAGGCACATGGCATAGGGCAGTGTTTCAAGGGAGAGTACCGGGACTCACTGAAAATAATGGCAAAAGCTCTTTTATTGCAGCATGAAGGCATAAGATTTGCAAGTTGTGTCTTTGTGCAGCAGAGCAGGGAGCCAGTATCCCTCCAATACCACCCTTTCCACTTGGGCCCCACCATTGCAGACTACTGTGAAGGGCTCTAAATGCTCCTGGGGTCCAGAATCTTGCCAATAAAGAGTAGGGTTCCAGTGGTATCATCTCGCAGCACAAGAATAAAAGGTCTGTCCACATGATACTCTATGGGGAAGGTCAGACGAGCAGCGTTTGCCCCAGCGTTTGGTGTTGAACTTGCCCCATCCTCGCTAAGCTCCAGAATTGCCTTGTGTTGCACATGAGATAGCTTAATTGGCTTGGAAGAAATCTTGGTGAAATCAGGGGTTGTGAAAAGTGACTGGAGCCCTGGAGGGAAGAAAGAGAATTCTATTAGCTAAAAACATAGATGTGGGTTGAGGGAATGGTACTGCCAGTGCTGTGATCCAGGAGGACACAGTGCTGCTCAAAGCTCATTGGTGGTAACAGTGAGAAGCAGATTATATCTGCTTATACTGAGCTTCTCCTCCTTGATCTCAGAAAGATTGTATAAACTTTGAGGACAGATCTGATAAAAAGTTAAGGGGACTTGTATGAAAGAGGTTTAGTTGCCAGTGAAGTCTCTACGTACTGACAGCAGAACCAAGCTAACTAATAATCCAGCAATTTCACGTTTTTCTGAGATCAGGAAGCAACTTGCTCACTGCTCTGAGCCCCAGCAGTCTGTAGAGGGAGTTGATGCACGTACTTGTTTCCTTTAGAGTGTTGCCAAGTGCCTCTTCATAGTTCATCCGTAGTTTGGGCAAGCTTAGCACAGCATGGACTGTCTTCAGCTCCTTGTCTACATCATGGACAAACTCAGAAGTGAGACTCTCCTCAATCAGAGTCATATTCTGAGTCACCTTCGTGGGCAGGAAGAACATGGCACTGACTCCCCCTGTCAGTGGCAGCTGAGCAATCTGGAAAGCCAGTCAGAAATAAGAAAGAATCATATCCATAGTAAACAGTTTTTACCCTCCCAGCACAGGACTGAATCTTGATTGCCTGCTTAGCCATTCCTGCTGTGTATCTTGTCTTCTCCCCTGTTTGTTTTTACTGCATATTATGTTTCCTGACCTTGCTGATGGCCAGGCTTTCATCAAGCAGTGCTGCACCCTTTCTGCTATTACATGGCAAAAGCTTTCCCTCACCTGTTGAATCCTGTAGTGAGCTGCAGTATTGCTTTGGGGGATTCTCAGCTGGAACACCTTCTTCTGAGCTCATGCTACAGTGAAAGATTTGTTGAAAGAGGTAGAAATTGAAAAGTTTTGGGAAGTGTGCCCAACCCTTCTTGCCCAGCTTTAGTTAGAGCAGTGCAAGTGAGTAGGACTCTGCTTGTCAAAAGGTCACTGAAAAAGTAAAATATTCTAGGAAGAATCAGACTTTCAAAGTCAGGGATCATAAAGCTACTTTGATGGGAAGAGCAGGGGTTTTTTTCTGGAATGGGTTAACAGGTTAAGTGTAGCTAAGCCTGTTCCCCAGTAGGTTAGGAGATCTTATGCAATATTTGCTATCTGACCTTGCAGTTGAGTTCCGAGTCAAAACCATATCGCAGGATGGCTTTGGGGTCTGACATCATGGACACCTTCACAGTTCTGTCCTCATCCAGATGGAAGTCCTTCAGAGCAGTCTTCTTGGTGTCAAACTTGGTTCCCCATGTCCCTGTTGAAAAAACCAAACAGAGGATCTTCTGGAATAATAGCATGCAAAACCAGAGATGTGTCTGGTTGAGTCATCTTGTGCTTTATATATGCAATATTTGTGCTTTAGGAGCTGAGGCATA
Organism: Tinamus guttatus; assembly: GCF_059628265.1. Classification (NCBI taxonomy): domain Eukaryota; kingdom Metazoa; phylum Chordata; class Aves; order Tinamiformes; family Tinamidae; genus Tinamus; species Tinamus guttatus. The sequence goes on from NW_028288890.1 coordinate 583,505, forward strand.
ACTGAATGATGGTTGAGATGGGAATAACTGATTGGACCTATTGATCTATTGCCACTCTTAGGCCTCCCTTTTCCATGTGAGAATTGACTAAGTGGGAAATAAAAATATCAAGCCGGCATATGGGTGGAGTAGCATTTGGGAAGCTGATGTCTATTTATGTAATTACAAAACTATTTTAAAGGGTAACAACTGTGTCAATGCACACGAAGTGCTTCTCTCCCCACCCTTTGTGTTTTGCTTGCTGTCTCTAAGTGATAATTCTCCGGGACACCCACTTGCGTGATACTAGATTACAGCATGTTCTGGAACAGCTCTCTAGTGTAGCCCTCCGTGCCCTCCGCAGCGGTACTCAAGCTCAGTGCAGTCTTTACAGCTGTGCCTTCCCCACGTGGTAGTATTGTCTCTCTTGCCATTGAGCTTTACAAGCTTGGACTTTTACTGCAAACAGCTCGACTCGCCTTTCTAGCAGTAATAACTCCTTCTTTGAGAACTATTGCGTGTTCAGATAGCCTGCATTTCCTGTAGTTTATTGAACAAATACTTCATACCTGCATTCCACGACATTCTTCTGATACTTTGTCTCTTTGGCACTGGTTTGTTGGCACTGAAATCGCATCCCTTCTAATACAAGCTTAATGGAGCAATGAAGTACACAAGGTTCTTACCTTTGAAGTAGGCAGCTCCAGCAAGGAGAATACTGACATCCGAGGGCATCTCTTTCATAAACCGCATAATCCTCCCCTTCGTCTGCTGCCGTACCCAGTTGTTGATCTCTTGGAGATCTAACTGGGAATTGCCACTGAGTGTCCTCAGCCGCATTTTGTAGGACTTCTCCAACTGGCTGGGAAAACCGGGCTTCATCCGCAGTCCTGGGGAATAAAAACATCAATATTGCAGCCAGTTCTCATATCAAAATGAGCTGAAGACTGTGGCTTGCAATCGCAGGCCTTGCAGCAGCTCTCTCACAACCAGATCTATGGCTGTGTGTATAGACACTTGCTTTGAAGAAGAATGACTGAAAATGCATGGAGGCAGCAGTCCTATAACCAATGGTGCTGGAATATAGGAAAACCCTCTCCTGAGAAGTAAAGATGGGAGATAGAAGCAGAAGGCTGGGACACAGCTATTTCTATAACAGCCTTTCCTCCTCCTTTGATGCTCTGTATGAGTGCAGCTTACTCAGCTTCTTGAAACCAGCAAGTTAACCAGCCAAAATACAGCTCTTTGCTTTCTCAGATACTCGATGCATCCCCAAAACAGTCATTCTGAATACTCCTGTAAGAATTTAAACAAAGGAATACAGCTGAACACTATCACAGTTAGAAAATGCAGTTTGTGATTCCTGGGAGTTGGCAATACCTGCCAGGAAACCCTAGAGCACAAGTAAAACCCTCACAGCAGGCTTTCTTGAGGCCTTCTGCAATGCTAGTTGCCGTCTCCAGTGTCTTTTGGCACATAAGCCTGATCTTTTATTTATATGCACGCAAACTTTCCAGGCTTTATCTGGAGCAGCAACTGCATTCCATGTGCTGCCTGCTTCCAGGCTCAGCAGGATGTCAGACCCCGAGCTGTTACTGTGCTTTCTCTTGACTGTGTTCTACCTGCTGCTAGTTATTGAGGTAGATTTTGATAGAGGGGAGGAAGGACATTTACTTTTTTCCAGGATGATACGGGAGGCACTTCTCAGGCCCTTCTCCGGCGCGCTGACACTGGTCAGCAGGTCCTTGTAGGTGTTGTGGACTTCAGCTTTGTTGAGCAGGTCGTAGAAGAGAGCACGGGAAATCACGTCCTCCGTCCGCTCCCCGGCGCCTGCCAACGACCAGGATAACGTGAGCGAAGGCCCTTTGAGCCCCGGCAGCGCGTGAGGAGAGGGCAGGGACTCACCCAGGGAGAGGCCGGAGAGCGCGGTGGCCAGGCTGAACGGGGACAGCAGCACGTTGGCCGTGGCCGTCCTGCTCGACTGCTGCCGGTACAAGTCATAGCCAAAGTTGGAGACCGCAGCTGCCAGCTTGTTCACGGGGCTCTTGTAGAAGGGATCTTCCTCTTCGGCGTCGCCCGCGTTGCCTCCATCGGCAGGGGCAGAGCCCTGGCAGGCAGGGAAGCGCTTGGTTTAGTCTCTCTCTTTACAGAGACAGGCACAGATATGATGAGCATCTCAAAGGCAACCAGTCTACAGAGGTTCTCTTATGATCTCACTGATAGGGGACAGTAGAATAGCAGCTTCACTTTAAAAATGTTCCAATAAAGATGAAGGCAGTGTTTGGATTGGAAGCCACTGTTTCTGCTTCACGGCCATCCCCTCATAAAAACCCATTGCTGTGGGTTTTATGTAGGTGAAGCAGGGGTTACTCTTATGTTGCTAAATAAAACCCTGCTAACCTAGGAGGATAGTTCTTAATGTTTTCATAAGACTTATAAAATTAATTTACCTGCTCCAAGGATCTTTCCTTGCTCTCTGCTGTTACGTCCTACTCACCTGCCCAGCAACTGAGTTCTGGGATCTGCTTGGGACAATTAGGAGACCCAGGAAGAGGAGAATCGCTGGAATCTGCATGCCTGAACCTAGAGAGCAACATGACAGAGTGAGTTTGAATAACAGAAGTGAAAATGTCTCTGCAACTACTGCTTGCTGCAGCTAGTTTTGACAGGAACTGCAGTGATGGATGCTGCTGCTTGCCCCTCCTGGTTGTGGCAATGGTCTGAAAGATGCACCTGATCTCAGCTGGGTTTTCTTCTTCTTCTGTAGCTTGATGTATTCATCAGCCTGGCCCTGATGCCTTTGAGAATGGGACCAGCACAGGTGCTTGAGTGAGCCTAGGCACAAAAGCAGATGCGTGGCCCAATCTACTGCTGACGTTTTGAGTTTTACCTTAAAATTCAAAATTTCAGTATCCCTGGAAAGTAGCAAATCTAGAATGTTGAATGGGGGAGAAGACAAAGGTAACTGGCTACCTGCTTGGGGCTGTACTTTGCCATGTTTCTTTTGTCTGCATGTGCATGGAAGGCCATACAATCTGTAGGATTCTTTTGCCTCTTATAAAAAGTGGCAGTAGAAGCTTTCTCTAAAAACAGAGTGAGGAAAGAGTCTGGAGGTAATGCCTTACACCGGGTCAGATCTAGAGAGGAGGTGAAAGGCAGAGCTTGCCTCATTCAACATTTCTAAGGGGGACAAGGGAAGAAAGCACCAAGCTCCTCAAAGCTGATAAGCCTTTTCTTCTGTAGAATCCAGTTCTAATCCCTCCTGTGTTGGCATATGTGACCCTTCCAGACTGATCTGCCTGGTGCAAAGGGCAGTGTGTAGCCCAGTTTCACCCTGGCTAAATGAGAGCTGCTGCAGAAGTGTCATGCCCCTGAGAACAGCCGCCACCGAGGCTGGGCTGAAGCAATGTTTGTAGATTCCCAGAAATTAAAGGAAGAGGTTTGTATTTAACTAACCCCTGTGATTCAGGCATCCAGTGAAGCAGGAGAAAAAAACATGTGTTTCAGATTAGCTGCAGCTGTAAAGAAAACATCCCTGTTGGTAGAAATAAAGCCACGTGGCTACAAGGGCCACAGCTCTAGAAGCAGCCTGATCAGGGTGAAGTTTCAGTTCAGTGAAAGGGAGTTTGCTGCTTGTTTCTCTATGGAGACCCTTTTCTTTGGCAGATAGTCCTGCTTTAGAGAAAAAGCTATCACGGGAGATTTTAGCAACCTCCTGCTGCCCTAGGCTCTACGTAGATGGGGTGTCCTGGTAGAGAAGAGGCACATCGAGAGGTTTTACTATGCTGCAACACACTGACATGTTTGGTGATATGGATGCGATGTAGAGACTGAGCATATCTCATTGCATAGTTTTAAAACACGTAGCCAGCATGCTGAAACAGAGATGACAGAAGCCCTGCAAGAGCCTGGGTGAAGGAGATCTTTGATAGGACTTTGAGGGTGCCTGCAGGAAGCATCATGAGTGGAAGAGGTTGGGGCCAGTCTCGTTTGGAGATGAAGTTTTCCATGGAGTGTAGCCTTTCCTGTAAAAAAAAGAGCTGGACACAACCTCTGCTTCCAATAGCCTGAGCTCCTGGGAGTATAAGCGGAGATTGGATTCCCAGATTTGTATTGTTTTTGCCAGCACTGTCACCAGCTTCATATTTCTCAGACTTTGCCAAAAAGCAATTTCCATTTTAGAAAGACAAAGCCTTTTGCATTTGAATGGGCCTGAACATCTGGATTCCATTTGCGCGTCTCTGAGCACACAGCCAAAACTGCAGAGAGCAAAGAATTTGGTTGGAGTAGAGGTGGGATGGTTTCAGGCATGATACTAAAATCTGTAGCAGTCTTTAAAAAGAAGGGATGGAGCAGCAGCCTGCAGCGTGTGATGCTGCAGTCAGGAATAGAGCTTAGAGAAATGAGCTGAGAAGAAGCCTGGGAGTTGTCTGGTGTAAGCCCTGCAGGTACAAGGTGGAATATTTTGCTGTCCATTAACAGTGCTAAAAGCCTCAATTTATAAATGCTTTTTGTTCAGGAGGTGCTATAAAACATCACCCACGATTTCAGACTTGCTCTCTCTGATTGCTCTGTCCTGCAGCGCCAACTACTTCCGAAGCATCTAGTCTAGGGCATTCGAGTTAGTCTTGACCCAAAGCGTTACCGGTGCAAAGAGAAGACCTCCTCAGAGCTGCTAGGAGGGCAAAACGCTGCTGCAGCTCCCAAACATGCATCTCCCCTGCGAGCAACAAGGGGGGCTCCCAGCCCTTGGGCAGATCCTTCCTTTGGTGCCGCTCTCACCCCTCGTCACCTGCGTTAGACCCGCTTGCCCAGGTGCCAGGTCCCCAGCCTCATCCCTGCGCCCTCCTGGCGCTCCCGTCTCCGCGGGCTCTCCGAAAGCTCCGTGGAAGCAGCCGGGGCCGCCCTTACCTCGGGCTCCTGCTGGCCAGGGCCGTGTGGCTTCGCACCGGGGCGACGCGGGGACAGCGCGGGGACAAGTGCGGCTTCGGTGCAGCCACATCTGCTTTTTGCTGCCTGCCCCAGCCCAGCCTTCGCAGGCTTCAGGTTACAGCTTCCCAGGGCTCTCTTAAAGAGCTCTGCTCCCATTTTCGGCACTGCAGGCACTAAATTGCTACTAGCTTTTTTAACCCTGGCTTCCCAATCCAACGCGCTCCGTGCGACCGGGGCAGCGGAGCGGTTAAAACCCGGGACTGGGAGCCAAGCGGTCGGTCCGCTGTGTTTGAGCAAGCCTTGGATCCCTCCAGTTTCGCCCAGGGTTTGTCCCAGGAGGGAATGGCTTCTGTCCCAGACGTGTTGTTAACAGTGCTATTTATACGACTGCATTTTAAGATTTTACTGAGTGACTTCTAAAGGGTTCAGCTGCAGTTGAGGGGCAGCTATTCAGAAGTGATTCTAGCCAGTGCCAAGAAGTGCTTAATGCAAGTGGCCTTAGCAAAAGGGATGAAGGAAGGAGGTTAGGAAGAGTAATTCCTGCATGCTCTCACTTAGCTTGTGTGGTCCCTCGGCTAGGAGGAAGAGCTGGCTTTGGAGAACCGTGAGCTGCTGTGTTTGGAAGCAGGAGAAGCAGCCAGCGAGGCTGCTTTCCGATCAGCCAGGGCTCTGGAGGTGATGCTTGCTCAATAAGAAGAGTAACAGCTCCACTCCCAACTGTTTCTCTGCTTGTTTCGTGAGAAATCGTCTGCAGAAGGATGTTGGTATTTGTTAGTCCTGCACCACGTGCCTGAGAGCAGGGGTGTTACCTGTGGCGATACAGTCTTCTCTTTTTGATACATTATTTTTGGAATTAATGTGTCCTTTAAGGAAAGGCCATTGCAGGAGTTTCTACATCCTATCTGTACCTTCAAATGAAACCTGAAACCTGATCAGTTTAAATAAAGGTTTAGTTTTAAGCTATTTAAGTCTTAGTGAAAGCTGTATAGACCTTTATTATAGTGTAAAGCAAGTTTTGTTCCTATACATAGAGCACATCCCTCAAACAGCGTGCTATATGTCGAGTTAGATGTAAGGCTTTAAATCGATACCATTTTATGGATACTTTATGGTTTTGGTTTAGGTTCAGGATAGCAGGCCATATGCTGTCTGAACAGTGCCTGGCTTTTTGCTATGGAAGTTCTGGATGACATTCATATGAATTTGCTTTAGTAAGACAAAATACTTCTGATACTAAAGATATTGAGAAATATTTGATATTTTCACCCAATGATGCAGATTAAGTCACAGAGCAAGGCCCCTTGTCATGTCTGTTCAGAATGGAGCTGAATCAAAATGAAGGCTGAGCAAGGCAAAGTGAAAATGCCTGAGCAGAGATATTAATATTACTTTGCATTTTACAAGCTGCTTCTTTTGGAGAGTCAGTGGAGCGAAAAGTGTCTTAAGGTTGGTGTAACGGATAATTTGTTGAGCAAGATACAGTCACAGAGGGCTGCTGTATGTTGATTAATATTAATATTTTCACAAGAATAACTAGGAGGAGGAGAGGAGGAAGGATGGCAGAAAAGGAAGACAGGAAATAAGAACCAAGCTGTTTAGGGAATGGAGAATGAAGGGGGAAAAAAAAGAAAAAAACAACAAAAAAAAGAGTTCCTAGAGGAAGATTTGTGCTTCAAATTTGGGACAGGATGCAGTTCAACAAAGTTGAATTTGGGAAGATTAGAGCTGAGGTTGCAGTAGCCAAAGTAGGACTTACCTAAAGCACGGCATGGTATTTCTAAATGTTAGGAATGAATCTGTATAAATAAAACAGCTGAAATGTTCCCTGTGGGCTAGAGCTGTGCCCTTGTAGTAGGTTTGCATTCTTGTGGGTTTGCTTGTTAAATTACGTGGCCCTGTAATTAGACCCTCTTTTTGAAGGGTACATGTCGTGGCGTTGGTCGCAGGGGTGGGTATATCTTTAGCCATTTTCCCCTTTTAGACTGCAAGAAATGTGTAATTGCAGGCTTGAGCCAGGACTTTTTCTTCCCCAAAGTCTCCTTTGCCCCCGAAATTCGTGGTTAGTGACTCAGTCCTGCTGTTCCAGCAGATGGTGCAGGCTCTGCAGGCACGGAGGCTCCCGGGAGCTCTGCCTGCTGCGCCTGCCTGCGCGGGAAGGCCGCCTTCCCGAGCAAGGAAAACGCTGCCAGCAGGACGGCCCCGGGGCTCTGTCACTGTTATTTCACAAAAATAGATCACCGATTTTCTTTTTCCTCAGAAGCAGCAAGTTCTGAAGCAGAATGTGCTATGGACAGCGCTTGTTTTGCACAGAAATAGCTGCAGCGCAGCAGGCTGTGGTGAGTTAGACTGATGTTTGCAGATGTATGGATCCTTTGGTGAGGTGGAGGGCTGCCCGGAGTCATTCACAGTAGCTTATTCCAGATGTGCACATCAGAATGAGGATTCCCTCATACAAAACTGAAGTTTTTACCAGAAATTGCCATTTACCAGAATGCAAAATTTACCGGAATGCAAAAGTAGTGACGTCCAGCTACAGGCAACCCAGTCTGCCTGTGCCTCCCCTGCAGCAATCCCAGTTGTCTGTAACATTGTGCTGCACACCCGGAGCATCCCAGGAGGAAGACAGGCATCACAGCAAGACCCAGTTTTTGCCCCACAGGAAGATAAAGGTTTGTCACATCCTTGTGTACTAATGCATTAATGTTCGTAGGCCAAATACCCTCCCAATCCCTCTTCCATGGAGCTCATTTCCTAATTCAAAGAATTAGGCCCTTACCCCAAAGCCCTTTGAAGGGTTTCTTCCCCATTCTTCAGCCCAGATGGCCAAAGCTGTCTGGCCTCGGTCTTTAGAGAGTCTTTACTGATAATCCCTTTCACCCTACATCTCTTTTTGTCCTCTGTGATCAGCAAAGATCTGATCCTCCTCAAGATCCCCTCCTGTCTGCGTGTTTCAGGTCCAGACTCTTTTTTCCTCCCTAATCTTTGCACCCAGTCAAGCTGGTTGCCTGTTTCCTTTCTCTGCTGGGTCTTCCAATGCAACGCCCAGAACAAACATGTTCTGCTTCACTCTTTATTATTTTGCCAACATAAAAATTACTAAAAAATACTTTATAAAATATGCCTTGAAAAATCTAACATTTCCCAAGACCCTAGAGTTTCTCAGAAAAAGGACTAGAGATGGGGATGCAAAGGAGTTCCCCTTACTGGAGACCTTCCCACAACAGATCCTGATAACCAAGAAGTGGGAGAGAGGAATATTTGGAAAGAGCTTGTGCCTGGAAGTGTCTGTGACTCATCCCCGGGCAAACAACTGGTCCAGTTCATTCCAAGATCATTTTCTATGTGGGTACAAAGAGACACGGTTTTCAGAGGAACGCTCCGAGGAAGGCATGTTCACAGGAAGCGCCGAGGGAAGAGCAGTATTAATGTCTCTGGCTGTTGGCCAGGCTGCCAGATGCTAATGAAGATTCCAGGCTATGGGAGACACTAAAAGAGTCTAATAAGGATGCTAATAAGAGTCTGGGGACAAGGAAGCCTCCCTTCAGGACTGAGAGCCCTGGAAGGGAAATCCAGGCATGCTTTTCAGGGTCAGCAGAGGGAACTCAGCTAGGAGAAGCTTGTCAAGGCTGGAATGGGATATCCCGGGATTGGTCTTTAGGGATCTGTGAAGGAAACAGACCTTCTATGGCCTTAGAGGGAGGTCTCCAGCAACAGGACACCTGGCTTAGCTGGTAGCGGTCCCAGAACTCCTAGGTTCTGCTCCTCTCTTATTTGGGCATAGGATACTCAGTGACATCTGTGACATTATGTGAGTCCTGTGGCTCTTTCATCTGGGGAGCAGCACTGGGGTTAGGGTTCTGGATGCTGCCTATAAAAAGCGGGATGCCTGTTACTTCATCAAAGATAATGAAGAGAAAGGGTCGGTCGAGGCTGAAGGCAGAGAGTGACCGTGACAACATGACGCCAGTAGCAGCCGATGCTTCCACCCCATCTTCTTTAAGCTCCAATGTAGACTGGTGCTGTATGCTGGATACAAAGAGAGGTTCCTCGGTGATCTTGCGGAGGTCTGGGTTTGTGAACAACTCCTGGAGGCCTATGGAGAAATCAGGCAAAGTTAACGCTTCCCGTTGGGTGCCACAGCCAAAGGTACCTGGAGGAAGCAATTCCCTAACCCGTTACTGCATGTGTTGTCCAACACTGAGGCCTGGAGAACTTGCAGGCAACAGAAATAAAAGCTGCAGTGCAGCCAGGTTCTCCAGCCCTGGACTGCATGAAACCTCAGATGCCTTGGCTAGAAATAAAAGGGATAGTCAATGAAATAGGGCAATAGAAAGAACTCAAAGATCACAAGGAAGTGTGAATGATTAATAATAAGAGCTGAAAGGTTCTGGATGCCATCTGGAACAAGCTGTGAGCACAACTTTACAAGCAAGGTTTGCAGTTTCGAGTGTTAGTGAAGAGATGATCTATATAGATCTTATTCTGCACAAGTCCCGAGAGAGCTCTTACCTATTTGACTGAGAACCTTGTTGAGTTCCAGCTGATAGTCCACCTTTAATTTGGGGATCTTCACTGTGGTGGGTACCTCTTTGGGGAAGAGGCTGCGTAGCTGTTCGTAAGGGAAGTTCTCCAGCACATGAGAAACATTCCAACTAAACTGGTTTGGTACAATGGCCAGGAAACTCATGTTACCCTTGAAGGGAAACTTGGCCACCTGGAAACAAAACCAATGAGAATAATTTATAGAAGAGGCAGGACAGAGTCCAAAAAGTGATGCTATTTTTTTTTTCTATTTTGATTACAGCTAGTCTATCCATAGGAGGAAAACACTCTGGTCAGAAGGAGATGTCTGATTTCTCCAGAGAAGGAAATTTTTGCTGGAATTGCAGCATCCAATTTTGGTGTTTAGTATCATGAAACACATAGGGAGAAAAGTGTGTGCAGACATTGTACCTACTCTTTCACTAGCCATATTCTAAAGGAAAATCAACTGCACACTGTTTGGGGGAATTAGCTTTCCATATTCCTCATTTATCTTTAACTGAGCTTTAAAACTCCATGATTTTCCCACTTACTTCATATCCCTTCTTGATTTTCACAAAGCTGAGAGCAAAGATTTAACTTTCTTGCTAAAAACAAGGACAAAGAATGCTTATTAACTTATTATATGTTGTGTTCCCTGTGAGAATTCATTTGCTTTGAGGAGAGTATAGTTGTACTCAGCGAAATGGAATAGGAAGAGGAACACTCCTAACAGAGCCTTACCTGAATGTCCAAGGGCTCCAGTGTAAACCAGCTCAAGGAGTATTTCTGGGCTTTCATCATCTCAACTGGGACCATGAAATCATTATCAAGGTGGAATATGTCTGGCTCAGTGAGGTTGGCATCAAACTTAGTCCTCCAAAACCCTGTCAACATAAAAGTTGAAAATACAACAAAGTTGAATTCAGACTGGAAAACAGAAACTACCTAGACAACACTGCTCTTATCATGAGTTCTCAGAGAAGGCAGATAGTGATGAGACAAGTAGAAATTACAGCAAAGAGAAGTTGGTACCAAGGCTGGAAAGAAAAACTAACAGCAGGAAGCCCTTATCTTCTAGAGAGGGACTATGGAAATAACAAAGTGAACCAGGATTAATCCTCATGCTTTAGCGTGGGAGATTACTGAAGGCTATGAAGATAAAGTAATGGATGTTTGTGAAGTGCTTTGAAAAACGAAGAGTGTTGCCTTTGTGCTAAGCGCTGTGAAATAGTGCTCCAAGAGCAAGCAAAACGCTTGCAGATTTACCCAGGAATTAAATCTCTGTGAGTATGAGGCAAAAATTCTTCCAGATGCACCTGCTACATTCTGGCTCTGCTGTTAAGCAACGTTTTTAGCACAGGTGGAACAGTTTGGAATCATGAGTATAAAGAAACCCAAGCAAGAGGAACAGTAGATGTGGAGGAAAAGAACAAGCAGATTGACAGAAGACACCATCCAGCTTGGGTGTCTGTTCTAACTATTCCTCGGCACGGTCAGGCTTGAAATGTAAGTCCTGCAGCGCTCACCATGGAAGTGGATAGCACTGAGCAAGAGCATCACTGTGTCCTCAGGGAGCTGGCGTAGGAAGGTGGGTATTTGCCCATTAGTTGCCAGCTCTACCCACTTGTTTATGGCCACGAGGTCACGCTCGCTGTCCCCAGACAGCGTCACCGGCTTGGCCCCGTAGAATCTCTCCGAATCCTCCAGGAACTTCTCTTTAACCTCCAATCCTGGCAAGGGGGGGAGAATCGTGAAGTTAGCAGGACTCGGGAAAGAAAAAAGGCAGGAGAAGCGCAAGCCGTGCTCACCTTTGCGCAGGTAGACGCGCGCCGCGGCGCCGAGCAGGGCCTCCGCCAGCCTCGCGCGCGCGTTGCGCAGCGCGTGGTGCACGCAGGGCACCGGCGCCAGGCGCAGGGCCTCCAGCAAGCGCCGCTCCGTCCGGTTTGCTGCTCCTGGAAAGGGGAATCGAGTTCCTGTTAGTTCATATGAGCTGCTGCAAAGCAGGGGCTGTTGTTCCGGCTGCCCCGCTTAAGGGACACACCGTGCCCTACAAAAGAGGCTGTGGAAACCTGAGAGCAGGAGCCTCAATGAGGGACGCTGAGAGCAGCTGCAATTGTTACAGAACCTAATTAAAGCTACAGGAGTGAAATTAAGGGAAAGGTGCTGCTGTTTAATCTCTGCATTCTGCACATTAGCTCCTAGTACCTCCAGGAGAGAAGCAGGAGCTGCTGCTTTTGCCACTAATAAATTACCTAGTGCCAGGTGAGACAAGGCGAGGGTGATGCTGAGGGGAGACAGGATCACGTTGTTGCTGCTGGGCTCCAGCTGGACCTCTCTGAGGAGATCAAAGCTGAATTTCATCAACCCTTTTGCTAGTCTGTGGCTTTTCTTCCCGGCCTTGTCACAGGTTTTATCTTCGTCCTCATCTTCCTCCTCAGAAGAGCTAACTTCCCCCGGGTCTCCATCACCGCCGCTGCCTGGCGCTGGGGTTGTGGTGGTGGATGGTGTTGTGGGTCCATAAATGTCCTCCCAGGTGTCGGCGGTCGAATCCCTCACCTCGGTGTGCAGCGGGGTCAGAGCCTCTTCGGGGGTATCTGCCGTGGTGATCTCCAGCTGAGCAGCACCGGCCCCTTTCAGGTCCTGGCAAGGAACAAGGACAGCTTGGAGAAGCAGGAGGAACCGCATGGGCTTCCCTGGTGCTTTCCCTGCAGTCACACGCAGCTTGCACAGCAAGCTGAACAAATTGGGATTTTCTTATTCCCCAGCACTGCTAAATTGCCCTGGCTGGGCTCGTCCTAGCTCAGGACAAAGTGGAAAACCACTGCCAATGCCACGGTGTAACCTCAGCCCCTGCATAGGAACCAGACGTCGCTTACCTTGAACTCCACGGCTTTGTCTAAGGAGAGATGCTTCTGCTCAAGGGCATGTGCCAAAGGAAACTGGAAGGAAAAAGGCCAGATAGTTTCCTGTGATTTTCCGTAAGTTGGTTCTCTTTTTCCCCACTCCTAACACATTTCTGTGGATGCAACATTGGCACCACCACAGCTGCAGCGATAACAAGAGCATGGACATGGCTTCAGGATGCAGGGATGGGGCAGTGGGATCCCCCGAGGGGAGGCAGAAATAATCAGGAGCCTGCAGATGCTATGTTTATTTAAACAGGGACCGGGTCAGAAGTGTACAGTGTATCCCCTAGGGAGCCAGCAGTGCAGCTTTGCAATGTCCGAGTTGAAGGGGATGCAGATTTAAAATGAGGAAAAAAGAGTTGTCATTAAACAACTTCCTATTAACCCCTCAAGGTCAGCAACTGGAGCCAAGTTTCCAGAGGTTTACTACAACCATCCGTGTGAATATGGGAACACCCCCGGGTATTTTGGGCTGCGGAGCAAAATCCTGGCCGCGGGACGGGGCTTACCCGGAGGAGGCCGTGCAGGGCGGGCAGGCAGAGCAGCAGCAGAGCCCCGGGCAGCACCATGGTCGCGAGAGGAGGACGGCGCGGAGCGAAGCGGCTCCCGGCTGCGGCAGGATGAGCCTCCTGGGGCTGCGGGGAGGAAAGGATCGGCCCGGCCAAACAGGTTGGCGCTTGTGGAGAGAAGGAGGGAGGTGAACAATGATGCAAAGAAACAACACGAGACACCTGGCTCCAGAGCCAGGGCAGCGAAACCGGAGAGGAGCAGGGGCTGGGACAGAGGCTCCCACGTGAAGCGCTCCTGGATTCGCTGTGCTTGGAAACCCACGTCGCTGAGCCCATCATCTGCGTTCATACGGATTGCAATTTCCCCTATCCCAAGCACCCGGTATCTCCAGGATGAGGCAGGGCCTCTGCTCCTTCCCCATGCAGATCCCTGAGGAAGGGGCAGCCCTGCGCGAGGTGGGAGAAGCAGCAGCCGCAGGACGGGGGACACGGAGCTGCCTCGAGGGGCTGCGGACACCAGCGAGCGCCGCCCGCCAGGGACTGGGCAGGCGGGAAATGCCCGGGCAGAGTTCCCCAGCAATGAGTCCGGGAATGCAGAGTTCGGGAATGCAGAGTCTGGGAATGCAGAGCGTCCTCCCCTTCCCAGCACTCCGCTTCCCCTTTTGCTGGGAAACCCAGCGTCTCCCCTGCGCTCTCTTCTGGGAATGACCCTCTTCCAGGTGAAACCCCACCCCTTTCCCGGCCACCGCTTCTCCCGGCCGCTTTTCCTCGTGAAGCAGAAATCACCTTTCTTAATGTAAACCCTCCGTGCCAAATCCAAAGGCCAGGCCTCAGGATGGCTTCCATGGCACCGGGTTCCTGGGGCTGCTTTCTGCCCTCCGAGCCCTCCTTGCTTTGACCAAGAGCAGCTGCTCAGCACCCCGTTGGGTTCCCCAAACTCGAAGCTGCTTCATTCCCCCTCCTCCTTCACCCTAAATCCTGCTGCTACAAACAGCCCCGAATGCCCCTTTCCACCCCAGTCGTCCCCAGCCTTCAACTCTCTGCCACCTTCACCCCCCTCCCAGAGACTCCTTCCTTGCTCCCCGGAGGAGCCCCCATTCCCAGCACATCCCAGCGTGTCCGTCCCTTACCACAGCGCGCGTCGGAGCTGGGTCTTGGTTTAGCCCGGCCGGCAGCTCTGCGCGGAGCGGCCTCTTGTCCAGCCCACCCCTCCGGCCGCGACCTTCGGCACCACCCCTTATTTGAGAATTCGCAGGCAAATATTGACTCAGAGCATCCGGCTAAACATTTGTTGGGGGGTAAGAGTGAATCTGTGGTGTGTGCGGAGATGGGGAGACAGTTTAGGCTGCTGCACCCCCTGGACGAGGGTGACACTGAAGCTCTGAAACACCCAAGAGCAAAAATAACCCGTGAGGTCCGTGGTGCCCAAGCAGCTGCTCTGCTTTCCTTGTGCTGTGATAGGAATGCCCTGTTTTACCACAGCCTCCAATGAAAACACACGGCTTGGCATCCATTGCCACAGGGCTGTTTGGGGAATTCTCCTTGCCTGCTGTTTATCTCCCAGCTGCAGCAACACGAGGTGCTGCCTGTTAACAGGCGGCTGCGTCGAGAGCAGCTGGTGCCACCCCGAGCACCTTGTGCCGGCCCCGCAACACGCACGGATGCGGGATGAAGGAACCGTCGCCGGGAGACGCAGCCCCAGCAGGGAGAGCTCCGTGCAGCTTTGAGCCTCATGCAGAGGTCAGAGCAACGCTCCCCAGCCCGAGATGTGGCTTTGCCACCTCCTCTGCACGACGGGAGCCACCAAGAAGCAGCGGAGGATGCGAACGGGATTGGAAGCTTCCTTACAAAGTCATCCCGGTCACCCAGGCTTCCTTATGAAAGTCCTTAGCTCCCCAAATCCCTGCAAGAACTGGGAAGGATGGCAGGAGACAGGGCTGAGGTCTGCAGCCATGAACCTAGAACACACCACATGGGGAAGCCCCATGTCCCCGTTTCGGAGAGTCCTACCTTCTCACATCCAGAGCATCTTCACCGCATCCCCCCTGCAGCTTTCCCGGGAATGCAGAGCCAGGAGAGCCGCTGCAGACAGGCCGGCCTGCTGTGCTGCCCTGCGCCGCGCTCGGCCCCTTCCAGCCCGGCACAGAGCCTCCCCACACACACTTCTCTGCATCTCTTTCAAAGAGTTTATTAGAAGTAAATATTTACATCTATTGCAAATGGTTAATAGGCAACACGGGACTGGGAGCTCCCTTGGGAAGGAAGGATAGCGAGGGCCAACTGCTCTCCTCCCCAGCGCCCCGGAGCAGAGGGCAGCTCTGGGGCAGCCTTCCCTGTGCGGATGAACTCACGGCTCCGCGAGGCCCTTTCCCCAACCAGGACAACCGCAGGCTCCTCCTCTGCCAGACAGAGGCTTCCCAGTCTCTGGACACTAGCTTGGATGAGGCTGGAGGATGGGTGGGAAGGAGGCTGCAGCACCAGAGAGGCAACTGCTCCTGGACCAAGGATGAGGGCAGGGAAGAGACAGGCGCATCCCAGCGGGGAAGGTCAGGAAAGGGAGACCATGCTGGATTGGGCCCCTCTTTTCACTCTACAGGCAGTTTGGGGGCAGAATTGAGCACCTTTTTGCTGTCCTGTCCTCCTGCTTCGCTACAAGTCTCATCAGCTCAAAGGGCAGCGGAGAGGATTAGAACGTGCAGCCTTGTTGCACCACACAGAGCACTCCTCACCCTATGGGATGCAGCGCTTCTGGGGCAAGAACCAACAAGAACAGTTCGTCCCTATCTCACTGCTCCAGGAGCCCAAATCCTCATGGAAGTATCTAGTTCTATCATCCCTAGAGAGTCATGTTCCCATCCCAAACTATCCTTCTGCAGCAGTTCGTCCCTAAACAAACCAGTGCAGCAGACGGGGTTCGTGCCTTGGCTGTCCTCCGTTCCCGTCTTTGCCCTACAACCAGCAAGGTGACAAGAAGTGCTTTCACTAACCCCTGCTCCTCCCATACAGGATCCAGCCAGGGCTGCAGAACCTAAAGTTAATGCAGTTCATCCTCCAGGGCCTTGACCCCACAAGGAGGAGATGCCCAGCACCACGCAGCTCCAAAGGTGGCTCCCAGGCCCATGGTAAGCTATTCTAATAAGACTGTTCAGTGCTTCAGGAGTGGAAAGTGAAGGATAAGTGCAGATGGTACTAGCTATACTGTTGTGTTCTTATAAGGACAAGCCCTTCCCCTTCCTGATGGATGGGGAGGGATTGCCATGGTCCACATTTCTCTGGAGAGCAGCTCACAGTCCCCTGAGGAGTCAGGCACACATGGTATGGAAAGCTCCAGACCTCTCTGCAGGGGTCACAGTGACCTACAACGCCCAACGTTTCTCCCAGCAGCAGTAGAGGTTCCTTAACTATGGCTTTTTTTTTCTTTTAAAGATACAGAAAGAGGTTAGAGATGCTTCGCCGAGCGCTCACCAACAAGAACGCCTCCCTCCTGCATCCTGCGTTCGGAAACGTCGCGCTGCCTCCTCTGCGAGCAAAGCTGCTGCCAGCTCCCAGCCCTCCCTCCGGAGCCGCCGGGCGGCCGGTCGCTATGCGAGGAGGCGGATGACGCCGTTGTCCGAGCCCAGCAGGAGGTGGCACTTGGTGGGCAGCACGGCCAGGCTGGTCAGGGTGCCGCGGAAGTTCTCTGAGCTCAGCTTGGTCGTGCTGACGGGCAGAGCCGACGACTGCAGCATGGAGTAGACACCGATCTTGTTGGCCACGGTGCCCGTCACCACCTCGTTGCCGTAGAGGTCGAACGCGTGGATGGGTTCCGAGGCAGATTTGTAGTGGTGCAAAGGCTTCTGCTCCAGTTCTTTCCAGACAGTCAGGGAATGGTCCGAGGAGGAGCTGATGAGCACATTGCCCTCTGCAGCCTGCGTGAGAGGAAGGGCCAGTGAACCAACATTGCTGCAGTAAAAACTGCAAATGAGCTTGGCAAGAAGCAGCCAGCAGTCCAGTAGCCCCAGTGCGATCACTACGGACAGTGCCAGCCATTTCCAAGCAGCTGGTGGTACCGGGCAGGATTAACAAAGCATCTAGGAAAACACTGTTGGCTACAGGGCTCTCTGGTACCTCTATCCCCCTCTGCCACTGTCCAAGAAAAGGGCTGTGCCTCTTCTCAACAGCATCCTGGCTCACAACATCATTAATTCATCAGCTGCTATTACTGCGGTGGGGAAAGAGATTGTCACATGGCCTCTCTCTTCATTAAACCACCTGCCAAATTATCTTCCTTCTCACGGCCATGGAATTGGGGGCCCCTTTCACAGCAGGAAACACTCTGCTGAGGGCAGCAGAAGGCTGGAGCTGCCAATTAGCAGAGCTAGTGAGAGGGTAAACAACCCACAGCAGTGAACTTTGTTTAACCCACACTGGGTCGAGGACACTGCAGTCCCAATGATGCTCCCTGAGGGTGGGTAAATATGGACAAGAGTTATTCATTCTAATGAATAACTAGCGAGGCTCTGCAATGGCAGCCCTGAGGAGAAAGCACCACGTTGGCCTCTTCACAGGGCTCCCCCCTTGCCCCTGCTGCAGGGCACACAGACCTGCTCAGCAGGGCCCAAAACCCGAGAGAGCTGCTCAGGTTGGACCAAGAACACCCATACACAGCAGTGACCAAAGGGCTGGAGGGCCTAGGTGGCTTCTTAGGGACACAGCAAGGGGTGGCAGAAGGCCCAGAGGATGGAGCAGAAAAGCCCTGCCAAGGAGCAGATTTCAGAAGGAGGCAGCACAGCTCAGTGTCCTGGCGAGTGTCATGAAGCAGCCCCCAACCCAGTGCCTTGCGCTCCATCTTCAACCACTGCTGCCTTCAGCGGCGCGAGCCTGATGCCAGCTGAAGCCCTTACCTTGATCTGCAGGATGTCTCCCTCGTGGGCAGGCCACCCACGCATGATGAGCCCCGTCCTGGTGTCCAGCAGCACGAGGAACCCCGAGGAGAAGCCGGCCACGACGCTGCGCCCGTTGGGGCTGACAGCCAAGCAGCGGATGAGCCCCGCGCTCACACCGCTGGCCAGGCGAAACTCGTGCTGCAAGAGAGGGTCAGCCACGGGGGGCAAAAGGACTAAGGGGACAGCAGCGAGGGGACAGGAAACCCTGCAGCCCAGCTGGCATTCCTGGAGCCAGCACTCCTGCCTTTGGAGCAGCGGTGTCGTGTCCCAACGCGCGCAGGTGCCACGGGGCAGCCTGCAGGAGGGCGGTTCACAGGGGCCTTACCTGCAGTCCTGGTTTCCTGTGATCAATGAAACGCAGCACGGAGTCTGCGCTGGCCACAGAGATGCTGTGATAGGGAGGTGGCATCGTGGTCACAGCTGTGATGGGGACTTTGCTGTCTAACTCATCGAAAGTCCGGAGAAGCTTCCCTGTGAAAAATGGCGAAGTTACAGCAGTGGATGCAAGGAGAAAGCACAGAGCAAATCTCTAGTCTCTATTCTGCTTTTTAGCAAGAGCCACCAGGACTCACTGTGGACCTTCAACCTCTAAAGAGGACTGGGCTGACCCTCACCTGGCCATGCCCCTTTCCCTTATTACCTGTGAACTGGTCCCAGATGTGCACGGTCCCATCGCAGCTCACCACGTGCTGCGATGCCTCCAGCTGGCTCACGTAGAAAACAGATTTCTTGTGCTCGGAGTACGTGAACCGGGGCGGCACTTCACTCGTTCCGTCCCCATAGTTGTACAAGGGCCAGAGGCGGACAGTTTTGTCCTTGCTGCCACTAAGAAAGAAGTCCTCACTGCCGAGCGGTGCCACACACTTGATGGCCCCTGAATGCCCTGAGAAACTCTGTAGCTTGATCTGGTGGAAGTGGAAGCGGGGGTCGTGTTGGCTCACCCCAATCTCATACTGCCAGTAGGCCAGCCAGTTCCCACACAACATGTGGGTGCTGCGAGGAAGGTCGTGCTTCAGGGTATCCTCTTCGTTGGATGAGATGGGAATGAAGCCATCGGTGACAGCACTGAGGCGCAGGAAGCCCAGACCCTCGCGCTGTGTGTCCACAGGAACCTGGATGCGATTTCCTACCAGGATGCTCCCAAAAGTGCCGGAGTGACTGTCCTCGTGGTGGCTGGAGAACAGCTCAGCCTTGCGCATATCCTGCTCTGAGCTTGCCATGCTCTGTGTTTGTTCCAGGCTAACCATCTGCAAGCTCTTGGGGTTCACGTTCTCCAGGTAGAGGCTGGCCAACTTCTCCACCAGCGAGTGGTTGGGCACAACCGTCCTGATAACATCGCCTGAAAAGAGACAACACGGCTCCAAGAGAAGGAATTTCCCCACCTTCCTCCCCTACCATCACAGGGCTGTGAACACAACACCCCCCAGGACTGCCACACAGCCCACAGCCAGACCAGCCCGACGTCCCGGTGGGCTCCTGGACCCAGCAAGCAGGCCGAGCCACAGGGAGAAGCTGCAGACTTGACCCAGCAGCCTTCTGAGTGCTGCCTGCGGGCTCATAGCAGGCACGTGTCCATGGAGCTCTCAAAGCTCAGGAAAGGGAAGCAGCCAAGATGTACCTAGCAAGCAGGAGAAGGGGATGTAGGTGACGTAGGCCATCTCGGGACTGAACACCTTCTGTAACTCCATCAGCACCGCTGGGTCCAGGGCCAGCAGCTTCCCGTTGGAAAGAGGCACCTCCATCATAGGTACCTCACAGCTGCTCAGCGACTCTGCCGTCAATCCCTAGAGAAGAGAAAACGGGGAGATTCCCAAGATGAGGCACTCGCACCGTGTCAGGGGTTACACAGACACAGCCTGGGCTGGACACGGCCAGCCCTTGCAGGTATGCCCACCCCGTTCCTGTGGAATGCCCACCCCATTCCTGCGGAATGCCCACCCCGTTCCTGTGGAATGCCCACCCCATTCCTGCGGGAATGCCCACCACATTCCTGTATGCTGCAGGACGGCGGGAGCGTCTCTCACAGGGCACTGACCTGGTCTTGCAGCTCCTGCAGCAGCGAGAAGGCCCCAAAGAAGTTTCTCACAGTGTCACTCAAATGTTGCTGCACCATCTCCTGCCCAATCCGCAGGCAGATCAAGGCAATTAGACTGATTGTCTTAACACACAGGACAACACGGGCCTGGGCACCACTGGGGAAACTGAAGAGGACATGTGTTATGATTCCCACACGTAGCCCTTTTCCCTCTATTTGATGCTTCCTGCCCTCCCTGTGTTTCCAGGGAGGCAGCGTTTTCAGCAGGTCTTGGCTGGTACAAGCTCTCGTACATGCTATGCACCAGCACAAGAATGTGCCCGTCAGGGTAGGAAAAGCTCCACAATCCTCAGATTCCTAAGACCCTCACAGAACGATTCCCAAATCCTGGATTTGGAGGCGTGCCCATTCTCGCTGGAGACCCCAAGCAGAGCGAACGGCAGCACTTACCCCACAGTGGGCGACGTGAGGGAGCCCAGCACGGGCAGCAGCACCTCCTGGCTGATCTTGGGCAGGATGTCCATGAGCGTCGTGTCCGAGAGGCACACCACGATCCTCCGGGCGAGCGTGACGGCGGCCAGGAGCCCGGCCTCCTTCCGACTGTTGAGCCGGCCGCCGCCGGAGCCGCCGCCGGGAGCCACCTGTGCAGGGAGAAATCATAGAATCATAGAATGCTTAGGGCTGGAAGGGACCTCTAGAGATCATCTAGTCCAACCCCCTGCACACGCAGGGTCACCTAGAGCACGTGGCACAGGACTGCGTCCAAGCGGGTTTGGAAGATCTCCAGAGAAGGAGACTCCACAACCTCTCTGGGCAGCCTGTTCCAGTGCTC
Source organism: Tinamus guttatus (assembly GCF_059628265.1). NCBI lineage: Eukaryota > Metazoa > Chordata > Aves > Tinamiformes > Tinamidae > Tinamus > Tinamus guttatus. The sequence goes on from NW_028288890.1 coordinate 604,147, forward strand.
TGTCACCCTCACTGTTAAGAAATTTTTCCTTAAGTTCCTGTGGAACTTTTGGTGCTTCAGTTTCTGGCCATTTCCTCTAGTTCTGTTGGGGGTCACCAGTGAAAAGAGGCCAGCACCATCCTCCTCACTGCCTCCCTTGAGGTACTTCTAGACACTGCTCAGGTCCCCTCTCAGCCTTCTCTTCTCCAGGCTGAACAGGCCCAGCTCCCTCAGCCTCTCCTCATAGGGCAGATGTTCCAGGTCCCTGATCATCCTCGTAGCCTTGCTCTGGACTCTCTCCAGCAGCTCCACATCCCTCTTGTCCTGTGGAGCCCAGAACTGGACACAATACTCCAGATGTGGCCTCCCCAGGGCTGAGTAGGGGGGCAGGATCCCCTCCCTCGATCTGCTGGACACGCTCTTCTTAATGCACCCCAGGATCCCATTGGCCTTCTTGGCCACAGGAGCACACTGCTGCCTTATGGTCAACTTAAATCCCCCCATGCCAGGGCGCTCTGTGTGCTCAGGCCACTATCCCCCCTGCAGGACACATCCAGGGTGATCCCAGGATCATCGGGGCTCCAAACCCGGCACAACTGTGCTCAGGAGGGGGCCCTGAGCACAGAGGCAACAGCAACTCCAGGGGATGAGCCCAAAGACGAGGGCTGCCAGGAATATGTTGATTCCAGAGAGGAGCTTGGAAAGAATGGGGCACAACATGCCCAAACTCTCACGCGTCCTCCGGAGAGCACCTGCCTGCTCCCACAGTTGGGAATTTGGAGGCAAAGCAGATCCCAAAGGATCACCTGCTTGTACTCAGACACCACAAATCATCATCTGCCAACACAGCAAGAGGGCAACACTGTCACATCCAAGCGACTTGTACCACGAATCAGTGTTTTCATGTCATACCCTGTTAAGCCTGGGTGCACAGACGGTGGAATAATCTGCATGGAATTTCCAAGGCACAAAATACAGGCAAATTTGCTGCTGATTTCTAGAAATCCGACTGTGATAACATCACAAGGAGAGGAGTGTGTTTTTTGCTGACGCGGGTACCGATGCTGGCGACAGAACGACCAAACAGCTAAGAATGCCAGCAGCAACACGAAACGGTATCTTTCTAGATTGTCCTTTCTCCCAAGTAATGCTCCTAGGCAAGCCAAACACCAAAGAAAAGAGCCAGCAACAAAAACAGCAAACAATTCCCAGTTTCCGCTATATTTCTTGTACACCCGCCATCTTCCAGCTCATCACAGGAGCTCACAAAATATCCACTCTGCCAAATTCTGCAAGAATGATTGACTTTTTGTCATCCTTTTTGTGATCCTCAAGTTTCGCTGCTTTAATATGAGGTTGCTAAATGCTGTTCACAGAAATATTAATCCCCCCTCCTCGCTCCTGTGCAATAATTTAAATGGTAAGGAAAAAAAAAAGGAAGAAAGAAAAACAGAACAGCTGGAGCTATGATTGCAACTGGGTGGAGAATGATTTTCTTAAAAATGGGATTTTTTCCCCTGAAAAATCTTCCCTTCAACACTGGAAAAACTGACAATGTTTTTTTTCTTTAAATGAATAGCCATGGCCTCTCTGCCTCCAAGTTTACATTATCAAAAAGCTATTAAAGTTTTCCATTTAAACAAGAACCAGTAACCAAAATGTTAATGACCACTGAAAAAAAATGTAGTATGAAAAATAAGCCTGTTTAAAACATTCTCTCTTTTCTGATGAAAATAGATTTGTTTTTCTACCAGCTGTATTACACATTTCCTTCTTGCTATTCAGCTAAGAATTTCAAGATGAAAAGTTTGCAAGTCTTGCCAGCATTTTTTTTAATTCAGCTGAAAAACCTCCTTTAAGCTCTCCCAAGCTGTCCCCTATCTACCTATACAGACCTCTAAAAATCCCACAGCAGCCAAGTCGCCCTAACTGCTGATTGTCACAGTCCCACCTTGGTGCCAGCCCTGTTTTGGCAAAGCAAAAGAGCAGAACGTTTTTGTGGGGGTTGTAGACGCCAGCAAAGGGTCTCACGAGGAAAGCAGGAAGGGGCATGGAGGGCTTGTGGCAAGCAGTGGTCAGATGCAGGTCCACGGCAGCCTCGGTTTGCTAAGCCCACGTTTGCAGCCGTGGATTTTGCTGGAAGTGGTTGGGAGCTTGTGGACGGAGCTGGAAGTGCCTCTTCTGGCTGCATCAGTGCGGTTCTCCTCAACCAGTGCTCAGCAGCTCCAACAGCAGGAGCTGCTCAGCCCACGCTGGCCCTGGGAGAGTTCAACTGAGCACCAGCTTTTAGCAAGGAAGCTCCCAATGAGGCTGGCCCCCGTTTTCCGTGCATCCTCTTGCCTCTTTGTATGCCCACAGCTCTGCTCTCGATGCAGCTCTCATGGTAACATGCACAAGAAGGGGAGAAAAAGCCATACTAACCAGGTAGCTGATGTAGGGCAGGTACTGGTAGGTGAGGACAGGCTCTCCGTACAGGTAAGCCACGTGCACGAGACAGGCCAGCACCGGCTTGGACACCTGGTCTCCCAGCACTGGCCGTTTTTGGTAGATATTTCCTGCACTCAGAGGCCCGTTCTCATCGGTGCTTGGTACAAACTGCTGCCTGGTGGGGCCTGCCGAGAGAAAACAGCAGCTGAAGCAGCAGAGTGCACCAAGCCACGAGGCCCGCGTGCTGCGGACACGGGCAGAGAGCAGGGCACGAACCCCGGCCTCGGAGAGGGAACGTTACCGATGTAGCAGGACGTAAGCAGACGGAGCAGGTTCCTGGCTATGAACCGCGACGTTACAGTGGGGCCCAGCTTGGCCGAGAGCCACCTCAGCATCTTACAGGTCGTGTCTGCAAAACAAAACCAGTCGCAGGGCCTGGCACGCTGCAGATTAGCTATCGCCGGCTGCTGCCCATCCCGGGCTGCTTTATCAGCAAAGTGTAACCGTCCTTCCACCCGACACCTCCTACGGCAGCCGCCCTGCAAACATGTCAGGGTGTCCCCACGCTTCCATGCAGATCTTTTGCACTGGTTTTAACATGGTTCCTGAGCTGGGACTATAGATACCCCTCAATCTGGATCCTCTTTTACCGGACAGGGCTGTGTCTGCCTTTACCCCACACTCTGCTTTGCTAGGTGCAGCAGAAAGGCCACCCGCCCCCAGGGCCTTACCCAGGAGTATTGTCTGCTCTTTGTCATCGGAGTGATCCGGCAGCTCCTCTCCCTCCCCATCCTCTGGCTCGCTGCTGTCATCAGCCAGAGTGACATCCACGGCGGCAGCAGCATCCACGGCCAGAGTCAGCTCCATATCAACTGCAGCATCATCATGCTCCTCTTCTTCATGCTCATCCCCCTCCTCCTCCTCCGACTCCTCGCTCTGTTTCAGATCCTGGCTGCTGTCCACGGACTTCAAGCTGCTCTTGTCCTTCTGGGAATCGCCATCCGCAGGTCTCTCCTCCCCCAGGGACACTTCGCTGGCGCTGCTCTTGTCACTCAGCCGCCCAAGGCTGAGCGATTCCTGCTCCTGGGGCTGCAGGGACTCCCCAACGTAGAGGCCGCTCTGGAAGTCCTCGCTCTCGGGCAGGTAGGCCTGGTCGTGGAAGCTCACGCCGGACGTGTAGTCGAGGAGGTCGAGCGCAGCGGAGCCGCGATCCACGTCCATTTTCATCTCCTCCCCAAACACACACGACACCGGACTGTCCCCGCCGCTTTCGTCGTCTTCAGCCGTGCCGAGAAAGGACTTGCTCTCCTCCCGCGAGCTCTCGATGCCAACGAGGATCTGCAGGATGTGGGGCAGCAGGTTCAAGAGGAAGGACTGCAGCCCCAGGCGCACGATTAGCTGGGCCACAAAGCAGTCTGTGTACAGGTAGAACCTGCCGTGGCGATAGCAGGGGGTCTCGTATGCTCCGATCAGTGGCTTGAGCAGGTATTTATTGGCATTTTTAGGACCCAGGGATTTAGCTATAGGTTCAAAGAGGTACCATGCTGCATAGACAGCGGTATTCTCCTCGGACATCAGGGATAATATGAAAGGCAGAAGAATCTCCAAGCCCTCGGGAGTGATTTCAGAAAGGATACCCTCTAGCTGCTGCCACAGCTGGAAAACAAGTTCCCGGCCCTGACCTTCATCCTCTACCTTCTTTGCCTGGTAGGTGCAAATGAATTTGTGCAGAGTTGGGAAATACGAGGGGAAGGGAATGATGGAGCTGAAGGGGCTGAGGAGCTGTGTGGGACAAGGTGGGGGGAGGCCCTGGGAAACGGGATTGTATTCGAACAACCACATCGTGCCCTTGCCCTCCCTGGTTTTCAGAAGCTTCTCCACAGGCACGCTGAGCTGCAGCAGGACTTGCAGCACGTGCTGGAGCGGGGCTGGGATCTCCTTGGGATGGTAGCGGCACAGATTACGCACCATCAGGAACCGCTCCAGCAGGGACGCATCGGGCTTCGAAGGGCGAATCCTTGGGGCAAAGATGATCTCGGCTATCAGAATGCCCAAAGCTTGCATATCCCTTTGGAAGAGGTCTGAGAGACCCAAAGGTTGCTCTTCGCATGGCTGCTCCATCAACTGCATCTCACTGCTTAAGCCTTTAACCAAGAAATTGTCCAATTTCTCCAGTTCTTCCAGGGCCTGGAGTGGATTGAAGCCTTCAGGAAGTGTGATCTTCAGGCCATCCCTGTCAGCCGGATCCACAGCACCTGCTTTGCTCCGACGGAGAGGTCGGACACCTGAGGTTTTGCCTTCTGCGGCGTACGCAGGGAGGCTGGAGGGCTGTGCTGAAGGCAAAGTGGCACCAGGCTGATCAGCAGCTCTGCTAGGAGCAGGAATTGAATCCAGGGCTTCCATGCCTTGCTCCAAATCGTCCTCTCCAGCGATAGGTTTCTCCCCAGACCAGCTGGTTTCACTAGGGGTAGCCTCCAGCACCAGCCCGTTAACTGCATCAGTCACCTGGCCCTGGACCTCCTCCAGAAACACAGTCTCCCGGATATTCTGGAGAAGAGGCCGAGCGATGGTTGGAGCCTCAGCCGGTGTGTAGGCAGGTCCCACCATGCGCCTGGGATGCGGCTGGTCGAAGAGCTGCACGACCCCGTAGGTGGTCAGGTGCGTGTGGTTGTCTACGAGATGGAGGCAAACGTTCTTCTCCTTGACAGCATCCTTCCCCAGCAGCTTGTACCCAAAAGTGAGATCAATCCAGTGGTGGAGATCCTGAGAGACTTCCCGGCTCTCAAGCAGCGTGCGGTGGACTTCAATGAACTCCTCATAGGAGCTGCACCAGGACGGCACGTCCAGGTCAGGCATGTCGGGATGGATGGATCGGAAGATGGAGGGGTCTGTGTAAAACTCAGGGATGCACTCGTCCGGAGTCCAGCTCTGCATGCGCTCCATGCTGGCTGGATACTCATTGGGCTCCCACTGGGACCTCACATGGCAGCACAGCACTGCCTTGGGTGTCCTCCGAGCCGTGTAAACATAGTACGTGATATCCGAAAGGACGTCTGAGATGTGATGGGGGACGTGAAGCTGCTCCCCACTTGTTCCACCAGCAACAAACGCCTGCTTGGTCATCTCATAGGTGAAGTCCAGTTGCTTGTCTCCCTTGTTGAGACGGAACTTGGATTTCCTCAGGTCCCTGAACTTGCCATTTTTGGTGGTGAAGTCCACCACCCACGGAAGAACCGGGTGGTAATTGGGGTCTCCCATTCTCCTCCCTGCCAAACTGTTTAAACGCATAAGGTAGTCAAAGTTGCTAACTCGCCCGTGTACCCACTGCAACACCAGGTCCCGGAGGTCCTTCTGGCAGGTTGTGCAGCCAGCCTCCTTGGCACGCGCGCCAGCGCCGCTTTCCTCACTTGTTTGCTTGGAGGCACCTTCCAGATGCTCTTTTTCCTCCCTTGGCCTCTCGTACTCGCTGAAGTTCACTCGGAGCCGGCTGCACAGCTTCTCATCCACCACCACGTCGCGAAGGGAGAAGGCGCCGCAAGCCAGGCCTGCCTGGTGACAGGCCCTCATGGCCTGCAACACATGGAAGAGGAGGAAGAGGATTTTGGCGTGGCTGTTGGTGAGCTTGGCCGGGCTGAAAGTCACCACGTCGTGCAAGCAGTACTGCACGTACGGGAAGACGACGTAGAGCATGTCGGCGGACTCCAGGAGCGCCTCCGCGTGCAGCACGTTGGGGCAGGGTGCCTTGGCGGCCGCGTCCCTGGCGGGCGACGCGCCGAGCGCGCCCTTGCCCACCTGCAGCACGGGGCAGCCGTAGGCTCTCTGCAGCGCGGCCCTGAGCGCGTCCAGCGCGGGCACGGTGGGCGGCGCGTGCGCGTGGCAGTAGGGCCGCACGTAGCGGCCGTGCGCCCGGCCCCACAGGTTGCGGTAGTTGTGGGCGGCCACGTCGCGCATGAAGCCGTGCAGCGTGTCGCCGGCGCGCGGCTCCGCGGCGCCGGGCGGCGGGCGCAGCGGGTAGCTCAGCGCGTCCTTCCGCAGCCCGTGGATCTCCACGCGGGTCCAGCCGGCGGGCAGCTTCTGCACCGAGTGCTGCAGGAAGGTCCTCACCTCGCCGTCGCTCAGCCCCTCGGGCCGCGGGCACAGGCCGGGCAGCACGCGCCGCTCGCGCAGGCTGCACAGCCACTTGGCGGGCACGAAGGCGGCGGCGCGGCGGCCCTCGGCGGCGGCGGGCGCCAGCTGCCGCCGGTCGATGCCCAGCTCCCGCTCCACCTTCCGAAGGAAGCCCTCCATGGCGGCGATCCTGCGGGGCCCAGGCGGGAGGGTGAGCGCGGACGCGGCCCCCGCGCTCCTCCAAAGAGCCCGGGGGCTGCCCCCGCGCTCGGCGCCCCCCTCGCAAGCCAGGGGAAAGAAAGAAAGAAAGAAAAGAGATAAAAAAGGGGAAAATGACAACACGGGGAGGCTGCTGTGAGGAGCGGGGGGAAGAGGTCGGTCCCGGAGAGGGGGGAACGCGGTGGCGGCGGCCTGGGAGGGATGGGGCGTCCGCGCTGTCCCCGGGGCGCCCGTCGCGGTCCCCTCCCCGCTCCCCGGTACCTGCGCGCGGCCCCGCGGGCCCTCAGGCGCGGCGGGCGGCGGCGGCCCCGGCCATGTTGATCAGGTGACGGCGGTCACATGCGGCGGCGCCATGTGGCCGCGCCGGGGCCGCCCCGAGCCGCCCGCCCGCCCTCCCGGCGCCGAGACGCCGCCTCGCGCGGGGGTGTCGCGCGGAGCTCCCGGCCTCGCGCCCTCCAGGGGCCGCCGGCTGCAGCCGCCGCCTCCACAGCGCCCGCACTAGGAGGGGCGGCCGAGCCGAACCCCAAGGGCGGGCGGGGGTCCCGGTGGGACGGCCCTTCTAGCCCCGGTGGGCGCGGAGCGAGCCCCGGTGGCGGCGCGCGCGGCCAGGACGGGGCCGCTCTCCCCCGCCGGCGAGGGGGGAACACCGGGGCTGCACCCACAGGGGAGTCCCGAGCAGCCCCCGCCGCGCCGAGGGGGCGGCCCCGGGCACCGCACCGGGCACGGGGCTCCCTCCAGCGGCCGCAGCCCGCGCGGCGCCGCGGCGGGGAGAGGGGTGCACCGGGGGGGCCCAGGCGTCCCGGCGGCGGCGGTTACGCAACGGCGGGGCGCGGTGCCTATACATGGGCAGGCGGCGGCGCCGGGGCCCCCGCGCGGCCGTGACGCGGCGTCGCCACCAGCTGGCTGAGGTCACGGTGACGTCAAAGGCGCTCCGGGCTGTCAGCTGGAGCGCGCCGGGCCGCGCTGACGAGGCGGCCGCCCTTAAAGGGGGTCGCCGCGCCCGGCGGGCCCCACCGGCGCCAGGTGAGTGCCCGGCCCCGGCGGGGATGGGGAGGGCAACGGGGCTGCCCCGACGCCCGTGGAGGAGCCTCGTGGTGGTGGTGGGGGGGGAAGCGGCGTGAGACTGACCCCGCTCGGGGGTCCTGGCTCGGTGGCCACCGGAGGGGCCCCCCGGGCTCAGGTGCGGGAGTGCCGAGGCCGGGACAGGCGGGCGGCCTTTGCCTATGGCAAGTGGAGGCCGAGGCCGCCGCGCTGCCCGCGGGGTTCCCGTTCTCGAGCCGCGGCGCCTCCCGCAGACGGGCGAGCGGGAGGCGCTCCGGGGCCCGGCCGGGCCGCCCTCCGAGCGGGCCTCGAGGAGAGGCAGATGCTGCCTCGGCCCCGCGAAGGCCTCGGGGCCCGGGAGGATGAGCAGCGGCGGGGACTGCAGCTCGGCTCCTGCGGAGGGGAGAGAGGCCGGGCCCGAGGGCAGAGGGGGCGCTCTGGGGTCTCCTCCGGGGGAAGGGCGCCCCCCGGGTCCGGCCCGGTGCCGCCCCCGCCGCGGCCCCTTTAAGAGGGCGCCCGGGGCTGCGGGCGGGCAGCGCCGCATGCGGCGGCGGCGGCGCGTGGGAGTCACGTGGGCGGGATGTGGAGCCAGCCCATTGGCCCCCCCGCCCCCCCTCCCCGCCGCAATCAGCTGTTACTGGGGCGAAGGGCAGGAAACGGCCTTAAAGGCGCAGGCACCCGCCCGCCCTCTCCCGCCAGGACCGGCCGCGCCGGAGCCGCAGAGCCCGAGCAGCCCCGGGACCGGGCGGAGCATCCCCCGCCGCGGCCCCGGTCGCACCGACCCGCAGCCGCCCCGCTGCCCTCGACAGGCGGCGCAGGGAGGGCGCGGCCCCTTTAAAGAAGTTGTCCAGTCATCGCGCGCCCGCGCGGCGCTGCCAAGTCATTGGGTTCAGCTGAGTTCCCCGGGCCC